>NW_006408593.1:6272323-6293731 GCF_000296735.1 Chrysochloris asiatica | reverse complement strand
GTCCTTGGGACTTTTATTTGCTGATAGGGAACAACTCAAAATGAAGAGAAACAGCTGTAAACATCCATTAATAATCAGCACATGGAATATAAGAACTTTGAATCTAGGAAAATTAGAAACTGTCAAATGAAATGGAATGCATAAACATCAATATCTTAGGCATTAGTGAGCTGAAATGTACCGGTAGTGGCTATTTTGATTCTGACAACAATATGGTTTACTAGAATATTGAAATACCATGGGCTGCCATAAGAACAAACAGATCTGTGTTGGAAGAAGTACAGCCAGAGTACTTCTTGGTGGCCATAATGGCTAGACTTTTGTCTCTCATACTTCAGACATGTTGTCAGGAGTGACCAGTCACTGGAGAGGGATATCATGTTTCATACAATGGAGGGCCAGAGAAAAACAGGAAGACCCCCAGTGAGATGGATTGGCAAAGTGGCAGCATCAATGGGCTCAAGCATGGCAACAATTGTGAGGTTGGCCCTGGACTGGGCAGTGTTTTGTTCTTTTGTACATAGTGTTGCTATGAGTCGGTACTGACTTGATGGCACCTAACAACAACAAGTCTAGGAAAACGGGTATCATGTTCATCCTAGTCACAATAAGAGCAAATGAACCAACCAGACTTCATAATGTATGAATTCATTTCCATGACAAGCTCAAAAAGGTACATTATAGGGACAGGACACAGAGCAGTATTTGCTAGAGGCTGAAGATGTGTTGACTATGAAAAGCCAAAATGAAATTTGGGGAGGTGATGGAGATGTGTTATACCTTAATTGAGATGATGACTGTCTGACTATATGTGCTTTTCCGAACTAATCAATATGTGGTCATAGGAGTTTCCCATATATAAATTGTTGTTATTACTGTCAACTGCTGTTAAGACAACCCTTGATTTGACCCAATGCACAGCATTTGACCATTGTAATCTTCAGGGTTTTCTTTGGCTAATTTTTGTGAGTTGTTGTCACACTTTCTTACTAAAGCTTGAAAAAAAAAAAAAAAAAAGAGTTCTCCAGGGTATCTATGGAACTTATAAACTCCACAATCCCCACTGTACTGCCTGGTGGAATGATGGCAGAAGGCAGAAGAGTGTGTTCAGCAAGATTTGACCAACGAGATTGGTAGAGGTGGTAGGACTTGGTTAGGAAAAGTCATGAAAAGTGGTGGGGTGGGGAAATCGAAAACTATCCTGACAGATCATTTGTGTTCATGAGAACACTTGAGACTCTCCTCTGATAGTCTCATAAATATTTTGATGAGAATATTTCTATAAATGGCTAAGTCAGTGGGAGTATTAAAATAACGGCAATTCATTTAATGTGGCTGCATTGCTATCCAGAGTGGTGAGGTGAGAAAAGCTTGAGTTCTGTAATACTTAAAGTGTGTCAGACGGGGACATCCTTTTCTTCTTGCATGATACCAGGTTTTATCATGTTTTAAAAAATTAGTTCTACCACTGTTCTACAATTTGAGGACCACTAAGTTCACTGATATGACACTGCAGATTAATTCACTTTACTTCAAGGTCAGTTTTAAATGCAAGGTCAGTGGTTCAAGTTCACCAGTCACTCCTCAGAAATCCTATACAGGATCACTATGAGTTAGAACCAACTTGATGGCACTTAACAACAACAACAAGTTCCCTGAGTCCTTTTAAAAATATTGGTAACTGTGGTCAAGTGGACTCTGAATCCTGACAGCATTATGTACAACCACAGTTACCACTGCTGGACCCTGTGTAACTGTGATCATTACCACCATGTTCATGTCCACTGCTGTGGCTATTGTGCCAATCCAGCTCACTGAGGGTCTTACTTGCCCTTATTGGACCTCCTCTTTAACAAACACAATATCCTCCTCCATCAGTTGTATGAACAAGTGAGGTAGACAGAGTTCTATTGTGGTCCATTAAGGTTTATATTGGCTAATTTTCTCAAAAGGAGATTGCCAGACTTTTCTTCCAACTCTGTCTTAGTCTGTAAGGTTCACTGAAACCTGTCCACCAAAAAGAATGATTTGATTTTTCAACCACATGATCAACAACTGATGGTGTTGAGGAAGAAGCCCAAGCTACACTGAAGCCACTGAAGACAAACAATTTTTTGTGGAGTTTATAAGTTCCATAGATACCCTGGAGAACTCTTTTTTTTTTTTTTCAAGCTTTAGTAAGAAAGTGTGACAACAACTCACAAAAATTAGCCAAAGGAATTGATGGAATACAAATAGAAATGTTTCCACAAACTGATGCAGCCCTGGAGGTGCTCACTCGTCTACGCCAATAAATATGGATGACAGCTACCTCCTCAACCAATTGGAAGAGATCCGTATCTGTGCCCATTCTACAGAAAGGTTACCCAACAGAATATAAAAATAGCCCAACAATATCGTAAATATAAAATGCACATAAAATGTTGATGAAGGTAATTTGAAAATGATTGCAGCAGTATATCAACAAGGAGCTGCTGAAATTCAAACTGGATTCAAAAGAGGATATGAATGAAGGATATCACTACTGATGTCATATGGATCTTGGCTAAAAGCAGAGAATACAAATATGCTGACTTTGCTTTATTGACTATGTATGCAAAGGCATTCCACTGTGTTGATTTTGTGAAAACGTGGATAACATTGAGAAAACGAGGAAGACCTCCAGCGAGATGGATTGGCCAAGTGACAGCATCAATGTACTCAAGCGTGGCAACAATAGTGAGGTTGGCCCAGGATCAGGCAAGTGTTTCATTCTGTGGTGAATAAGGTCACTATGAGTCGGTACCAACTAGATGGCACCTAACAACAACAACAGTAAACAAACAAAAACTCAAAAGGCCTGCCTGTCTTTACTTTTCTAAGACTCATTATGGCTCTTATATTCAAGGGTAATGTTTATCTACTCAAACCTCTAAACCAACGTGGTGCTATAGTTGGATATGCATGTGTAGTGAAATGATAATATTGAGAAGGGCTTAAAGTTTTTGGTTTCCTTCTTATATCAGAAGCTTGGACTTCTTTCAGTCCTGCCGGTTCTTGACCCTATGCTACCTCCTATAATGATGGAATGTCAAGTAATACTTTTTGGTACAATGAATGTGTATTCCTTCTATCTTCTTTTTATTCTTCCTGCTATTTTTTCAGCATTTTGCTTATAGAATGCTTTAATATTTCAACTTGGTGCTTGTTTATTTCTTCAATTCTTTCAACTTGAGACAATGCAAAGTACACTCTTTCCTTTTGATTTTGTAACACCAGGTCTTGCACATTTCATTATAAAACTTTATCTTTTCAAGCTATGCTTTGAAATTTTCTGTGCTGCTCCTTAATTCGTAATTTTCTCCTTTTGCTATAGCTATCTGCATTCAAGAGAAAGAGTCAGAGTCTCTTCTGACGTCTGTTTTGGTCATTTCTTTATTGCTTGTCTTTTTAATGACCTTTTGCTTTCTCCATGTAGTATATCTTCAGTGTGATTCCACAACTCCTCTGGCTTTCGATCATTTAGAGGTCAATGCATCAAATCTCTTGTTGAGCTTTTCCTCTAAATTCACGTTGAATATACTCAAGATCATATTTTGGTTATTGTGGACTAGTTTTAATTTTTTTCAGTTCTAACTTGGGCTTGTATAGAAGTAATTGATGGTCTGATCCACTGTCAGTCCTTGGTCTTGTTCTTACTAATAATATTGAGTTTCTCTAACGTCCCTTTCCATAGATATATTGTTGTTCTTGTTGTTAAGTGCCGTTAAGTCAGTTCCAACTCATAGAGCCCCTTTTTAGGATTCCCAAGGCTGTAAATATTTGAAGGAAAAGCAAAACCTCATCTTTCTCCCATGGATCAACTGGTAGGTTTAAACCACCGACCTTGTGACTTGCATTCCAGTGCTTAATGAACAGAGTCACCACAAATATAGTTGTTTTAATTCCTGTGCATCTATCCAATGTGGTCATTAAAACAATGTATATAGTTGTTGGTAGTCATATTTGCACTGAATACGTACCTGGTCTTGTATATAATATAATGAAATATCTGGTGTTAAACATTAGGAGTCTGTTTTCCAAATACTAATCTTTCTTCTTTTTTTCCAACTTTTGTATCCCAATAACAAATAATTCTCAATGCATCTTGATTGCATGTTTGATCAATTTCAGACTTCAGATGTTGGTACAAATATTCTATTTCCTCATTTTTGGCACTTTTAGTTGGAATGACTGTAAACTGAAAACTAATTGTATCAATTTGTCTTCCTTATAGATGAATGGATAGTATCCTATAACTGACAGCATTGTATTTCAGAACAGATCTTGAAATTTCTTCTTTGCAATAAATATGGTACCATTCCTCTTCAATATGTCATTCCCACCATAGTAGATCATTTGATTGTATGATTCAGAACGGCCAATACCACTTCATTTCATTTCACTAATGCCTAAGATATTGATCTTTATGCATTCCATTTAATTTTTGACAACTTCCAATTATCTTAGATTTCTAATTCAGATATTCCTAGTGGATTAGACAGTGACCCTACAGGGCACAGCATAACTACTCTTTCCGGAAGTAGACTGCCACATCTTTCTTTGGGTGACTGGTGAGTTCAAGCTGCTGACATTTTAGTTAGCATCTGAGTGCTTAGCCACTGTGCCACGAGGGTACCTATTTATAAAGATTCCAGCATTAGAAACTTCTCTGTCCTATAGGCTAACTATGCATTGGAAACAACTCTATAGCACATAACAACAGGAACACATCCAAATTCTAAATTATTACCCATTCATTGACTAGATTTGCTCAAATTTGTTTGAGATTTCAATTATTCTCAGGTCAGTAACCCTAATAGAAGGGGCTATAAGATCCAGAGTGATGGAGAGGTCTGATCACATGTATGAATTTTAATATCCATTCACTTATTCATCCATCCTATCAGTAAATGTATACTGAGCCCCTCCTTTGGAACAAGCATCTTAATAAACATTGGGATTTAATAGACCTAATACTTATCTTTGTTTAAAATCTAGCACAGTGGTTCTGTAAACGGCTACATTAGCATCAGATAAAGTATTTGTTAAATAATTATCAACTCCTGATCCTGACATCTGATTTACGGCATCAAAATCTCTATTAGTATGAACTGGTTTTGAGCTGAAAAGCTTTATTCCCGTATTTGAAGGAAGTAGATTAGTTAGAAAATACCACATTAGAGCAAGTGATGGGGCTGTTCGCCAGGAAAACCAATGAAGTGAAGGTCAATAGCTAAATGGGGAGTTGACTGAAGAGGAGCTTTGAATCAGAAAAGGACATGAGTCTTGGGACCCTAATGAATAAGGCAGTTCAGATATGAGATGTACCCTGATTTCAAGGTGTCATAGACAATTCTATTCCAATTATCTGGTGCTTACATCCTAAGAAGCGGATATCCTGAGGATGACTGAGATTGAATTTAATCAAGTACAGATCACCAAGCACTGATCCATTACCCACTGCAGAGTATCCATCAGACCTTTTAGCTGACTAGTCTATGACCTTCCTGTTACCACCACAGGAAGGAATGGGAACCCGCAGGATCCTCGTCTCAGAGCTATCATCACTGGTGCTTTTCCCTTCACCAACTCGAAGCCCTGGATGCCTCTCAGGCAAGGCACCTGACTGATTTTTCTATCACTCTTTAATAGTTAATCCCTACCTTGTCAGTTAAAATATTTCAGCAACTCCCTTAGGCCAGATAAATCAAAGTAAGTTTAAATTAGATGCCTCAGCAACATCACTCATTCAAAAAGCTTCCAGACAGAGAAAGCTATGCCATCTCCCTCATTATAGACACAGGATCTTGAATGAAAGCCCTTAATGGGTCTTCTTACTGGCTCTGGAGCCAAATAGGATATGCTTATATCACACCACAGTCACATATTTTACAGCCACTAGGAAAGATACATTTTACATGAACATGAAGCTTCAGAATTTCTCAACACAGCTGTAAAAATCGGCTCTTAGCAGAATGCTGTTAGCAATGTAGAAACCTGGTATCACTTTTCTACTGAAACACATTGAAGGACTCTCACTACCTACTGAATTATATCCTACCACCTTTTGGTAGAATAGAGAGTCTACTGAAATTTAGTCAAACATAGCTTTCTCAATATCACTTCTACTTCACACTGCCAGCACTTTTAATACTTCAGGCTAAGGTTCCACATACTGCTTTCTAAGTCTCCTTTTCCTGAATCCTGAGCCATGTCTGTTCTCATACTTCACTCTTAAAAATGTATTCTCTGCTTCCAACTCTGCTTGTTGAAATTTTACCCATACTTCATCCAGTCTCTGAGTAGTACAAATGGTTAATATGCTATCCCAAACACTGGAGATTTGAATCTACTCAGAGATACCTTGTAAGAAAGACTTGGCTATCTATTTTTGAAAAATTAGCCATTGAGGGAGCACAAGTCTACTCTGATACACATGTGGTTGCCATCAATAGCAAAAGGTGATGGTACACCCATACTTCAGTATCTTTCTTAAATGCTACCTTCTTTATTAGGCCTTTTCATATGTAGACATGGATAAAGTCTCTCCAGTCTATCAATTCCCATAGTATCCTAGCATACGTAACTTTATCACAATTATACAAATTCCAATTCTGCAAAGCTTTTATGTTGGTCCTGATCCCCATTCACTTTGTATATGTGTTTATCATCTATACCTGGATCACTGTGACATATATTAAGGGAAAAAGAGACCCCATCTTCAAAGATATAAATATAAAAAGATTCTTTTTTAAGTTTTAAACAAAATAAACACAAGACAAAGACAAATATAGATCACCCAGGAGAGAGAAATTACAGACATCATGATGAGTTTCTGAAGTTCTGTCTCCTTATGGAGACATTACACAGGGAACAGGGAACAGGGAACAAATCAATTTCTTTCCACAATAAACACACACCAGAAAACAGGGAGGGAACTATTGCAGATGTTGTTGTTCTTGTTGTTAGGTGTCATCAAGTAGGTTCCATTCCATAGTGACTTTGTGTACAACTGACTGAAACACCGGCCAGTCCTGTGCCATCCTCACAACTACTGCTGCCATTATTCCTGACACTGTGCTAATCCATCTTTTAAGGAGACTCCCCCTTTATTTACTTTCCCAATGTGATGTCTTTCTCCATGAACTGGTCTCTCCTAATAATATATCCAAAGCATGAGAGATGAAGTCTGGCTGTACTTTTTCCAACACATTTGTTCTACTGACAGTCCATAGTGTCTTTAATACTCTTCTCTAAAACCATAGCTCAAGTGCATCAGTTCTGCCAAGGTCTTCCTGATTCATTGGTCAACTTTCACATGCATATGAGGATATTAAAAAAAAAAAAACATGGCTTAGGTCAAGCGCACTTTAGGCCTCAAAATGACATCTTTGTTCTTGAACACTTTAAAGAAGTCTTGTGCAGCAGATGTGCTTAATGAAATACATAGTTTGATTTCTTCACTGCTGTTTCCATGAGTGTTGATGGTTAAGCCAAGCAAAATTAAGTCTATGAAAACTTCAATCTTTTCTCCATTTATATGAATGTTGTCACCAGTGGTGAGGACTTTTGTTTTCTTTACATTAATGTACAACTCACGCAGAAGGTTATGGTCTTTAATCTTCATCAGTAAGTATTTTAAATCCTCTTCACTTTGAACAAGGAAAGTTGTATCATCTGCATATCACAGGTTGCTAATGAGTCTTCCTCCAATCTTAATGCCACATTCTTCTTCATATAATCCAGCTTTTCAAATTATTGGCTCAGCCTACAGATTGAATAAGTATGATGAAAGAATATGACCTTGGTGTATACCTTTCATGATTTTAAATCATTCAGTGTTCCCTTGTTCCATTCAAACAACTGCATCTTGGTCTATGTACATCTTGGTCTAGGTTCATGTGTACAATTAAGTGTTCCAGAATGCTAATATTCTGCAATGTTGTCCATAACTTGTCATGATCCACAAAGTTGAAAACCTTTGTATAGTCAATAGAGCACAGGTCTTTCTGGTATTCTCTACTTTTAGCCAAGGCACATCTGATGCCAGCAGTGATAGTCCTCATTCCATGTCCTCATCTGAATCCAGCCTGAACCTTGGCAATTCCCTGTCAATATACTGCTGCAGTCCTTTTTGAAATACCTCTAAACATTTTTACTTGCCTTTGATATTAATTATATTGTCCAATGATTCTATGTTCCTTTGGATCATCTCTCTTAGGAATGGGCATAAATATGGATCTGCTCTAATCAGTTGGCCACGTAGCTGTCTTCCAAATTTAATGGTATAGATGAGTGGGTGCCTTCAATGATGCATCAGTTTGTCCAAAAATTTTTTCATTATGTAAGCCATTGATTCCTGAAGCCTTGTTCTTTACTAATACCTCCAATGTACCTTGGACTTCTTCCTTCATGACCATTGACTTTCAATCATATGCTGTCTCTTGAAATGGTTGAGCATCGACCATTTCTATTTGGTACTGCGACTCTGGGTATTTCCTTCCATCACATTTTCTGCTTTCTGCATCATTAAATGTTTTGCCCAAAGAATTTTTCAGTATTGCTAGTCAAATTTTTTTGAAGTCAAGGTTTACAATTTTTTCCCCAGTTCTTTCAGCTTCAGAAATGCTGAGCATATTCTTCCCTTTTGGTTATCTAACTCCAGATCTTTACACATTTCTTTTAAATATTTGACTTAGGCTTTTTGAGCTGTCCTTTGAAATTTTCTATTCCATTATATTGAAGACTGTTGTTATCATTGTTGTTAAGTGCTGTCAAATTGGTTCCAACACATAGCTGCCATGTGTAGAGTATCCAAAGAGCAGCTAGTGAACTTGAATCACTGACCTTGTAGTTCAAACTGTCCTTGGATTCTAGGGTATTAACTCCCAGTGCCAGTCTCCGATGCTCTCAGGACATGACATCACAACCACGCAACAATGAAGGAGTATGTCCAGGAATGCTCCAGCTATGGATCTTTGAAGAATGTGACCCCAAACCTACTTGTAAGTATACTGTTTCTGACTCTGGCAGTTTAGCTGTCAGAGGTGCATGAGTTGCTTCAGAAAAACTGGCACCTGAACCATTAAAGCTAGGTACCAGATGAAATTAAACTCAATTAGACTGAAGTCACTCATAGGAAAAAAACTTCCAATTCCATGTTCTACATAAGATGGCTAGGAATTTCTCAATACACACTACATTTTATTGACTATGATCTCAATTTCTTTTTCCTTTAATACTCATGCTCCCCACCACCCATTTTATTTTATTTTGTTTCTTTACAATACTGAGGATAAACCCCTTTCTAGTGCTAGTAAGAAATGTGATTTTAAACAAATGTCAAACCTTACAGTAAATTTCAGGGGAATAAAGTTTGCTTTGAGCTGGTAGAATTAGAGAATTCTTGTAGAGTACTATGGAAAGGCAATTTTCCTTGTACATATTAATTGCTATTATTATTAGTGATTTCCATTCAAGTAGTAAGTCTTAGAGTATCAACACATAGATGTACCACACTCAGAAGCACAGATAATGAAGATTGGTGATGACATTTTAAGTATGAAGTCTCTATAGATTCTGAAATTAACCCTAAGGATAATAAAGTTTCATTGTACAAACTTAGCAAAGATGGGAATGACACTTGCTTTGAGGGAGGAAAAAAAGTACATCACAAGCTCGTACCTGGGCTCAAATTTTGCTTGTTTTCATATGCAAAAAGTTCAACTGATTTTGTGTTATTTTTGTGGTTTTTCTTTTTTCAATTTTACTGTATTTTGATGCTTAACAAACACTTTTCTCTGTTTAAAGGCAATTAAAGAATGAATGATGAGAAATGCATGATGCTGAAAGCTTGCCTCTATGTTGAGACCTTTTTGTAACTTGCCTCAGAAGACCATTTTTCTGATATTGTGTAGGGAGTGAGTGTTGATTTGCAAACTATAGTCTCCTCTGTGATTCCAATGGGAGTCAGGGCTGAAAGAGAGGTTGAAAGCTCTTATTTATCCTCTGCAAAGACAGTTAAACAGTAGGTATTAAGATGAAGAAACTGTGACTGAAATAAGTATACAGGCAAGCTTTCCATTCCTCCAGTCTCCCTAACTCAAGAGATTTAAGCAGTTGAAAGCACAACCATAATCTTCTGTGAAATATGATCATTCCTGACAGCATCTATTTTGTAAAACTTAAGAGTGTAAGCAAGTGAAAACACAATACTTCAGGGACACTGAGAATCTAGGCAATAGATGAATTATAAAGAAGTTCATTTTTGTTATTTTCTAAGTATATTTATTATAAGAATTATCTGTATTCAAAATAGTTCCAGTTCCAGTTATTTCTGCCAAGTAGAGAGTTTCATTTATGATTAGAATTTTACTTGATAATTATTGTTGCTATTGTGGGGTTCTGACTCATAGCAACTCTGTGTGTGTATATATATATATATAAAGAAGCTCTGGTAGTGTAGTGGTTACGAATCGGGCTGCGAACCTCAAGGTCAGCAGTTCGAAACTACCAGCTGTTCCGCGGGAGAAAGATGAGGCTTTCTGCTCCCGTAAAGATTTACAGCCTCCAAAACCCTATAGAGGGTCGCTATGAGTCAGAACCGACTCCATAGCACATAACAACAACAACAATGAACAAATTAAGAAGCTCTAGTAGCGTTATGGTTACGACTCGGGCTGTGAACCTTAAGGTTAGCAGTTCGAAACTTCCAGCTGTTCTGTGGAAGAAAGATGAGGCTTTCTGCTCCCGTAAAGATTTACAGCCTCCAAAACCCTATAGAGGGTCGCTATGAGTCAGAACCGACTCCATAGCACATAACAACAACAACAATGTGTGTATTGGGTTTCTGAGGCTTAAAAAATAATAAAAACAAGTAGAGAGCCTTAACTTTTTACCAAGGAGCAGCTAGTGGATTTGAAATGATTATGCTGTAGGATGAAGACTTGATTGTAAGGTCAGCAGTTCAAACTCACCATATACCTCTCATAAACCCATACAGGATTGCTATGAGTCAGAACTGACTTGATGGCACTTAATGACAAGAACCTTGTGGTTAATAGTCCATGTGTAAACCACTAAGATACCAGGCTCCCTTTTTATATGAAGTGTCTCTAAAATGATAAACAAATGTTTGTTCTTTGAATCAGGATTTTGCCTCCCCAATTAAAAAAAAAAAAAAATACTAGCCATTGTAGCATACATTGTATTTAAAGTGTAAAAATAAGCAGCAAACAAGGTAAACACCAGTTTAATAGACAAAAATAAATACCAGTAAAATAGTTCACATATTATTAACTTATTCATTTAATTGCATTAATTCATTTAGCAAATAAACTCTAAGCAATGTGCTGGGTGTTAAGATTTCCAAAAGAAAGATAGTACTACGTCCTACCCTGAAGAGACTCAGTCTAAACAATTTTAAACTTAAATTTACTGGAACTGTACGTTTACCTTTCTTCTACCACACAGGTACCTTAAATCACATGTCACAATGATAAGACTTATTGTAAAAGGAAAACTAGATACAAGATGACCTGAAGGAAAGGTGGACCATGGAAAAGAGTTTTTATTGCATACCCTAAAATGATGTACTGCAAACTGGAGTGAGTAAGCCTTACAGAATAGTTGAGGCAGTTCTTTGGGATGCTGCAGGGAGCGTCTGTTTAATATTTATTTTTCATCTTATCTTATTTGTCTCTCCATATATGATTTCTAATGTGTGTAAGTATTTAGATATGTACAATTTATGGGTTATAAGAAATAGCAGGCATAATCTGAGAGGACTTGCTCTATATGTTTTTAATTTATGTTGTACGCAATAAATGTAGACTATTTGCCTTAACACTGGCAAGCCATTGGATTATTTTAAGATGGTGAGGTCATAGTCTGGTTTATATTTTAGGAAGATTAGTTGGAGACAATATGGAAGATAAGATGAAAGGAAGTGAAAAACTACAATGACACTGGTGAATAAAATGATCCATTTCTTAAGTAAAATCAGTAGAATGGGAATGAAGAAAGAGTACAAGTCTGCTTTGACATATACTCTAGAGGATGTCAACAGGAATTAAGATGAGATGAGGTGAGAGAAAGTGTATCTAATAGGACTCTACCTCCAAGGATTCTTGTTTTGATAATAGAATGAATGGTGCCATTAGGATATTAAAACAAGAAAGGATAGAGCTTGTTTTACAATAAGGGAACACTTGATTTCAGTCTCACATTAAGTTCTAACATTGAGTCATATGTGGGGAATCTTTTGAAGTAGGAATACCTAGGTAGGAGTTGAATAATGAGATCTTTCACCAAAGAGGGACCAGATGGTGATTCAGATCTATGAGTGTTATTATACATAGATGACAGCATTGTTGCTCTGTGCCATCATGTCAATTCTGACTCACAGTGACCCTGCATAGGGTTTCTGAGGCTATAAGTCTTTATGGAAGTAAAAACCTCCCTCTTTCTTATGAAGAGCGGCTGGTAGCATCAAACTGCTGACTTTGCAGATAGTTGCCCAATGTATAACACACTAATCATTGTGGTGCCTGATAGATGGTTTGTTGTTGTTGTTGTTGTTAATCGTAGTTAAGTTGGTTCCGACTGATAGCCACCCTACATAGAGCTTCCAAGGAGCAGCTGGTGAGCTTGAACTGCCAACCTTTTAGTCAAAGATGACTTTGCAGTCTAGAACATTAACTCACAGCACCATACCAGGACTCCTACAGATGATAGTAGAGTTGTTCATTTATTTATTTTTTAATGATGAGGCCAAATTACATTAATTGGAAGCACTAACAGCTTCATACTTATACAAGGAATAGTTACTTCATTGTATCATTTCTTTGTGCTAGAAAATTCTTCCTGAAAAATATTGTTTGTTACATACTTCTGCATTTTAGTCTCAAAGGTAGAAATTCTGGCATTCACATGTTTAATAGGATAAGCAAGATCAGATGACTGCTGAGATCAAAATGGAGCCAAAAGATGGCAGCAGAGGGCCAAAGGTACAACAACATTATGAAAGTCCTAAATTGGACTATGGTCATGATGGATACTTGGGGTCAAGAGAGTTCTTAAAGGTATATCTGAATATTGACAGAAAATGGACAGGTCTTGAGCTATTCTTGTTTTGCAAAAGGACTTCTATGGCAAAGTTTGGATTACTGATTATGTAATGAATGTTGAGACAGTTATTGTTGTTGTTGTTAGGTGCCATCGAGTCAGCATTGACTCATAACAACTTTATGCACAGCAGAACGAAACACTGCCCGATCCTGGGCCAACCTTACTATGGTTGCCACGCTTGAGTCCATCAACGCTGTCATTTGGCCAGTCCATCTCATTGGGGGTCTTCCTCTTTTTCTCTGACCCCACTTTACCAAACATGATATTCTTCACCAGCGACTGGTCTCTCCTTACAATATGTCTGAAGTATGAGAGACGAAGTTTGGCCATCTTGGCCTCCAAGGAGCATTCTGGCTGCACTTCTTCCAAAATGGATCTATTGGTTCTTTTGGCAGCCCTTGACACTTTCAATATTCTCCTCCAACACCATAACTCAAAAGCATCAATTATTCTATGGTCTTCCTTATTCACTGTCCAGGTTTTACATGCATATGAGGTTATTGAAAATACCATGGCTTAGGTTAGGTTCACCTTAGTCCTCAAGCTGACATCTTTGCTCTTCAACATTTTAAAAAAGGTTTTGTGCAGCAGATTTGCCTACTGCAGCACATCATTTGATTTCTTGACTGCTACTTCCATGACTGTTGATAGCTGATCCAAGAAGAATGAAGTCCTTGACAACTTCTGTCTTTTCTCCATTGATAAGAATGTTGTTTATTAGTCCAGTGGTGAGGATTTTTGTTTTCTTTACATTGAGATTCAATCCATATTGAAGGCTGTGCTATTTGATCTTCATCAGTAAACGTTTTAAGTCCTCTTCACTTTCACCAAGCAAGGTTGTATCATCTGCATATTGAAGGTTGTTAATGAGTCTTCCTTCAATACTGGTGCCACATTTTTCTTTGTATAATCCAGCTTCTCATATTATTTGCTGAGCATACAGGTTGAATAAGTATGGTGAAAAAGTACAACGTTGTTGCACACATTTCTTAATTTTAAACCATTCAGTGTTCCCATGCTCTGTTCGAACAACTTCCTCTTGGTCCATGTACAGATTCCTCATGAGCACAATTAAGTGTTCTGGAATACTCATACTTTGCAATGTTATCCATAGCTTGTCATAATCCACACAATCAAAAGCCTTTGTGTAGTCAATAAAACACAGGTAAATATCTTTCTGATATTCTGTGCTTTCAGCCAAGATCCATCTGACATCAGCAATGATATCCCTCATTCCACGGCCTCTTCTGAATCTGGCTTGAACCTCTGGAAGTTCTCTATCAATGTATGCTTGCAGCCATTTCTGTATTACCTTTAGTAAAACTTTACTCACATGGGATATCAAAAAGATTGTCTGACAGTTTTTGCATTCTGTTGGGTCACCTCTCTTTGGAATGGGCACAGATATGGACCTCTTCCAAACATTTGGCCAGATAGTTGTCTTCCAAGTTTCTTGGCAGAGATGAGTGAGTGCCTCCTGTGCCACCTCACTTTCTTGAAAGATTTCGATTTTTATTCCATCAATTCCTGGTGCCTTGTTCTTTGCCAATTCCTTCAATGCACCTTGGATTTCCTCCTTGAGTATCATTGGCTCTTGATCATATGCTACCTCTTGAAACAGTTGAACATTAACCATTTCATTTTGGTACAGTGACTCTGTGTATTCCTTCCATCTTCTCATGATGCGTTCTGCATCATTCAATAATTTGCACAGATAATCTTTCAATAATGAAATTCGAGGCTTGAATTTTTTCTTCAGTTCCCCCAGCTTGGGAAATGCTGAGCGTGTTCTTCCTTTTTGGTTTTCTGATACCAGATCTTTGCACATTTTGTTGTAATATTTGGGTTTATCATTTCAAGCTGACCTTTGAATTTTTCTGTTCAATTCTTGTGCTTCCTCCTTTCTTCCATTTGCTATAGCATCTCTGTGCTGTAGAGCAAGTTTCAGTGTCTCTTTTGACATCCATTTTAATCTTTTCTTTCTTTCTTTTCTTCTTAATGACTTTTTGTTTTCTTCCTGTATGATGTTCGTGATGTCATCCCACAACTCTTCTGGTCTTTGGTCTTTAGTGTTTAATGTGTCAACCCTGTTCTTCAGATGATCTCTAAATTCAGGTGGGATATACTTAAGGTCATATTTTGGCTCATGTAGACTTGTTTTCATTTTCTTCAACCTCAGTTTGAATTTGCATATGAGTAATTGATGGTCTGTTCCACAGTCAAACTCTGGCCTTGTTTTGACTTATGATATGGAGCTTTTCCATCGTCTCTTTCTGCTGATGTAGTCAATTTGATTTCTATGTGTTCATCTGGTGAAGTCCATAGTAATCTCTTAATGCTGTCTAAAGAAGATATTTGAAATGTACAAATCATTGATTTTGCACAATTCTATCATGCATTCTCCAGCATCATTTCTATCTCTAAGACCATATTTTCTAACTACTGATCCTTCCTCGTTGCGCCCACCCTTTGCATTCCAATCACCAGTAATGATCACTACATCTTGATTGCATGTTTGATCAATTTCAGATTTCAGAAATTGATAGAATTTTTCTATTTCATCTTCACTGGCTTTAGTGTTTAGTGTGTACATTCAAATAATAGTGATATTAACTGGTTTTCCCTCTAGGCTCATGGATATTATCCTATGAAAGACAGTGTTGTACTTCATGACTGATCTGGATATGTCCTTTATGATAATGAATGCAACACCATTCTTCTTCAATTTGTCATTCCTGGCATAGTAAACCATGTGGTCATCAGATTAAAAGTGGCCAATACCAGTCCATTTCAACTCACTAATGTAAAAGATATTGATGTTTATGCATTCCATTTCATTTTTGACAACTTAAAAATTTCTCAGATTCATACTTTGTAGATTCCATGTTCTGATTTTCAATGGATGTTTACAGCTGTTTCTCTTCATTTTGAGTTGTACCCCATCAGCAAATGAAGGTTCCCCTGAGCTTTTCTCCTACAGGCTTTACTCCATTCGCTTTATCACGGTCAGCTCTACTTTGAAGAGGCAGCTCTTCCCCAGTCGCATTTTGAGTGCCTTCCAACCTGAGGGGCTCATTTTCCAGCACTGTATCTGACAGTTATACATAGGAGAAATTTTTACAATAAGAAAGAAGTAGCCAGTTTCTTCTGTCAATTATTAATTGATGGCCATTGGAGTTTGAATCTCAGAGTCATTTCTCTCCCTCTTATAGTAAAAGAGTATATTAAGTGAGTACTTCTGTAGGTTCTAGGATCTTGGTGTAGTGCTGTAGGATAAGCACTGCTGTGCTAACCACAAGGTTGGTGGTTCAAACCCACCAGCAATTCCCTGGAAACTTTATACATGGTCACTATGAGTTGGAACTGATTCAATGGCACTTAACAGCACCCAAAATAATAAAAGATCCTAACAGGATATTTAAGATTTTCAGACAACTAGACTTTCAGAGTTAAACACTAATAACTGAATTCATAAAATATCTGCAAGTCCCTGGCTGGACTACTAATGAAAATGCTGATGGTTTGGGTTCAACGGGGGCTCATTTGAGGAAATCCCTGGCAATCTACTGAAATGTTCCATTCTTCAAAATCATACAGAGCACAGCTCTTCTCTGAAACCCTTGCGGTTGCCATGAATCTAAACCTGTCACGAAAGCAGACATTTTATTTTCTTTGTGTGTGTGTATGTGTATATTTTTGAGGGGATGAATTTGTATGTGAGTTCTATGAAAATATATGTACATATATCCGATGTATTTCAACAAATATCAGATATATTCAACAAATAAAAAAATTTGTATAATAAAATGCCATTATACAAATGTATATGTGTAATGTATTCATATAGATTTAGACTTCATGTAGACTTCATTTACCAATTCATTTTACCCTCTCAATTTTTATTACTACATAGTATTTCATGGCATGTTGTTGTTTGGTGCTGGCAAGAACAGTTCTGACTCCAGTTACCCTGT
Source organism: Chrysochloris asiatica (assembly GCF_000296735.1). Classification (NCBI taxonomy): domain Eukaryota; kingdom Metazoa; phylum Chordata; class Mammalia; order Afrosoricida; family Chrysochloridae; genus Chrysochloris; species Chrysochloris asiatica. The sequence goes on along the minus strand of NW_006408593.1, from coordinate 6,276,608 downwards.
ACAGGGTTGCCAAGGCTGTAAATGTTCACAGGAGCAGAAAGTCACAATTTTCTCCCTTGGAGTGGATTTGAACTACTAGTATTATTGTTAGCAGCCCAACATGTAACCTACTATGCAATCATGGCTACATTCTATGATATAAGGGCACCATAATTTACAATATCCGTAATTAAAAGAGTACCATAAGCTGTATTTCTATAAATTCATTATATAAATGAATGTGTGATATGAATCCAAAACATTATCTCTAGAACTATATGATATGGATGCAAGATACATTAAAATTGTCTGCATGATTCCTAAACAACTCAAGATACATTAATTTAGAAAACATTTAGTATCTTTCAGAAGTCCTTTGTTTTATGTTAAATGAGTCCTGGTGTGGCACCATAGGATAAGCACTGGATTACTAATCACAAGATTGGTGATTCAAATCCACAAGCTGATCCTTGTAAATTCCACACAGGGCCACTATGAGTTGGAATTGACCCAATGACATGTAACAACAACAACAACCAGTAAATATAAATTATGAACTTTTAAGATTGCCTTCAGTTAAGAGTTGGATTCTGATACTTATTATCAGGCTTTTATTTTCCTCTCCATTATCTTCTCAAGGATACTTTTCCTTTGTGATAAAGTATGATATGTCATAGATGCTTTACAGATGGTTATTTTAGAATGAATGATGCTAAAAATTAAGAAAGGGCATTCTTTTTGACAAACAAAAGCCCCATAATTAATTTCCTTTAGCAATATGTGTATCCCAGATCCATCCGTGCAACAGAGATTTTTGTATTCAAAGAGATTAAATGCAATGAGAGGCCAGATATTCATGTCTAAAATATGATAAAGTTAGTGTTGGTGGTTGTGGTGTGGCATGAAATCGGTTCTGACTCATAGTGACCCTGTAGAGAGATTTCAAGGATCAGATTTTGAACCACCAACCCTGTGATTAAAGTCAACTTTGCAGTCAAGTGCTTTATCCTACAGTGCCATACAAGATTTTCAATTAATATAATAGCCTTTGTACTCACATTCATATACTTTAAAGTCTTGTGCAAGAGAAAGCCATTAACAACAAAGGCTAAATTAAGAGAAATGGGTGCTGAAGCAGGAAAATAATCTGCCAAAGCAATATAATATGAGTTCTGATAAGAAAAAAAAAAAAAAAAAAAAGCATCCGGGAATGTATAGGAAGGCAGGAAGTAAGATCAAGCTGGAGAGATAGGTATGGGACCATGCAGCACTGTAGGACATCTTAAGATTTTGAGTCTTTATCCTAAGAACAAATGAAAATATTAAAATTTTCCCAAATTGAAAAAAATATAGTTTTGTGTTTCAAAATTGGCCATATAGAGCAGATAATGGATTGGAAGGTAATTAATAGTCACTCCCTACTGTTGTGCAGTCAAAGTGAGAAATAGTAGACGCTTGGAATGTGGAGACCGTGATAAAGGAAAGTAGTGAATACATCCAGGAGCTATTTTGTTATAAAAGCAATAGAACCTGGTGATGAATTGTATATCACGATGAGATGAGTAAAGATGACTCACAAGTTATTTCATAGCAAAATGGATATGTTGCTGTTAAGTGCCATCGAGTCAGTTCCAATTCACAGTGATCCTGTATAGGGTTTCCAAGGAGCAGCTGGTGGGTTTGAACGGCCAACCTTGTGGTTTAAACTGACGTTGCAGTCCAGCGCACTTGTAGTCCTGCACTTATCCTACAGCATCACACCAGGACTCCATAGATTCCTTCAATATTGCAACCAAAGGCCAGATTTTTTTTCTTCAGTTCTTTCATCTTGAGAAATGTTTAGCTTGTCTTCCCTGTTGGTTTTCTAGTTTCTGGTCTTTTCAGATTTCATTAAAATACTTGGCTTTGTCTTCTGGAGCTACCCATTGAAAGTTTCTGTTCAGCACTTTTACTTCCTCATTTCTTCATTCACTTCATCATCTCTATACTGGAGAACACATTTCAGAGTCTCTTCTGACATCCATTTTGATATTTTCTTTCTCTCCTGTCTTTTTAATGACATTTTGCTTTCTTCCTGTATGACGTTCTTGACATCATTCCACAGTTCTTGTCTTCTGCCATTAATGCATCAAATTTGTTTTTGAGATGGTCTCTAAATTCAGTTGGGATATATTTAAAGTCATCTTTTTACTCTCATGAACTTTTTCAAATTTTCAGCTATTCCACCTTCTCTTTACACAGATGTAGTCAGTTTGAGTCCTGTGTATTCCACTGAGGGAATCCATGTGTATAGTTATCATTTATGTTGTTTAAAAGTGGTATTTGCAGTGAATAACTTCTTGGTCTTGCAAAAGCCTATCAAGTGGTTCAAGCATCATTTCTATTATCAAGAACATAATTTTCTGATTACTGATCCTTTCTCATTGTTTCCAACTTTCGTATTCCAATCACCACTAATTATCAACACATCAAGATTGCATATTTGATTAATTTCAGACTGAAGAAGTTGGTAGAATTCTTCAATTTAGTCGTTGATGTGCAATTTTGAATAATAATGGTATTCACGGGTTTTGTGTATAAACATATGGATATTATCCTATCACAGACAGCATTGTATTTCAAGTCAGATCTTGAAATGTCTTTTTCTTGAAGAATGTCACACCAATCCTCTTGAATCTGTCATTCCTGGCATAATAAAATATGATTATTGGATTCAGAATGTCCAATGCCAATCCATTCCAGCTCAATAATGCTTAGGATATCAATCTTTATCCATTCCATTTCACTTTTGACAACTTCCAGTTTTCCTAGATTCGTACTTTGTGCATTCCTTGTTCTGATTATTAACGTATGTTTGTGGCTGGTTTTCCTTATTTTGAATTAGGACCCATCAGCAAATGAAGGTCCTAAAGTCTTTACTCCATTCATGCCTTTATAGTCAAGTCTACTCTGAGGAGACAGCTGTTTCCCAGTCATATTTTTACAACTTTCCAACCTCAGGGGCTCATATTCTGACAAATCTCTGGAAAAGGACACAATGCTTGGCAAAATAGAGGATCAATAAAAAAGAAGACTTTCAACAAGATTTCGAGACAGTGGGTACAACAATGGGCTTAAGTACATCTACTCTTGTGAGACGGGCACAGAGTTCAGTAGGGGTTCATTCTATTATACCTAGAGTCACTGTGTGTTGGAACTGACTCAGTGACATCTAAGAATAACACACCCTTTGCTTCTAGGATTTCAAAAACCTTTATGTTCATAAGCATTGTAAAACCTGCAAGTGAAACTATAACTTAGCCGAAAGCCCATGTCAATTTGTTATTAAAATAAAATGTATTTAGACTCAATATGATATAACAGTGCTTTTTTATACATAAGTTTTGTAATTTGTTCTCTGTACATTAATCATGGCTGCAGTTATATAAACAAACTGTTCCAAAGGGAAGTTCTAAAACTCTAATATTGTTTATTGTGTCCAGAAGGAAAAAAACATATTAAAAAGTATGCTCATTTGGAGACTGTAAAAATAAAACTGTAATGAGATGGTTGAGTCAAAGATACATCACACCCAGTGAGCCATGTAGTGATTTTTTTTCTTTGAGAACAAGTCATATTTTCTGACTTCAGTGACAGTTACAAGTTGTAACGTTTGCTATTGAGGCCAAAATGTATACAGTTATTTGGAAAACCAAGAATAAGTTGGTTGCTTAGTCTATCAACTTTTTTATCAGATAAGGTCTTGGTTTAGGATGTTTTTAGTTATATTATAAGGGTGGGAAATATATCAGTAATCTAGCATGATATTTCACCAACTGGAAAAAATTGACACAAATGATTTTTTCTATAAAATCAGAAGTATCTATATGGAAAAAATAAAAGCCAGATTGGTTTATTTTCAGACTGTAGTAGTAAATATCACAAATCTTAGAATATTTTCTTGTATTGATAGTATAAAGTATCACAAATATATAATTGTTGTTGTTGTTAAATACTGTCCTCACTTCTGACTTATTGCAGCCCTGCATAAGGCTTCCAAGACTATGACTTTTTTAATTTAAGTTTTCATTTCTTAAGATTTTACAATAATGGTCTTATGCACTATTTGCCCTTTTGTGACTGACTAATTTTACTCAGCACGATGACCTCAAGGATCATCCATGTTATGTGGTGGCTTACAGCTTCCTTATTGTTCTATTGTTGTTGTTGTTGAGTGCCATCGAGTCGGGTCCGACCCATAGCGACCCTGTACAGGGTTTCCGAGGGTGTAAATCTTTACGGGAGTAGAAAGCCTCATCTTTCTCCC
>NW_006408593.1:6267405-6269506 GCF_000296735.1 Chrysochloris asiatica | reverse complement strand
TCAATAAACTGATTATTTGTAAGAATTAATAAAATTGTCTAACTATTGGTAAACCTAAAAAAAGAAAAGAAGGAGAAGACACAAATAACACTCACCAGAAACCACATGGGTAATGTCACAATAAAACCAATAGAAATAAAAATGATGATAACTGAAGAGTTGTACTCCAACAAATTTGAAACTGTAGAGGAAATGGATACATTTTTGGAAAAGCACAACCTACCTAAACTTTACACAGCGTGAAGTAGAAAACTTAAACAGACCTATAACAAAGAAAGATACTTGACCAGGCCATCAAAATCTCCCAACCAAAGAAGTCCAGGTCCAGATATCTTCACTGGTGAGTTTTACCAAACATTCAGGAAAGAGCTGTCACTAAATCTAGTCAGATTATTCCAGAATATAGAAGAAGATGGACAGAACTAAAACATAAAGATGTCACTTTGAAGACTAAGTTACACCTCACCCAATCAACTCATATGCGTGCAAAAGCTGGACAACAAATAAGGGAGACTGAAGAAGGGTTGATGGCTTTGAATTACGGTGTTGTTGAAGTATATTAAATAATCCATGATACTGCCAGGAGAACACACATATATGTCTTGGAAGAAGTACAGACAGAATGGTTCTTATATGGGAGGTTAGAGAGAATTCATTTCGTGTAGCTTTTGTTCTGCCTACAGGAAGGGTCCTGTGCATTAAACTTTGTTTTGGAGAAAATGTTGTCCTTTTGGTCTTGTACGGTTGATAGTTCTAAGGAGTACTTTCCTCATGGGAATTATTGTTTACTTTATAGGTCTGTCTATTGTTTGTCAGAAAAGGAACCCTGTTGGTAATGTAGGATAAGCACTGGACTACTAATCACAAATTTGGCAATTCAAACCTCCAGATGTTCCTTGGGAGAAAGTTGAGATTGTTTGCACCCATAAAAATTTACATCAGAAACCCTATACAGGTGTCACTATGAAATGGAATCCACTCAAAGGCGTTGGGTTGAATGTTTTTGTTGTTGTTGTTTATTTTTTTTGCCTTAAGGATCCCTTTGGAACTTCAGATTAAGAATTTGGCTGATAATTGTCAGATGAGTGGTTCAAACCCACCCAAAGCTCTGCAGGAGAAAGATGAAGCTTTTGTCAATAGAGCATTTTTCATTGCACATTCTAAATCTATCCACATGCTTATACCTGGTGTCATTTAACTTATTCTTTATTCTTCCTAAAACCTGAAAGGTAGACCTGAAGTATTGGGATGATTGCTTTTTCAATGCTGCTGTGTCCTTCACATTCCATTCCATCTGGACGTACAGGATATCCTGCTTTAAATAATGGTGACATGATTCGTTCCATGATGCACTTTTGTGTTGGAAAGTTGCATGTTTCCCTGAATTATCAGAATATCACCCACCATGGAGTCATACTTCACTTTCTGTAATAAACTCTCTTGTTATTGGTGATATGTGCTGTAGGGTCGGCTCCTATTCATAGCAACCCAATGTATAACAGAATGAAACACTGCCAGTTCCTATGACAACCACACAAATGTTGTTACATTTGAGCCCTTTGCTGCTGCAACTGTGTCACTCCATCTCATTGGGGATCTTCCTGGGTTTTTTTGCTGTTGTTGTTGTTAGGTGCCATTGAGTTGGTACCAACTTGTAGTGACCCTATGCACAGCAGAACAAAACACTGCCCGGTCCTGGGCCAACCTAACAATTGTCGCCATGATTGAGTCCATTGATGCTAACACTTTACCACTCCATCTTGCTGGGGGTCTCCCTCTTTTCCTCTGACTCTCCACCTTACCAAACATGATCTCCTTCTCCAACGACTGGTTCTTCCTGACAATATGTCTGAAGCATGAGATATGAAGTTTGGCCATTCTGGCCTCAAAGGAGCTCTCAAAATGGCATTATGTATCCTATTATAGGAATTTTAGAAAAGATGTTTTTTTCTCTCTTTAATCTACTACCATATCATTGTTGTTATTGTTAAGTATAGCATAATCAATTCTGACCCATAGCAACCCTATGAACTGCAGAGCAAACACTGCTTGCTCTTGCACCATCTTCTTAGTTGCTGCTACGTTTGAGTTCATTGCTGCT
>NW_006408593.1:6258270-6267305 GCF_000296735.1 Chrysochloris asiatica | reverse complement strand
GTTGTAGAGGTGTTGTAGGTTCCTATATATTTTGGAAATTAGTCCATTGTCTGATGCATCGCTGCAAAAGATTTTTCCCATTCTGTGGGCTTCCTTTTTACTCTTTTGATGAAGTCTTTTGATGCACATGTTTTTAATTTTTAGTATGTCTCATTGAGCTATTTTTTCTACATTTGTTTTATAATTTTCAAAATGTCCGTTAGTCTGTATATACTGTGTATTAGAGCGCTCACATTTGTCCCTATTTTTTCATTGATGGCCTTTGTAATTCTGGGATTCACATTTAGGTCTTTAATCCATGATGAGTTGGTTTTTGTATAAGGCATGAGGTAAAGGTCTTGTTTCAATATTTTGCATATTGTTTTCTAATTCTGCCAATACCATCTGTTGAAGAGACTATCTCCTCCCCATGCAATATACTTAGGCACTTTGTCAAAAATCAGTTGGCTGTATGTGGATGAACTAATTTCTGGATTCTCAATTCTGTTCCATTGATCAATGTATCTTTCATTATACCACTCGGTCATGAAGTATTTTTTTGATGTGCTGCTGGATTCTGTTGGCTAGGATTTTGTTGAGAATTTTTGCATCTATGTTCATGAGGAATATTGGTCTATAATTTTCTTCCTTAGTGATATCCTTCCCTGGTTTTGGTATGAGTTATGCTTGCTTCATAAAAAGTGTTAGGACGTTTTCCCTCCTCTTCTATATTCTGGAATAATTTGAGTATTATTGGTGAAAACTCTTCCCAAAATGTCTGGTAGAACTTACCAGACAGTCCATCTTGACCTTGCCTTCTTTGGTTTGGGATTTGTTTGATGACCTGATCAATTTCTTCTATTGTTACAGATCTGTTAAAGTCCTCTACTTCACTCTGTGTGAGTTTAGGTATGTCGTGTTTTTCTAAAAATGTGTCCATCTCTTCTAAATTTTCAAATTTTTGGAGTACAGCTTTTCATAATATTCTGTAATTATCCCTTTTATTTCCTTTGGTTCTGTTGTGACATTGCCCATGTTGTTTCTAATGTGTGTTATTTGTGTCTTCTCCCTCTTTTATTTTGTTAGGTCTGCAAATGGTTTGACAATTTTATTAATCCTTTCAAAGAACCAGCTTCTTGTCATATTGATTCTTTCTATAGATTTTCTGTTTTTATCTCATTTATTTCTGCTCTGTTCTTTATGATTTCTTTTCTTTTGGTACTGTAGGTTCCCTCTGTTGGTCTGTTTCTAGTTGCTGGAGATGCTGTGTTAATGTGTTAATTTTGATTCTTTCTTCTTTCTGGATGTGTACATTTATAGCAATAAATTGTCCTCTCAGCATCGCTTTCACCGTGTCCCAAAGATTTTGGTATATTGTGTTTTCATTCTCAATTGTTTCTAGGAACTTTCTGAATTCACATTTAATTTCTTCTATTATCTAGTCGCTCTTCAGCAGGGTGTTATTCAGCCTCCATGTATTAAACTTTATTTCCTTGTTCTTCTTATTGTTGATTTCTAATCTTATGGCATTGTGGTTTGAAAAGATGCTTTGTAGTATTTTTATATTTGTAAATTTATGGAGGCTTGTTTTGTGACCTAATACATGGTCAATTCTGGAGAATGTTCCATATAAACTGGAAAAGAATGTTTATTGTGCTGTTGTTGGGTTGAATGCTCTGTACATGTCTATGAGGTCAAGTTGGGTGATTGTGCTGTTTAGTTCCTCTGTAGCTTTGTCGAGTTTCTTTCTGGTTGTTCTGTCCCTTTTCGAAAATGGTGTATTAAAATATCCCACTATAATTGTAGATTTATTTATTTATTTATTCGATTCTAGTAGGGTTTGCTGTATATATCTTGGTGCTCTTTCATTTGGAGTGTAGATGTTAATTATGGTTATATCATCTTGCTCAATTGACCCTTTAATATTGAGACAGTATTCTTCTTTTTATCTTATGCTGGTTGTTGCATTAAAGTTTAATTTATTGGAGATTAGTATTGCCACTCCTGCTTGTTTTTTTTTTTTATTGCTGTTAGCTTGGTATATATTTTTTTCAATTCTTTACCTTTTAGTCTGTTTTTTTCTTTGTGTGTAAACTATGTTTTGTTTTCTTATCCATTCAGCCACTCTGTGTCTCTTCACTGGTGTATTTAATCCATTGACATTCAGTGTAATTATTAATAGTTATGGATTAACTGTTGTCTTTATGTTAATTTTTTGTGGAACTATTTGTTCCTTTGTCCTGCATGCCTTTTTGTGCTGCATTAATGTTTTTGTGCTATTTCTTGTCTGTTTCTTAGTTTTAATGTTTCCTTGTTCTGCTTGGATCTTCATTTTCATGGTAAGTTGTGAAGTATTAATTTTCTGTGGCATTACCCTATAGTCTATTAAGTTTTCCCTGCATTTAAGACAGTCTATTGTGTCCTACAATCTACTCAACCTCCTCACCACCTAGATCTCTCTTCCTATATTTTTCCTTTCTTTAACATTATTAATACTTTGATATTTCTTTGTCCTCACTGGTCCTCTGAATCCATTTCTGTAATTTTGTTCTGTTCTGAACTCTGCTATCTGTTGACTGAGTTCCAGGTGGTGTTGCCACGTATGTCAATCTCTGGTTGTTTTCTGTTCTTGTTGGTTTTTATTCCAAAGAACTCCATTTAGGATGTTTTGAAGTGCTGGATTGGCTTTAACAATATCTCTTAGCTTCTGTTTATTCTGGAATGTTTTTATTACATCCTCATATTCAATTGACAGCTTTGATGGGTAGATGATTCTTCATTGGCAGTTTTTTTTTTTTTTTTTTTTTCCTTTTAGGGTTTTATATATGTCTCCCTGTTGCCTTCTTGCCTGCATGATTTCTGCTGGGAAGTCAGAGCTTAATCTCTTGTTTGCCTTTGTAGATAACACTTCTCTTTTCCCTGGCTGCTTTTAGCATTCTCTCCTTGGCTTTGATTTTGGAGAGCTTGATTATGATATGTCTCGGTGATTTTCTTTTGGAGTCTATCCTTCCTGGGGTTCTTTCAGCTTCTTGAATGTTTATCTTTTGATCCTTCAAGATGTTAGGAACATTTTCTTCCAGAAGCTCTTCAACTATCTCTTCTGTGGACTTCTGTGATTCTTACTGTTCTGGAATGCCAATAATTCTTAAGTTATTCCTCTTCATGCTATCCAGCATGAATCTTAGACTCTCTTCAGATTTTTAAATCCTTTGTTCTGCTTGCTCTTCTTTCTTAGCAGTATTGAGAGATTTGTCTTCCAACTCACTGGTTCTGGCTTCTGTCTCTTCCATTCTACTCCTTTCCCTTTCAGCATATTGTCCATTTCTGATATTCTATTATTAATGATCTGGGCTTCTTTTTGCAGGTTGTGGATTTTCCAATGTTGTATCTATCTTGTTTGATTGCTCCTGTAGCACTTTCCTAACTTCTTCCTTATTTTCCTCCACTCTTTTTGAGAGCATTTGAATGTGTTTCCCTATCATTCTTCTGAATTCCTTCTCAGGCAGATCCAGAGCCTGCTCTTCTACTGGAAAGTCTGTGTCTGCTTCCAGCTCTCATTTGTCTCAGGTAATTTTTTTTTCTGTTTTTGGACATGTGTTTATGTTTTCTTGGACATTTTCAGCAGTTATGTGGGTTTATAATGCTTAAATGGATGTATGTTGCTTTGTTATTAAGCTTAACGAGTGCCTTCTGGTGGATATGATCTGGAGATAAGCTTCCTTTTTTATGTGTAATGCCTAGCAGTTGTCCAGATCATGGGTGATTACAGGGTATGCTTGTAGCTTGGCTCTATGGGCACAGTTTCCAACTCCTGGGAGAAGAGTGAGGCCAAAGATACCAAAGTCAGAAACAATATAAAAGCAGAGACAGAGACCACCAATCAAACACAAAAATAAAATTGTGATTGACATTGTTTGCTGGCCTTTGCTCTGCAGGCAGGGATAAAGGGTCTTGCCCAGGTCAATTTTGGAGCTGGGTTTCAGAGTCAGATGTCATAAGAAACAGCTTGTGGGTCTCCTCTCTGTGCCATTGGAAAACTGAGTGCAAAGCTGGGCCCTTTTGGGGATGTGCTGATAGCCACCTGAAGGTGTCTGGGCTGGGCAGTGAGGGCACAATTGGAGTGAAAAGGAAACATATGAAAAATGAAAGATGAAAAAATGGTAACACCTCTCCCTCCAGATGTGCAGCTTCATGGCTTCTAGCACTGGGTCACAGCCTCCTCTTGGCTATGGCCCCTGAGACGGTGATTTTTTGAGGGATCATAATTTCTCCTGCTGTCACTATGCTCCCTAAGTAGTTAATTATTGTTGTTAACAGCCTCTGAGTGAGTTTAGACTCATAGAGATCCAGTGCAGGGTTTCTAAGAAGAAGATGGTGGATTTAAAGTGCCAACCTTGAAATTAACAGTACAGTGCTCATCTTATAGTGCCACACCAAGACTCCAAATTTTTAATTCTTGTCATTGTTAAGTGCTATCGAGTCAGTTCAAACTCATAATGACTCTGTATAGGACTTCTTAGGAGTTGCTGGTGGATTTGGAATGTCTATCTTATGGTTATCAGTCCAGTGCTTATCCTATAGGGTCACACAAGGACTCAAATATTTCATTTGTTGCTTTAAAGTGCTATTGAGTTGATTCCAACCCATAGTGAACCAAACTGTATGGGGTTTCCAAGGAGCGATTGGTGGGTTTACACTGCACATCTTTCAGTTCAAACTGACCTTGCAACCCAGCATATTATCCTGCAGAACCACAACAGGACTTCCAAATTAATGACACTGAGGTTCGGCTCTATTTCCCCTTTAAACTTGCTCATATTGGCATCTTTGGGAGGAGATCCATAAGCCAGGACTTATAGACCCAGTTACTCCAAATTCAAATAATACTGAGTAGCATCTCATCATGGTAAATTGACATAATTAAGCACTCTTCAAAGAAAAATAGATTCTGATATCTCTACTGCTATTAAATATTTACTGTGCACATCATTGCAGTAAATTCCATGACAGAAAGTGATTCTACCAAAGTAGATCAAATGAGAACATCACATTGCCTTGTAGCAACTGTATCTAGCTCTATAAATTATTGAACAATATATATCCATATGCATAAAATATAAATGTACTAGCTACATAGAGTGGAGGCTGAAGACTCTATGAAAATATGTTTGAAATATGTTTTCCAATACTCCCAATTCTCTGATCAGGCATGAAACACACTAACTTTATCTGTGCAGGCAGGGATTCCCTGATTCTTAAGTCTTGCCCCTAGCATCAATTAGAATTAAGAAAGAAAAATAAATAAATTATAGGTGTGAGTATAATCCTCTTTTGCAGGAATATCAAATCAAAGGAACTGAGGAAAGAAATTGGTTTAGAAAATAGCTCGCATTATGTCAGGTTCAAAATTAGTCTTTTCTGATAGAAAACACAACTCACATAAACAGAAAATTTTTGTACAACACTTGGGATACCTTGAGTTCTCACTGTCCGGAAAGACTGACGTCATTAGAAAGGCTGAGCTAACCAGAATGACAAAAATATCTTTCATTTGAATGTCATTGAGTGCTGTAATTTTAGTATTTATTTTTTTAACTATTAACTTTTTATTGTGAATTGAGTGAAGATTTACAGACAAGATCATCAGCTTTATGATCAGCAAATCAGACACTTTGTTTCATTTCAATGATTACCTCTATGCAACAACAGTCATCCAACTTCCTACCTGTGGTTCCTATTTGTATTGCACCCACCTTTCTATCCCTGCTTGACTTTATCCTAAGGAAAATATTGCCTTTTTGATTTTTAATCATTGACGAGTCAATAATGAGTGTACCTTACTAGCCCTGTTGTTCCTGCCTATAAACCTATCTACTGCTTGGCTGAAATTGGCCCACAGCGGTGAGTTCCTTTCTAGACCTGAAACATTGTTGTGGATCATAGTCACAGGTTCCTCCAATTTCTTTCTGACCAATAATTTCTGTTCTTTTTGTTGTTGTTAAATAATTTTGAGTTTTGCTTCACATTTTCTCCCACTGTATCTGGGACCCTCTAGTGTGATCTCTATCTGAGCAGTTGGTACTGATAGTAAGGTACCAACTAGCTCTTATGGTCTAAGAGTCTGGAGACTGTTGTTCACACATTCCATTAGTCTACTGGACTCATTGATTCCAAGCCTTTTCAATTTTTATCACTCTTCTTTCTTCTGCACATGGAGCAATCAACAGCTGCACCTTAGATGGCCATTCATGAGATTTTAAGATGCCAGACACTACTCAACCAAGCAGGATGTAGAACACAGTCTTTGTCTGCTATGCTATGCCTTTTCACCATGGTGTTCCCTGAAACTGTGTTCCTGAAAATCTGGGCATGTAAACTCATTGCCTTATGATGTTTTATAATATCTAGGACTTTTGTTTTTAATAATCAGAAAAACCTAAAACTTGTTAAAAAAAAAAAAACTGAGTATTTTTAGTTAATTTGTTAGAACTCATCAAAACTACATGTCCTAATTACTCAGTTGAACAGATTGCAGCTCAGTTATTCCTCTATAGAATCTATCTGGATATGAAGTTAACTAGTTATTGACATAGCAACTCAAGAGTTTCTTGAGGGCATAAGTAAATACAAATCTATATGAAAAAGAGACATGAAATACAGAATATTGGTCAAACATCTAGTAAATTTCCAGTTGTTAAAAAGCCATCCACTTGTATTTGTTATAGTATCACTAGATAATTAAAACAGAATTTGGTTCCAAGAATGGAGTCATGGTGTGGCACTGTAGGCTAAGCATTGTAGGTTAAGCTACCCAAAAGGTTGAATATTCAAACCCCATGGCTTCTCCTAGTAAACCCTATGCAGGTTTGCTATGAGTTGTGAGTGAGTCAAAGGCACTTAGAAACAACAACAACATCTATCAGATACTGTTTGTACTTCTGTTATATTAAGTTCCAAGAGGAATTTGAAGTAAATAATGTTATCATTTTTTAAATGAAGGAATACATGTTAAGAGAAAACTAGACTGTTTTACTAGTTATACAGGAAAAATACGTATAGAATTTGGATTCAAATCCAGATTTGATTGCAAGATCAAAGTTCTAACCCCTTTGGATCACTGCATCTCTAAAAATAAACGGAAACAATACATGAGTAAATGGCAAAATAAACAGCTTATTTCATACATAAAGTAAAAAGATGCACAAATAAAATAATAAACAAGTGCTTTAAGAATTTTGTTCTAAGGGATCTGCTATTAGGGTGCCACCATATGCACTTGTCTATAGTATTAGTTCTTTGGAGGCAGAAATAAGAATCAATAAATTTAATAGTTAAATTGTTGTTGTTGTTGCTACTGTTCTTGTTTTTAATTCTTAGAACTCTAAACTGGATGTTGTTGTTGTTAGGTGCTGCAAAGTTGGTTCCAACTCACATCAACCCTGTGCATAACAGAAGGAAACACTGCCACATCCTGCACCATTCTCACAATTGCTGTATGTTTGAGCACATTTTTATTACCACTGAGCCAATCCATTTCATTGTGGGTCTTCCTCTTTTTAATTGGTCCTTGATTTTCCAAGCTTGATGCCTTTCTCCAGGGACCAGTCACTATTAACAAGATAGCGAACATGTCAACATCCTCACTTTATAGAGATACAGGTTGGATATTCTTTTTTTTTTTTTTTTTCCTCTGTGTTAATTGGTCTCTTGCTGTCTGCACACCTCCTTTCTGGTGACTAGAGGGGGTTCCTGAGTGAGTAGACACCCTCCCATCCCCCCAAAATTCTACTATGCATGCACACAGATCTGCTCAGCAGAATCTAAGAAGGTAAAACACACTGCTTAAAACCGAACAACAGTACAAAATGGATACAGCTGGCCCTGATCTGTTAATCACTAGGGAAAAGGCCTGAACGGGGGTTGTGGTGTGGAAGAGTGAATTACATCATAAGAACCAACAGTGATATCTTGAAATTTCTCAGCTGTCCTTGAAGGCAAGAAGCCAAGAGAGGGACATTAAAATCACACTCATTCATTGCTACAGGACTTTTTATTTCCCCCCTGATTTCTACTATTTAGATTTAAGGAGTTCTGGTAGCATAGTGCTTGCAAATCAGGCTGCAGACCTTAAGGTCAGCAATTCTAAACTACCAGGTGTACATAGGAGAAAGATGAAGCTTTCTGCTCCCATAAAGATTTATAGCATCGGAAATCCTGTACAGGGTTTTATGAGTCAGAACCGACTCCAAGGCACATCATCACCACCACCACCACCACCACCACCACCACCACTACAGTATCCAATCTGAGATTTTTCTATTACTGTTTTGTTTTTTATTCCCCTTTTTACTTTTAGGGGACTCTTTCTCTCCATACAATAACCCAAGAAGAGACAGCAATTGCAGTCATATAGTCAAGCTACAATCACACCCTGTAAAACCCCACAATCCAGGCAAGAGCCAATACTAGATACTATACACCAGACAGGCAGCCGACACCTGCTACAGTTACTCCTAGTTAAGTAATGAAAAGAGTGAAAAGGGAAGCCCATCTTCTAATCACATCTACCTGAAGGTAATCAGAACACTTAATAAAACATCAAAATACATTCATCTAATTATTGAAATCACACCAAACTATTGAAGATGTCAAAGAAACAGCTAATCATATCGGCACATGTAAAGAAACAAGATAGAGTGACTGAGACTCTAGACATCACATTTGAAGGAGAGCAGGAGGTAGATCTAGACATCACATTGGAAGGAGAGCAGGCTTTGAAGATATGTGCAAAGTAATCCAGAAAAATGAAACTGAGATACATCTAAAAACTCCACAAAGGGTTTGAGAAAAATAAGGAAGAAGTCATGTAAGTGCTACAGGAAGAATCATATAAGATAGATACAGCACTGGAAACAATTCAAAACCTGCAAAAAAAAGGTCCAAATGATTAGTATTAAAATATCAGAAATGGACAATACAGTGAAAACACAAAGTAGTAGAATTGAGATGCAAGCCAGAACTAGTGATCTGGAAGACAAATCTCTTAATATTGCTAA
>NW_006408593.1:6243193-6251704 GCF_000296735.1 Chrysochloris asiatica | reverse complement strand
CTTTCAGCAAGCAAGGTTGTATCATCTGCATATCACAGGTTCTTAATGAGTCTTCTTCCAAGTCTGATGCCACATTCCTCTTCATATAATCCAGTCTTGGATCATTTGTTCAGGATACAGCTTGAATAAGTATGGATACAGCTTGAAACAGTACATCCTTGGTGCATACCTTTCCTGATTTTAAACCTTTCCTGATTTTAGTGTCCTCAACTGCCTCTTGGTCTTTGTACACATTCTTCATGAGCAAAATTAAGAATTCTGGAATACTTATTCTCCACAATGTTGTCCAAATTTGTCATTGTTCACACAATTTAAAGCCTTTGCGTAGTCAGTAAAACACAGATAAATATCTTTGTGGTATTCTCTGCTTTCAACCAAGATACATCTGACATCAGCAGTGACATCCCTCATTCCACATCCTCCTAGTCTGACTCTGGTTTGAACCTCTGGAAGTTCCCTGTCAATGTACTGTTGCAACCATTTGTGAATTATCTACACATCATGTTAACTAATTAATTGAAACTGGACTCATTGATAAAGCTTAGGGGAGAATTTTACTTGTACATTTTATATCAAACAACTTTTCTGATTTGTTTTTGTTTTTCATTCAATCCTTTGTGCAAATTATGTAGGTTATTTAAAACAAATTGTGTGTAAAATACTATGCTTCATTTCTCTTTATATTCAAATTTGAAGGGTTTTTGTCTTTAAATAATGATATTGATAGTTTATTTAGTGCCATTCCCTGTTATAGGCACCTTTGATGGACTAATCACTTTAATACTCGTTATATTTTGATGCTGAAGGGTAAGCATTGTACTTCTAACTGCAAGGTTGATTGTTGAAACCCATCAGGTACTATAAATTGGAACTGACTTGATGGCATTTAACAACATTAACAACAATGATATCCTTAGATCATCCCCGTTTGTTGATAAGGAAATTGAACTATAGAATTGATATGGAGCAGATGTATGCTGTCACTCTTGTGGTTTTCAAATGTCTTCAAGTTGGTTGTGACTAATTTTTAATGTTCTAATAGCTTTTTTAAGGTTCTAACAGCTTGTGGAAGGAGCTCTGGTAGCGTAGTGGTTACGAATCGGACTGCGAACCTTAAGGTCAGCGGTTTGAAACTATCAGCCGCTCCGCGGGAGAAAGATGAGGCTTTCTACTCCCGTAAAGATTTACACCCTCGGAAACCCTGTACAGGGTCGCTATGGGTCGGAACTGACTCGACGGCACTTAACAACAACAACAACAGCTTGTGGATTTGAAACTCTGACGTTGTTGTTAGTAATCTAAAGCTTATAGGGCAGTAGTTTGCCAGGACACCAGAATCTGTAGTCTTAATCTATGTGCTGTGTTTCTAAATCAACTGTGGTATATCTTTGATTGTTTTACACAGGGTCATTGAAATGATAAGCATCAGAATATATCAAATGCTATTTTTTCTTTGTTATTCCCATAATAAATAATTCATCATTTATATGTGTATGAATTTCTTAAATCACAACTTTTTCTCCCATAACAATTCGGTGATAAAGATTTAAAATGTTCCTTGGAATGATAACTTGTGTAATAAAGTAACGCATTTTATGATCAAACAGGTTCGTGAGGACTGGTTTAAAAGATATTAAACGGATTGTTATTAGTTTGTCTCATTTTATTCGAGGATCAGGAATCTTTTCCTATAAAGAGATAGTGTTACGAACATGCCACGGGAATTCTCCTGGGCTTCTAGCAGGAGTTGGAGATTTGGGTGAGGTTCGCAGACACAAGACATGAGCAAGACAACAGGAGTTAGAGAGAGCAGGTTTAACAGAAAGTGAAAGTACACTTGAGAGACGAGTGGGTCTGTCTCCAAAAGCCAGTGAGACAGACATGAATGATCATCGCTGTCTAAGGGGTTGTTGTTGTTGTGAAGTGCCGTCGAGTCAATTCCGACCCACAGCGACCCTATATAGGGTATCCAAGGAGCAGCTGGTGAGCTTGAACCACCCACCTTGCAGTTCATACGACTTTGCAGTCTGACGCATTAGCCCACAGCACCAGACCAGGGATAGTTATTCTTTACAATGTCCATCTCTGACGTTCTTGTAGCTCATAGCCGTTTCTTCTTTCTGTCTCCTTATTTCGTTATCATCTCCTATCTGTGGTTATTGGTGGTTACCAGGAGGGTATCGGGTCTGCCCTTCCTTCCTTGTGTCTCTGTTGTATCAATAGGAAGCAACTATCTTTAGTTTTGTAGTCTCTGTAGCGTAGTGGTTCCGAATCGGGCTGCTAACCTCAAGGTCGGCAGTTCGAAACTACCAGTGGTTCTGCGGGAGTAAAATGAGGTGGTCTGCTCCCGTAAAGATTTACAGCCTTGGAAACCCTGTGTAGGGTCCCTATGAGTCGGAACCGACTCCACGGTATTTAACAACAACAACAACAATAGTCTATAATAACTCAGTAGTTGTTGTTTTCAAGTGCTATTATAATGTAAAAAGTAGATTTAGATAGTATATAAGTGAATAAACATGGCTATGTTTCAATAAAACTTTATTTACAAAAAGAGGGAGTGAGTCAGATACTTTTTGTCTCTCCACATCATAGCGTTTTAAAATCTAAGCTGGGGCTCTTTGCCTTTTTGGTTTTTTAGATTCTAGTGTGTGCTGCATGACTTTACCAATACCCACAATTATTTTAAAGTTGTGTCTTGCTTTATATATTTACACTGTGAGCTTATTAGGTTTTGTTTTTAAGTTTCTTTTTCAGAGCCATTTTGTTCAAATTAGAAGATTTTTCTGTGGCTCACCTTAATATATTTAGACAATTTAAACAAGGATTTAATGGGCATGCCCTTGATTTGGTATTTCCCTTGAGGTGGTGACTTAGTTAACCATTGTTGCTGCAGGCATTTTCAATCTTGTCTTTTATTAGTTAGAAATGAGAAATACCTGTATGTGTCTCCTGGCGTGGCAATGTAGAATCAGCACTGGACTGTAAACTGCAAAGTCGGTGGTTCAAACCCACCAGTTGCTCCTCAGGAGGTCTGTACAGGGTTGCTATGAGTCAGAATTGACTCGATGGTACATAACAACAACATCTATCATTCAAGGACCCCAAGTTTCTGTGTTATCTCTTTTTACCATTGATGATGATGTTAAGTGCTTTGGCGTTTATATCAATTCATAGCAGCACTGGTAGGTTTGAACCTCCCAACCCTGAGGTTAGCAGTCCAGTGCTTATCCTACAGTGCTACAACAGAATTTGATTACAAATCTGTCAATTCTAAACTGAAGTCATCTGTTTCTCAGTACCATGTTACGTACACCTAATAACTAGCTAAGCACAAATAGTTAAAAATTAATCTTGATATTTCTTTATCTAAAGTCATAAAGTACGCCATCCAGCCACTATTCGTCTGTCAGTTTTTCATACTGTGGCAGCTCATGTGTTGCTGATGCTGGAAGCTATGCATACCAGCAGGGTCACCCATGGGGGACAGGTTTCAGCTGAGCTTCCAGACTAAGACAGTAGAGAGAACGACAGGAAGACTGCTTTGGAATGTTTATCCACTGAAAACCTTATGAATAGCAGAGGAATATTTTCCGATAAAGTGCTGGAAGATGAGTTCCTCAGTTTGAAAGGGACTGAAAATTAGGAAAGGTGTACACCAGGGTCATAACATTTAACCAGATTTTTTCAATCTGTATTGTTGTTGTTGTTGTTGTTGTTGTTAGGTGCCATCGAGTTGGTACTGACCCATAGCGACCTTATGCACAACAGAATGAAACACTGCCCGATCCTGGGCCAACCTCACTACTGTTGCCACGCTTGAGTCCATCAATGCTGCCACTTGGCCAATCCATCTCGTTGGGGTGTTTCTCTTTTTCTCTGACCCTCCACCTTACCAAACATGATATCCTTCTCCAGTGATACTGAGCAAATAATCCAAGAAGCTGGAGTATATGAAGAACGTGGCAACGTGGTATCAGGATTGGAGGAAGAATCATTAACAAAGTGTGATAGGCAGATGATACAACCATGTCTGCTGGATGTGAAGAGGACTTAAAATACTTATTGATGAAGATCAAACACCAAGGCCTTCAGTATGGCTGCATCTCAATGTAAAGAAAACAAAAAATACTCCCATCTGGAACAACAGATAACATCATGATAAAGGTAGAAAAGATTGAAGTTGCCTAAAACCTCAATTTGCTCAGATCCATAATAAATACTCATGGAAGCAGCAGTCAAGAAATCAAACAATGTATTGCTATATGTAAATCTACCGTAAAAGACCTCTTAGAAGTGTAACAGAGCAAGATATTAGTTTGAAGGCTAAGGTGCACCTGACCCAGTCCATAGTATTTTCAATGACCTCATATGCATGTGAAAATTGGACAAAGAAAAATCTGAAATTGGACAATGAAAAATGAGGACCATAGAAGAATTGCTGCATTTGAATTCTGGTATTGAGAAAAATATTGAAAGTATTATGGACTGTCAGAAGAACAAACTAATCTGTATCTTGGAAGAAATACAGCCAGAATGATTCTTAGAAGCCAGGATGGCGAATTATTTTCTCCTACTTTGGATGTGTTATCAGAAGGGATCAGTATAGTGGAAGGTCAGTAAGAGGAGGATGGAACGACATGATGATGGCAGCAATCCTAAGGATGATGCAGGACTTGTCAGTGTTTAGATCCATTGTACCAATGGTTGCTATGAGTCAGAACCATCTTAACAGCACCTGACTACAACAAAAAATGCCTTCCAAGTTATATTAAAATATAGTTTTCATCAATAGTTTTAACATTAAGTTATACTCCTGTTTAGAAAGAGAAAGAAGCAGAAACCAATAGATTTAATTTTCCTGCCTCCAATGAGCACTCCCCACTCTTGAAATGCTCCTACTTGTTCCTTTTCTTTTTTCAATGCCAAAAGACTATCAACCTACAGATTAGAGTTTTTAGCAAAATTGTAATACAAAGATAATTTTTGTAACAGAGGTGAGTTGAGAAGAGTCTCAAGAGAGTCGTTCAAAGCCGTCCTCAACTTCCAGATAACATGTAACACAATTACAGATTGATTTGTGTCTCCCAGATGTATATGTCAACTTGGCTGGACCTGGATGCTCAGTGATTTGAGAGTTATATAATAATATAATGTGGGAGTTAAGTGGTGATCCTTCATGATGTGAATTGATATAATAAACCAGTGAAAGGATTATGAGTGGGATGCAGTTCCTTTACTTCCATCACAAACCTGATTCAATGTAAGCCAAGATTGCCTGGGACAGAGCCTGTGACACCTTTAACCTTACAAGAGATAATGAAAGAGAAATGAGCAGAGAGAGAGGGATGCATGACCAAGAAAGAAGACACAGGAGTGGAGGGCATCCTTTGGACGTGAGCTTCCTGTACTGTGAAGGGAAAGACTGATGCCAAGACAAAGGGAGATGGCTAAGGAATGTCAGGCCCACAGATGCTGAAAGGAGAAAAGGACCCTTGTCCAGAGTCACTAGTGAGGTAAGACCTTCATCTTGAACCAACACTCTGAATTTGGGCTTGTAGCCTCTTTAACTGTATGAGAATACGGTTCTTTGTTAAAGCCATTCACCCGTGGTATTTCTGTTAGAGCAGTGCTAGTGTGTAAGAAATAGATCTCTGTTTTAAGTCATTAGAGTTTTGTGGTCATTTGTCACTATTTTTGTTGTCAAGAGCTGTTGAGTCAGTTCTGACTCATAGTGACACTGTATAGGGTTTCTAAGGATTAGCTGGTGGGTTTGAACCACCAACCTTATGGTTAGCAGTCTAGTGCTAGTCCTAAAACACCACACTGGGACTACTTGTTACTATACCAAAACTGACAAACACATAATCTCTTAATGTTGTTTTCTTAAGAGTCATTGTGTCAGTTCTGACTCATAGCGGCCCTGGGTAGGGGTTCTTAGGAGTGGCTGGTGGGTTTGAACCATTGACCTTGAAGTTAGCAATCCAGTGTTTATTGTACAGCACCCACCAGGAGTCCATAGACAGAGATAGATATTTTTAAGAAAAATCTTAAAACCCTCCAAACCTCACAATTAGAAACAGTATGGAGGGTATAAATCATATATTTTTTTTGGTCAACTCTACTATTTAACTCAGAAAAAACATATTGCATGTGTAGTTTAAAAATAACTCCTCTTGATCCATCCGCATTGATTATGTTATTAAAAAATTTCCCCAGACCTTGCTTTATGGTCTTATCTTTCATTTGTAATCTTGATTTTACTGTCTGACCTTTTCATATCTTCTTGAGTATTTTAAAATAAATGTAAGCACATTTTGAGCATTGTTAGTGTATTTCCATACAAACTAGATTTATTTTTCCAGTTTCTCTTTTTTTTCATTCTTTTGCACTAGTGTTGTTTTCTTTTTATTTTTAATAGTGTTAAATAGACATTATAAATTTCTCCCAATGAGAGTGGCTTGCTTACTTCGAAATAAAATGAAGCTCTTGGGAACAGTGTGATTTATGGTGACCACAGTCATCTCTCTTCAGTCTTGGTGTGCTTTGTAACTGTGAGATAAAAAGGACTTAGGAAGGTGGACTTGGGCTTAAGATCTGGGGAAATAACAGATGGAGGAATTGGAGGCCTTGGTCTGCAGTTTCCAGTTCACGCTTAAGAGGTGGTGCTGACAACTAAGGAGGCTGCTTAGACCAGGAAAGACTCAGCTGGGAGGCCGATACCAACTAATCACAGGAGGTATGATTTAGTCTCTCATGTAGGGCTAGCCAATGAAAGTCTGGGATGCTAAGGCTCAGATGCTTCCAAGATGACCAAAATGTCTTTTCTTGGGAGGGCAGCATGCCACGTGGGACATGGAAGCTTCATATTGTAAATCCTTCAAGACTTTTCCCAGTGTGTCTCTTTGTCTATTCTTTTTGGCAATAATGTATCTTAGCCACCATTATAGCATAACAAACCCATTGTCACCAAGCCATTTCCAACTCAAAAGCACACTCTCTAGTGTTTCTAAGACTGTAAGTCATTGTGGGAGCAGACAGCCTCATCTTTCTCCTGCAGAGCAGCTAGTGAGATTCATCTGATGGCCTTGTAGTTAACCATCCTGTAGTCTCTCTGAATTCTGTGAGCTGTTCTTAATGAATTATCTAGCTCAAAAAGGCAGTGGGAACCCAATATCAGAAAGTAAAGAAGTCATGTGAACTCCTCACATTGCTGACCAACATCCACAAAGGGCAATGAGGAATCAGCCCTGTGTTGATAACCAGACGGTCAAAAGGTTGGGGTGTCATATAGAGCCCCCAAAACTTGTGGCTGTTGTTAAGCTCCATCAAGTCAGTGCTGCCTCTTAGTGATCCTTTATAAGGTTTCTGAGGAGCAGACGGTGAGTTTGAATCGCTGACCTTGCAGTTAGCAGTCTAGTGTTTATCCTACAATGTCACTGGTAGTTTGAAGGACAGTGCGTTCTTACCTAATTGTGAGAGCCTAGGATTAAAGAGAGACAGTGTGTGGCAAGGGTTGCTGGCAATGAAAAAGGAGGAGTAGGAATGGGAAGTTGGCTCAAGCGCCCCTTGCTGGGATTGATCCATGGTGATGCTTACCACACAGCGACTGCAAAGACAGAAATTCATTTCAGAGAGGACAGATCCACGTTTCACTTTGTAACATCTTTTTTTCCTCTCCGATGCATGTACCTTTCATAGTAGAGTGGGGCTCACGTCTCCTTCGCCTGCTGTACTACCAGGAGACAATCCCATACTGTATGTCAGGAAAGATTTATAGTCTGTTGAATTCACCTGATCTCCCCTTCCCTCCCCACCCCAACCCATGCCCAAGAGTTTATGTGACCAATAAAGAACACAGGCTCATGAAAAGACATAACTCTTTTTGTCAGCTGTGTCATTGAAATTCAATCCATTCCTGTAGAAGAAGACAGGGATGTCTGCTCCAACAAATGGTGCAATGTAACAAAACTCTCTCAATGACTCCCCAGCAGCAGCAGAAATAATAGGAAAAACAGGAAAAGCAGTAATTTTGTTGTGTTCAAACTTCACAACAAAGGACACATTAGCTAAGAAAGTGCATCTTCTCTAAAATTCAGCACTGCTGTTACTTGATACATAGTGTCATTTCAGTATCAAACTCTTTTTCTACAATTTGGTGATCAAAACTGGACTAGCCTTTTTCTTACTTTTTTTTTCCCCCATTTAGCACTCAAAACAAATGATGATTTTAATAAATGAAGAGAAAAAACACAGTTACCAGTTTTTACTTTTTTTCCTATTGGTGCCTAGCAGAATCAGTTATTTACTGACGTGAGGAATATTTGTTACCTTATTCTAAGTAACAGGACTCTTTCCAAACTTTGTTGGGGCAAGAGTTCCCCAGCCCGCTCATAGTAGTTAAAGGAATGTACAGATATATAAATATGCAAAGAATCAGAACTGAAAGAGTTCCCCAAAGCTGGAATCATTTTTCCTCTCTAAAAAAAATAAATACTTTTTGATACTTTA
>NW_006408593.1:6232728-6238783 GCF_000296735.1 Chrysochloris asiatica | reverse complement strand
TTTCTATAGTTTTTCTGTTTTCTATCTCATTTATTTCTGCTCTAATCTTTATTATTTCTTTTCCTTTGGTGGCTGTGGATTCCCTCTGTTGGTCTGTTTCTAATTGTTGTAGATGCTGTGTTAATGTGTTAATTTTTATTCTTTCTTCTTTTTGGATGTGTGCGTTTATTGCAATAAACTGTCCTCTCAAGGGCTGAAGTATTTTTTTATATCAAAGCCTGAAACTGGCAAATTCAGCATTTAGTTCAAAATCAAATAATAAAGATAATTGAGGGAAAGCAAAGAGGTGAAGAAACTGGACAGAAAAAAAATAAGAAGTTCTGATACTTAAATAGGCATTTATGAAGCTGATAATAGTACAACGTGGTGTTGTTGTTGTTAAGTACCATCGAGTTAGTTCCAACTCATATTGACCCTGCAGCTGGTGGGTTTGAATCACCAACCTTGTGTTTGACAGTCCAGTGCTTATCCTATAGCCTCAGACCAGAACTTCTAGTACAGTGTGGTGGTGGTGGTTATGTACCGTGGAGTCAGTTCTAACTCATTGCGACTCTGTACAGGGTTTCCAAGTCTGTAAATCTTTATGGGAGCAGAAAGCCTCATCTTTCTCCCATGGAACAACTGGTAGTTTCAAACTGCTGACCTTGCGGTTCACAGCCCGATTCATAACCACTACGCTACCAGAGCTCCTTAGGGCCAACAATAAATGCTGTGTAAGTGTGTGCTAACTAAATATATAATGACTCTTTCCTTCTGTCCCTGTGAGCTGAGTGGTTTACACAAGTAAATCAAATAGCAAATCTAATTGATATTAGGAATATTGTTCTACCCTTCAACCTCAGACAGTGGTACCATTAACACATGTAAGGAGATTGGTGGGTTTTGTTTTGTTTTTTAATCCCTTTTTACTTAATTTTGACAGTATCTGTTGATTACTGTGAATCATTTGTGCATCTGTTTCTCTTCTGGACCCTGATTGCATGCTGACAGAGACACTTTTTTTTTTTTTTTTTTTTTATTCTTTTTTTTTTTTTTTTTTTTGGCTGCCTTTTTTTTATTTGGTGGCAGTGTGTGATGCCCTCGGTGTTAGCAAAATTTCTTCAGTTTTGAAATACCAAATAAGTTAATGAGACCCCAGGAGCCACTGACAGAGGGAAAAGAGACAGGATGGGGTGATGACTTCATCTCCCAAGATTCTCAGTAGTTAGAAAGCACCTTAAATGTTCATTCCATAATGACTCTGATACCCTAGGGTTTAAAATGCAAACTAAGAGCATGTTTGGAACTTTTTAAGGTTTATTACAGGGCAGAATATAAGTATACAGTGGGGGAAATTAACTTGATCTCTATAAATGGAAATTGGTCAGAGATGAGTGGCTGAGAGGATGGAGACGTTTAAACGAAGATCATAGAAAAGAAATGTACAATTTTGGAAGAGCAAAATGAACAGTCAAGATATTGACATAATTGAGTCTCTTATCTGCTGCTAAATTAAGAATCCTTTTCATAACTCTAGATCATTACATTAATAAATACTCTGGACAGTTGGCAATCTGTCACAGTAAAAGTTTCATTCACTGTCTATTCTGCTCAGTTAATTCTAACAGATCCTTATTCTGACACATTAAAGGTGAAGGATGTACATTACTAACATCCGAAAATACACCCAGGTTCTTATTGTTCACAGTTGTTTCTGGATACCTGGGAGGTTTTTCGAATATGCATTGACTTTATTCAATATATATGCATGAGATGTGGTGGATTGATTCTGGGTGGGATTAGTCCTGGGTGATAAACTAATAGAAGTTAAGATTAGCTCAGAAAGTAAGTATTAGAAAGGCATTTGCAATAAATGTAGCATAGGATCCAGGCAAGAGGTAATGAAATTTAAAGTTTATATCCTGAGTTTGTCACTTTTAATGATATGCTCCTGGACTGCTACTTATCCTCTATGAGCCTCAGTCATCTTCTCTTTAAAATGGGTATACAAAGATCTGTCCTAACTTCCCTTAGTTATGGTCAAGATCAAATGTTTTGGTATTGCTGTGTTGAATTTTTTTTGTTAACTTTTAAATTGTGAATTGAGTGAAGGTCAACAGATCATATGCTTTTTTTCATCACGATAATCGCAATCCCCTCCAGGCAATAACAGTTACTCAGCTTCCTCCCTGTAGTTCTCATTTCCATTCCACCCTCCATCCTAACCCTTCTGATCCTTGTCTTTAGGTAAATTTTTGACTCACAGTGACCCCACGTGATGGAATACAACTGTATCAAAGAGGGGTTTTTTTTGTTGTTGTTTTGCTTTGCTTTCACAACAGACATTTCTTCTCTCAGAATTCAGGAGCTTCGATGTCTGAATTCAGCATGACAAGAAGTATGGGTTCAGTCTGCCCACTCTAGGAAAAGGCTTTCTCTTTGTGTTGGATCTGGAGAAAGTCCTTGTCTCCTTTCAACATTATGGTCTCGGGATCCCTGGGAGAGCTCTCTGTGTTTTGACATCACTCTTACCCTGGGTTTAGGAGCTTCTCAGCACAGTGACCCCAGGTCTTGGTGGTAGTAGGTCCCTCTGATCGCTCCTTGCTTGTTTTATCCTTTTCTACCTCAAAAGACATTGACTCAAGACACGGCTTAATCTTATAAATTACATCCTGTTTCATTAATACACCTCTAATCCTATCTCACTAACATCACAGAGGTAAGGACTCACAACACAGAGGATAGGTACCTCAGATCATAAAAATGGAGAGTAATTCATTCATAATGAAAATCATGGTCCAGACAAATGGGACAGTTACTTTGGGGAGACAATTGTGAGGTTGGCCCAGGACCGGACAATGTTTCGTTCTGTTGTACACAGACTCTCTGTGGGTCGGTATCCATTCAATGGCACTTAACAGCAAGTTCAAAACATAGAAATTAGTGAATGACACAGTAAGGAGTGTGTCTGACCCCAAAGACTTGATCGTATCCCTGAACTGCTCTGTCTTGTTGTTATATAAACACCAAGTGTGCATCAAGACTTCCTGTGTGTATATATGCTGGCAGTTAATTGTGGAGTCTTGAAGACAAGTGCAAACACATTGTCTACTCCCAGGATCTTATTAACAAGTTGGGGAAGAAGAGATTCCCAAAGCTTTCTTGAACAATGTAAGAATTATATCTTTATCAACAGAGGCATATCTCAGAGACATTGTAAGTTCTACTCTAGACCTCCATAATAAATTGAATATTACAATAAGCCAAGTCACTTGAGTATTTTTGGAGTCCTGATGTGGTGCTGTTGGTTAATGCACTGGACTGCAAAGTCCATTTGATCTGCAAGGCCGGCAGTTCAAGCTCACAACGCACTCTTCAGAAACCCTATACAGGGTTGCTATGGGTCGGAATAGCCTTAGCAACACTTAACAACAACAAAAAAAAAACATGAATTTTTTTGTTTCCCAATTTTTGGTTTTCCACAAAACTATTGTTTTAGTTATCTAATGCTAACTACTATGGTAGTGTAGTGGTTACGTATTGAGCTGCTAATCTCATGGTCAGCAGTTCTGTGGGAGAAAGGCAAGGCTTTCTGCTCCCGTAAAGATTTACAGCCTCAGAAACCCTGTACAGGGTCTCTATGAGTCGGAGCCGACTCCACAGCACATAACAACAACAATGCTGCTATGAAAGAAATACCACAAGTGAATGCCTTTAACAAACTGAAATCTATACTCTCACAGTCTTGGAGACTGGAGGCCCAAATTCATAGTGCCTGTTCTGGGGAAGGCTTTCTCTGGGGAAGGCTTGGCTCTGGGGAAAGATCCTTGGCTCATTTCAGTATCTGTGGACCCCAAACTGCTTGGAGATCTCCATGCATCTTAGCATCAATTTTCCTATGGGTCAAGGAGCTTCACAGTGAAGGGACCCCAGACCCAAAGGATGCATTTCACTCCTGGATCTTTACTTCTTCCTTCCTTCCTTCCCTCATTCCTTCCTGCCTGCCTGCCTGCCTGCCTTCTCTCTCTCTCTCTCTCTCTCTCTCTCTCTCTCTCTTCTCTCTCTCTCTCTCTCTTTCTTTCTAAGTTTTTATTGTAAATTGAGTGAATGTTTGCAAGGAAGACCATTAGTTTTACAAATCATATAAACTTTGTGTCATTACAATGATTATAATTCCTTCTGTGCACCATCAGTTAAACGTATTTCTCTCTATTCATTTTAGCTCTTTTTTTAAAAATTAAAAAAACAAAAATTTAACTCTCAGGTGTATATAATAATTTATACCACCAAAGGGCACTTTCTTCAAGCCTGCCTCCTGGTCGCCAGATCACAGCCCCTGTCTTCCCATGAATCTAGAGTCCTCAGCTGCTCCCTCTCTCCATGTCCCCATCTATGTCTGCATCTCTGGTGTCGCTGTTCGTCTGGATAAAGTCCTACATTCTGCTTGTGCTCTTTTCCCTTGATGGTCCTAGAAGCCTTGGTTTCTGGACTGTAAAATTAACTACTCCCCTGCTTTTGTTACAAAACGTCTATCCTTACAATTGTGACAGTCACAATTAGTCATAACAATTACTCACTATTGAATCATACAAATCTTACACCCATCTCTTTTCACCAGACTCATCTAGACAAGATGACAGCTATTCAGTGGGGACTCTTTCTTTCCCCCCATACTCTTAAACTAAACTCCCTCTTGAAACCTTGTAAGCCAGTTACTTCATTCCTTTTTCACCCATTCATTTTAGGTAGCAAATGTCTAAGCTGTCCAACCCTATCTACCCTGTGTAAAGAGGAGACAGCACTGATACTTGATGTGAAGATACCTTCCCTCTCTGATGGTATTTTGAGCTAGTACCTCCACAAGCATAGGTCAAGTTCAACAAATTATAACAATTTATCCTTGTTTCCTTGATCAAAACTAGTGTTTTTTGTTTTTGTTTTTGTTTTTGTTTTTTTAATCTTCGCCTAGTTGAGCCATCAAGGCTAGGTCAAATGGGTACTATCTGCAATTGTGGGTGTATTTGTGCATCACCCCTCACTACATATCAGCTAAATCCTTCACTTTCAGCTCTAGCCCTCTGTAGCTATATTCTTGTCCATGGACTCAGGTGTCCCCAGTTCTCACCACACTTTGGACCAACCCAGACCTTCCTCTTCTCTCTCTCATCTCCAGGCCAATGGGAGTCTATCAAATGTGGTTAAACTCAGCCTATTTCTTCATTGCTGCCTTTCCCTCTCTTCCACTCATCAGTAGACCAACATGGGCAGCAGCAAGCTCACATGCCTGCTCATGTATTCCCTTTGAGTTTCAGTCTTAGAGGGGGTTTGTCCTGAAGGGACTTGATTGCTTGCCTTAATGGCTTCCCAGTGAATAACTTGTTTATTGTTGCAGTAGCCAATCATACTGCTATTTTTGTTTTGGGTTTTTCCTGGTGATCTGTCTTTGAAGATGTATCTTCTGTCACTCAAGGTGTTCCAGGATGGTCTGCTTGTCCTTTCAAGTGGGAATGTCCCACATCAGAAGGTTCTGGATGCGGCTCAGGATTTCACCGAAGGCCTACACATTACAAAGGCTCCGCGAGAGGTCTATTTCACTGTGCAAGTTGTAGAACCCCTTTTAGATATTCCAATCAATTGTACGCTGATCATAGGTGTATCATAGAATTTTCTAGGTATCTTGTCAGGTCGTTCTCCACCGAGTCATTGGGAGATTTGATTCACCAACCTTTCAGTTACCAGCCAAATGCTTCACTGTTGTGTCACTCTGTTGTTGTTGTTAGGTGCCATCAAGTTGGCACCAACTCATAGTGGCCTTATGCACAGCAGAACGAAACACTGCCTGATCTTGGGCCAGCCTTACTACTGTTGCCATGCTTGAGTCCATCAATGCTGATGCTTGGCAAATTCATCTCGTTGGGGATCTTCCTCTGTTTCTCTGTCCCTCCACCTTACCAAACATGATATCCTTCTCCAGCGACTGGTCCCTTCTGATAATATGTCCGAAGTATGAGAGACAAAGTTTGGCCATCTGGGCATCCAAGGAGCACTCTGGCTGCACTTCTTCCAAAACAGATCT
>NW_006408593.1:6220264-6230616 GCF_000296735.1 Chrysochloris asiatica | reverse complement strand
ATTGAAGAAGTTGGTAGAATTCTTCTATTTCATCCTCACTAGCTTTAGTGGTTGGTGCATAAATTTGAATAATAGTGGTATTAACTGGGCTTCCCTGTAAGCGCATGGATATTATCCTACCAAAGACAGTGTTGTACCTCATGACTGATCTGGATATGTTCTTTTTGACAATGAATGTAACACCATTCCTCTTCCATTTGTCATTTCCATCATAGTAAACTATGCAGCCATCAGATTCAAAATGGCCAAATACCAGTCCATTTCAGCTCACTAATGCCCAAGATATCGATGTTTATGTGTTCCATTTCATTTTGACAACTTCCGGTTTTCCCAGATTCATACTTCGTAAATTCCATATTCTGATTTTCAATGGATGTTTACAGATGTTTCTCTTCATTTTGAGTTGTGCCCCATCAGCAAATGAAGGTCCCATGGCCTTTACTCCATTTGCGTCATCATGGTCAACTCTACTTTGAGTAGGCAGTTCTTCCCCTGTCCCATTTTGAATGCCTTTCAACCTCAGGTTCTCATTTTCCAGCACTATATCTGACAGTGTTTCTCTGCTGTTCATAAGGTTTTCAGTGACAAAATATTCACAAGTAGTTCATCACTCTTTCTTCCTAGAGTGTCTTTGTCTGGAAGCTCATCTGAAACCTGCCCACCATGGGTGACCCTGCTGGTATTTAAAATATCGGTGGCATAGCTTTCAGAACCACAGCAACTCACAAGCCACCACAGTAGGACAAACTGACAGATGAGTGGTGGTTGTGTCACTAGGAATCTAGTATCAAATGAGATGATCCTAAATGTGAAATCAATTGAATTTTCAACTGTGTAAAGTAATAAATACATGTATAACTGTTAATCATGATTAATTAGTTTAGTCAGCATTCATTGAATTTGTCAAAATGTAAAATGTCTAACACAATGTCAAAATGTGTTAGAAATATAAAAATGACTAAGTATCAGTATCTGTATAAAATGATAAATACATAATTATTAGTAAAACAGTCCAAAATTCAAAGCTAATTCTAAACACTTTATGCAAAAGTGTCAGATACAGTGAAAAAGTGACATCATACCTTTCATCCTTCAAGATATTTATATTTCTGATTGAATCAATGCTATCTTATTGCCCTATAAAAGTGACTACTTCTTATGAAAATATAATTTCCTCCACCACTAACTACTATTTCATTTCTAACTGTTGACCCTGCCAGCAGGCATAGTCCCCATCACTGCTGTAAAGTAGGCAGAAGCTAAGAAGACATACATTTAGTCCCACCCAGCTCTGATACTTTGGCCAATATCTTGACCGATTCTGCTTCTCTAAAACACCAGTGACAACTCACCCCCCAGACTACACAAGTCACACCTCTCTACTATTCACCGTTGTAAACAGAAACAATCTGTTTTATTTACCGAGGCTGTTACCCAGGTCCCACTCTCCCTGACCATGCCGCAGGCACACTGTCCCTCCTTAAGTCTTGAATTCCCTGCCACAGCCCCATTCACGTTTTCCATGAGAAACACAACTCACCATACATACACAGAACTCTTATCTCCATTTCTGAGGGCTGTCAATGAAATATCACAAAGAAGGTGTTTCTAAAGAACAGATTTTTGAAGTCTCGCAGTTTTGGAGACTGGGATTCTCAGATTAGGTTGCTGACTATTGATTTCTTCTAAGGTTTGAGTAAGAAGCTGCTCCATGCCTCCTTCTAGCTTCTTGTAGCTCCAAGAAATCTCTTTGATTTTCAGATGCAGAGCACTAAGATTTCTTTCCTTCATCTCTCTGTTTCTGCAGCACTGTGGCTTAAGCTAACTGCAAGGACTGTTAGCCAGAAGGTTGGTGGTTGCAATTCACCAGCCACTCCTTAAGAGAAAGATTCACAGTTACCTTACTTAGGGTCACTATGAGTCAAATTAACTGATTGGCATTGGGTATTTTTCTTTTTTCTCTTTAATAGGAACACCATTCTTTATGTAAAGACTTCATGTATAACATAAAACTCCAAACCCATCTTCTCCTTTATTATTTATCATCACTTAGCATTCCTGGTATTTTATTATAGATTTAAATAAATATTTTCATGTCTAGATTTTCTATTTCTATGCCTTATTACGCTCTATCAGTAATTTGGTATTGCCACATATAGTACATTTTGGGCCTAAGGTTCATAGAGGTCACTAATCAGTGGATAATTGAAAAACCCCTTTGGAAGAAAAAAAAAAAAAAAAGCACCACCATTATTTTGACTATAACTTTGTAATTAATGAGAAATAATGAGTTCGGTTTTGTAATTTTCTAGCTTATCTAACAACTAAATCTATTCCTTTCTGATTATGGAATCTAAATCTGTTAGTATTGTGTTGTTTCCAAATCATGGTGTGCCCATATGTGTCCATGTAGAACTCTGCTCCACAGGGTCTTCAATGGGTGATTTTTCAAAAGCACAGTGCCAGACCTTTCTTCCAAGGTACCTCTTGGTGGACAGCATCCTCCAAACTTTGTGGACAGTCAAGAGCATTAACCATTTTAGCACCTAGCAACGTCAATGACTATCTTTATTTCCTTGTCTTTCCCCCTGTCATATACAAAGTTCACTTTCAGCCTGTTGTTTTTAGGTGCCATCATGTCAGTTCCAACTCATAGCAACTGTATGTAAAACATATGAAACACAGCCAATTCCAGTTCCATCCTCACAATCATTCCTATGTTTGTACTCCTTTTTGCAGTCACTTTGTCTAGCTATCTCATTGAAGGTCTTCCTCTTTTCTTTGATAGTTTACTTTACCAAGCAGCAAGTCTTTCCCCAGTGACAGGACCTTTCTAATAACATGTCTTTAGAATGTGAGACAAAGTTTTGCCATCTTTTTTTATAAACAGCATTATGGTTGTACTTCTACCAGGACACAATTGTTCATTCTTCTGGCAGTCTATGATATATTCAATATTCTTTGCTAATACCATAATTGAAAGGCATCCATTATTCCTGGATCTTCCTTATTCATCATTCAGCTTTCACATGCATAGGAAGCAATGGAAAATGCCATGACTTGAGTCAGACCCATTTTAGACTTCAGAGTGACACCTTTGCTTATTTAATGCTTTAAAGAGAGGTTTTGCAGCAGATTTGGCCAATGCAGTATGTCATAGCATTTCCTGACTTCTTCTCCCATGGGCAATGATTGTAGATCCATGCAAAATGAAATCCTTTCAACGTCAATCTTTTCTCCATTTATCACGATGTTGCTGAGTGGTGAGGATTTGTGGTTTCTTTATGTTGAAGTATAATTCATACAGAAGGCCGTATCCTTTCATTTCCATTAGGAAAAGCTTCAAGTCCTCTGCACTTTCAGTCTACATTTCACAAGTTTTTTGGTGCATCTTTCTTCAGTCCTGATAACAAGTTCGTCTTTATATAGTTAAACTTCTCAAATTATTCACTCTGCATTAAGATTTAATAAGTATGGTGAAAAGACACAATCCTGACACCCACTGTTCTTGATTTTAGATCATACAATGTCCCCTCATGCTATTCAAATAACAGTCTCTTGGGCAATGAATAATTTCTGCATGAATGTAATTAAGTGTTGTAGACTTTCCATTCTGCACAATGTTATCTATCATTTGTTGTGATCCAAACAGTCTAATGACTGCTCATAGAGCTCAATCAAATGCAGATAAACACCTTTCTGAGTTGTCTCCTTTCAGCCAAAATTCATCTGATATCAGTAATTATATCCCTGAAATCACAACGTTTTAAAATCTGTTTTAAATATTTGGCAGTCAGAGTACTGTTACAACCATTTTTTAAATAATCTTCATCAAAAATTTCTTGCATGTGATATTAATGATGTTGTTTAATAATTTCTGCATTCAATTGAATCAACTGTTTGTTTATTTATTTTTTGAAATGGGCATTAATATGGATTTCTTCCAGTCAGTTGGCTAGGGCACAGTCCACATAATCTCTTGACATAGATCAGTGAGAACCTTGAGTGCTACATCAATTTGTTGAAGCATCTCAAGTATTCATCCATCAATTCCTTATTTCACTAGTACTTTCCATGCAGCTTGTACTTCAGTACCATTGGCTCTTGATCATATGCTACCTCCTGAAATAGTTGAACATTGCGTGTTAAGTTTTTCAATGTTGCAGCTCAAGGCTTGAGGGTTTTTTTGTTTTGTTTTGTTTTCAGTTCTTTTAGCTTGAGAAATGCTGAGTGCGTTCTTCCTTTTTGGCTTTCTAATTGTAGGGTTTTGCACATTTCATTATAATACTTGGCTTTAACTGCTTGAGCTGCTGTTTGAAATCTTCTGTTCAGTTCTTTTACTTCATTATTTCTTCCTTTCACTTTAGCCTCTCTATGCTCAAGAGTAAGCTTCAGAATTTCTTTTGAAACTCTTTTATAGTCTTTTCTTTCTCTTCTGTCTTTTTAATAACTGCTTGATTTCTTTAAATGACTTTAATGTCATCCTACAACTTGTCTGTTCTTGAGATGGTCTCTAAATTTTGATAGAACAAAATTAAAATCATTTATTGGATCTTGTGTACTTATTATAATTTTTGTCATCTTAAATTTTAACTTACATATGAGCAATTGATTAACTTTTGCTTAGAAGACCACTGGTCTGTTTCTCTCATAATATTAAGCTTCTCCATTGTCTCTTTTCACAGATATAATCAATTTGATTCTTTTGTATACCATCTGATGAGTAACACATGTATAATTACCATTTTTGTTTTTGAAAAATGATATTTGCAATGAATAAGTCATTGTTGCTGTTGTTGTTGTTGGTGGTGGTGTTAAGTACCATGGCATTGGTTCTGACTCATAGTACCCCTGCACAGGGTTTCCAAGGCTATAAATCTTTATGGGAGCAGAAAGCCTCATCTTTCTCCCATGGAACTGCTGGTAGTTTTAAATTGCTGACCTTGAGGTTGGCAGCCCAACTCATAACCACTACACTATCAGAGCTCCTTGAATAAGTCATTAGACTTACAAAACTTTGTATTATTTGTTCCCCAGTGTCATTTCCATCACCAAGGCCATATTTTATAACTGCTGATCCTTCTTTGTTTCCATCTTTCACATTTAAATCATCAGTAATTTTCAATAAAACTTGACTGTATATTTGATCAATTCCAGACTTGAGAAGTTGGCAAATATCTTCAGTTTCTTCATCTTTAGCATCTTCCAACATAACCAATATCTTCTAGCCTGTTTTTATAATAAAGAAAAAACATATTTGTAGGCCTTTAATTTACAAGCCAGTGTTTAAAATACATATGTTATTTAGATCTTACATCTGTCCAAGACTGGTGGTAAGATGATCTCCATTTTACAGATGAGGAAACTGAGATTCAGAAATATTGAGTAACTCATATAAAATTACTTGTTGGTAAGTGGAGGATTTACATATTATTACTTCAAATTTGCCACTCTCTAAATTAAAGACTCCTGGTGTGAAGCTGTAGTATCAACACTGGACTGTGCACTACAAGGTTGGTAACAACATACCAGCTGCTGGGAAACCCTATATGAGAGTGCTTTGAATTGGAACCGACTCAATTATACTTAACAACAACAACAACAAATCATTTTAAACTTCTTTTCCCCCATACTTCAAAAATCATTACACGGTTCTGGAAATCCCTCAAATATATTCTGGAGATAGCATTACAAGGCACTGCCTTTCCAAACTGCCATATTTGAACTCTGGAATTAAGAAATTTCTGACATTAATGGGACAAAGGCTCTCAAATTTCACATAAACATGCATCAAAGAAACCTGGAAGATGAGGGATATAATGTTTTGTTTTCCATGATACAGTTCTTTGTAGATTTAATGTTGATGCATCACTTTAAATGCTCAGTTTGAAAATCAATACAACACTGCTTGCATGGTTGGCTCAACATCCTTCAGCCAACATTAATAAAACACACCAGCAAAATAATGCACTGTGTTCTTTTATTGCTTTCTGTCCTTAGGTCTTCCAGACCTTTTGATAACTATTAATCAATCACTTATCCTTTCTACACAATAGCATGCATTTAGCTGAATTAATAAGTGGGTCAACTGAGGCAACTTTGTGAGTGGTAAGATATGCCCAGGCATCTCTGACTCCCTAAAGGAGAATCAATGTCTCTGAGTGAATGCTAGCCTCATTCATGTTGTGTTAAAGCAGAATTCAGAATTCAGCTCCAGCAGAAGAGTGTTACTCTCTTCTCTGCTCCAAGAACATGAAAGTAGACGTGGTCATCATGAAGAAAGATGATAGCTCACTGGGGATGTGCCTAAATTCGCAGCTATATGTCATCCCAACATAAAGCAAACTTCATCTGGGACAGTTACCACCAAAGAAGGTTGGACAGAGAACTTCTTTGATATATTTCTATTTAAGACAAGTTGAAGGTCAGCACAGAAAAAGGTTGAGGAAATGAGATGACTAGAACTGCTTTCCCCACAAGACCTTGTTGAGGATAGCTGAGAGAAAGTGTAGTAGCTGAAACTCTTCCCCTCATGTTCTGAGCGTGACTCAATCCACTCCTGTTGTGTTGTTGTTGTTAGGTGCCATTGAGTTGATACCAACTCATAGTGACCCTATGTACAAAAGAACGAAACACTGCCAGGTCCTGGACCAATTTCACTATTGTTGCCACGCTTGTGCCCATTGATGCTGCCATTTTGCCAATCCATCTCACTGGGGTCTTCCTCTTTTTCTCTGACCCTCCACCTTACCAAACATGATATCCTTTTCCAGCAACTGGTCCCTCCTGACAATTTGTCTGAAGTATGAGAGTTGAAGTTTGGCCATCCTGGCCTCCAAGGAACACTCTGGTTGTAGTGACCATATATCTAGTTACCTGATGTTGTTAAGTGCTGTTGAGTTAGTTGCAACTCATAATGATCCTACACAGGGTTTCCAAGGAGCAACTGATGGGTCCAGTGCTATCTCACATCACCATACCAAAAGTACTTAGTTATCTAGTAGAACTGGTGTGGCACTATAGAATAAGTACTGGACCCCAAGGCTGGTTTGAACCAGCTTTTCCTCCAAAACCCTATACAGGCTAACTATGAATCAGAACCAACTCAGTGGGACTTAACAACAACAAAAGCAACAACTATAATAGAAATGCAATGAATGAGTAGCTTTAATGAATAGAAATTTATTTTGTTATAGTTTAGGAGGCTAGAAGTCTAAATCCAAGTTCCTGGCTCTAAAGGAAAGCTTTCTTGCTCTCTCGATATGGTCAACCATATGGCAGTTCTGGTGGAAATCAGCGTCTATTGCTAAATTCCTTTGTGATCATGTGTTATGCATCTTCTCTCTGTGTGTGCTTGCTTGCTGGGTCTAATCTCTTATTTTTCAAAAGAGATTTACCTGAGCCATACCCTGTACTAGTGCTTTCTGTTTTTCCAGGAATTGAAGGAATACCAACTGAGATGTTTCAACCAGGGATTTGAACTAGTTTGAAGAGATTCAGTCATGGCTTATGAGGGAAAACTGGAAGAGAACCAAACTTTCAAAATTTGGGTTAACAGGAACCCCAATTGAAAAGTAACAAATTATAGGCTGCACCTGGAATAGTGCAGCTTGATACAGGAGAGTGGATTATTCTCAAAACTGCAGAAGGACACAGATTCAAAGGGCATTGTAGGCCACCATCTGTGTACTGAATGCCACTGTTTCCTGCTTTGAATAAAATATGTGGTTGCTATAAAGTTCTGGTGTGGAATTGTGGGATAAACACTGGTCTTTTAACCACAGGATCAGTGATTCAAAACCCACCAGTCGCTTGTTGGGAACCCTATACAAGATTGTTATGAGTCTGAACCAACTTCACAGCACTGGCTCACAATACATATGCTGCCGTAAGTGATAGACCAAGTTTCTAGCAGCACCACACCCCTTTATTCTTCCCTTTCTGATAATCACTCCAGAGCCCCCCTCTCCTTTTTAAAATGTGGTCCAGTTCCAAAGTTACTTCCTCAGCTATGTGGGCGAAACTTGTTTAAAGCCCTGGTTTCAATAAATGGATGTAACATTGGAAGTACTCATCCATCT
The DNA here is from genome assembly GCF_000296735.1 of Chrysochloris asiatica. Taxonomy (NCBI): domain Eukaryota; kingdom Metazoa; phylum Chordata; class Mammalia; order Afrosoricida; family Chrysochloridae; genus Chrysochloris; species Chrysochloris asiatica. The sequence goes on along the minus strand of NW_006408593.1, from coordinate 6,222,535 downwards.
ATGACAAGGAATTTGGAAGACTTAGTCAACCAACTAGAAGAGATCCATATTTTTGTCCAAATTCCAAAGCCAGGTGATGTAAGAGAATGCAGAAATCATAAAAAAGTATCATTAGTATCCCAAGCAAGTAAAGCTTTCATAAAGACAACTAAAAATGGTGGCAGCAGTACATAAACAGGAAATTGTCAGAAATTCAAATCAGATTCAGAAGAGGATGTGGAAAGAAAGAGATCATTGCTGATTCATAAAGATCTGGACTGAAAACAGAGCATACCATAAAGATGGTTATCTGAGTTTTATTGAATATGAAAAGGCAATCAACTGTGTGGATAACAACACATTATGAATGACAATGCATACTTCACCAAATATGTCCTTCTCCAAAAGAGAGTCAGTGAAAAGAGAAAGACCCTTAATGACATGGAATGACCCAAGGGCTGCAATAAAAGGCTCAAACACAAGAATAATTGTGAAGATGGCACAGGACCAGGACGTGTTTTGTTCTCTTGTACATGGGTCATTGAGAGACAAAAGCAACCTGATGGCACTTAAAAACTCAACAAATACTATCCATTAACATAACACAGAAAACTTATTTCTAAATGAGGTTATAATGACTGGTATATGGGTTAGGTTTTACAACACTTATGTTGGGAACACAGAATTCAATCCATAATACCAAACTTCCTAGTTTAGAACCCTGTTGATTGTAAACTGCATTACTGATTTAATAAGAACCTGGTGACAAATAAAAGCAAGAAAATAATGCTAACTTGTTAAAAACTCATAGCCACCTTACATAGGGTTTCTGAGGTTATAAATTTTTATGGAAGCAAACAGCCTCATCTGTCTTCCATGGAGTGGTTGACAAGTTTTACCCATCATCCTTTTGGTTAACTACCTAACACCTTCCCCACAGTATCCCCAGGGCTCCTTCTGATCTTCCAGAAACACTGCACAGGCACTATTTAATTGAGTCTTCATGCCAATTCTATTTGTTAATATCCTTTATCTCCAATTTGTAGGAAAACTAAACCTTAAATAAAGCTGGTGATGTGCCCAGATCAGGTGAACAAACAATATTTGAGTCCAGATATAGATATTCTAAAGCCTTCACCTGTGTGTTGTTGTTAGGTGCCATCTTGTTGGCTCCAACTCATAATGACATTATACACAACAGAAGGAATCACTGCCTGGACATGGGACATATCCAAAATTGTTGTTAATCATAAGCCCACTGCTGTTGTCACTGTGCCAATCCATCTTGTTGTGAGGTCCTCCTCTTTTTCACTGACCCTCCACTTTATAAGGCATGATAGCCTTCTCTACAAGGATTGCTCTTCCTGATAATATGTCTGAAGTACAAGAGACAAAGTCTTATCATCTTGGCTTCTAAGGAGCATTCTTCTGGCTGTAGTGTTTCCAACACAGATTTGTTTATTCTTGCAGTCCATGGTACTTTTAATATTCCTCCCCAACACCATAACCCAAATGCATCAGTTCTTCTACTGTCTTCCTTAGACATTGTCCAACTTTCACTTCATATGAAACTATTGAAAAAATCATGGTTTGAGTCACACACACATTAGTCCTCAAACTGGCATCTTTAAAAAGATCTTATGCAGCATATTTGCCTAAGATTTGCAGTAAGTTCTTAGATTTCTTGACTGTTGCTTCCATGAGTGTTGATAGTAGATCCAGGCAGATTAAATATTTGAAAACTTCAGTCTTTTCTCCAGTTATACTGATGTTATTTATTGATTCAGGGGTGAAGATTTTTCTTTTCTTACCTTGAGGTGTAACCCATATTGAAAGCTGTGGTCTTGCATCTTCACCAGTAAGCATTTTAAAGTCTCTTCACTTTCAGCAAGAAAAGTTGTATTTCTGCATACTGCAGGTTTTTAATAAGCCTTCCTCCAAACCTGATGCCACGTTCATCTTCATATAATGCAGCTTTTCAGATTATTTGTTCAGCATACAGATTGAATAAATTTGGTGAAAGAATACAATCCTGGTGCACACCTTTCCAAATTTTAAATCATTCAGTATTCACTTATTCAGCTTAAAAAAACTGTCTCTTGGTCTATATACTGGTTCCTTTTAAGTACAATTACATGTTGTGGAATACTCATTTTCTACAATATTGTTCATAGCTTATCATGAAACACAGTCAAAAGCCTTTGTATAGTAACCATGTCAATGAAACAATAAATGATAGGATGAATGTAAAGCTAATGTTCTCCCATGATTCAGCATAAAACATTAAAAAAA
>NW_006408593.1:6194001-6195865 GCF_000296735.1 Chrysochloris asiatica | reverse complement strand
ATACACACAATGGAATACTATACTACCTTGAAGCATAAAAAGGAAGCTGCAAAGCCACCGAATAACATGAATGAACCTTGAGGATATTACGCTGACTGAAATTAGTCAGTCACAAAAAGACAAATATTACATAAAACCATTATTGTAAAAACTTAAGAAAAGATATCCATACTAAATGGAAAGCAAACAAACAAACAAATTCTTTGTTGGTTAGCAAGGATGGGAGGGAGCAGGCCGTAGAGCACAGGGTAGGGGGTAGACACATCATAGTTTGGGTATTGGGGAGGGTAATATACTAGAAGGGGGTGGGGGATGGAAGAACAAGGTAGATAGGGTAATACTGAGGCTGGTTTGCATGAGATTAATGGGACAGAAGTAAACAGTGATGTATGCTGTGCCTTGGAACAACATGGCTCTGTGATATAGTGATCAAGGCATAGTCTGAATGGGCAAAAGAGGGGAAATGATGTTACTATACTTGACAGTCTTATAAATATTGTTTTCCTTTGCCTAATATTGTAAAATAGACACATAAGGCAGATGGAAAGAAATATTGGGAAACATGATTACAGACAGCCTGTAATCCTGTCTTGAGTCTGTAACTCATTGGAATATCTAAAAGGGGTTCAAGAACTTGCCCAGTGAAATTGGGTTTTTGTGGACACTTTGTAATGTATAGGACCTCAAGTGGAATCCTGAGCCCCATCCTGAACCTTCTGAGATTGGACATTCCCTCTTTAAAGGACAAGAAGACCAGCTAGAGGAACAAAAGATACTTCTTGAAAGAAAGACCAGAAGAAAAACTCCAAAACAAAAATGATAGTTTGATTGGCTACTACAAGAACAAGCAAGTTATTTTCTGGGGAGCCATCAAGGCAAGCGATCAAGTCACTTCAGGACAAACTTCCGTACAAGACTGAAACTCAAAGGGAACAAAAGAGCAGACATGTAAGCTGGCTGGTGCCACATTGGTCTACTGGTGAGTGGAAGAGGGAGAAAGGAAGCAATGAAGATATGGACTGAGTTCAACCACTTTCCATAGACTCCCATCTACCTGGAGATGAACAAGAGAAGAGGAAGGCATGGTTGATCAGAAGTATGGTGAGACCAAGGGACTCCTGAGTCCATGGACAAGGACATAGCAACGGAGGGCTGAAGCTAAGAGTGAAATGTCCACCTGATATGAAGTGAGGGGAAATGCATAAGAATGCCCAAACTTGCTGATAGCACCCATTTGATCTAGCTTCAATGGCTTGATGATCAGAATTTGACTAAAGGAATATTTAAAAAAAAAAATTGATAAAGGAAACAAATGCAAATTGCTCAAAATACCAACTGAGGGGAAAGGAGTCTTAACATCAAGGATTAATCCTATCCCCTCTGTACCCTGGTTGATAGGGATGGACAACTTAGACATTGGCTACCTAAAATAGGGGGGCCATAAAGGCACAAAGTGACTGACTTACAAGTATGCAGGGGAAGATAGAATCCCCACTGAATTGTTTTCATCTTGACCAGATGGGTCTGGTGAAATGAGATAGGGATAAATTTCTCATGGTTCAATAATGAGTAATTGTAATCATGATTAATTGTGGTTGTCACAACTGTAAAGGTAGAAGTTTTATAACAAAAAGGGGGGAGTAGTTAATCTTACATTGCAGTAACAGAAGACCCTAGGACCATCAAGGGAGAAGAGCACTAGCAGAATATGGAACCCTATCCAGAGAAGCAACGACACCAGAAATGGAGGCAGAGATGATGACATGGAAAAAGAAAATAGCTGAGGACTCTAGACTCATGGAAAGAGAAAGGCTGTGTGTCTGTGGCCCTTAGGTTGTTAAATGATTATATATTCCTGACTGTT
>NW_006408593.1:6192724-6193871 GCF_000296735.1 Chrysochloris asiatica | reverse complement strand
ATGGCAATGAGTGTGAAACCAATGTTCTCCCATGTAAGCTATCACTCATTTTACAATAAAAACTTAAAGAAAACATGTTAAAGATCAAAAATATCACTTTGAGAAGAAAGGTGATCCTGATCTAAGTCAAGGCATTTTCAGTTGCCTCCTGTGCATGAGAAAGCTGGACAATGAATAAGGAAGACTGGAGAAGAATCAATGCATGTGAATTGTGGCACTTAACACCATAGAGTGGAGTCCCATCTCTCACTAAGTGTTGGGCTAACTTTTGGTTAGATGACTTATTGAGGGCTTCTGAAATGCTCAAATCATCCTACAAATTGGAAAGTCAAGGTAATGAAGCCATTGATCTTTAAGGTCCCTTCAAATTCTAGAATTCCATGTTTAATTATTATTATTTAAGTAACAGAGCAAGTAACCCAACTGAATTTCAATGAGATCATCATATATATCAGAAAATTCCATAATCTTACAAACCAGGACGTAGAATAAGAAAATGTTAAACTAAATAAATTATACTATTTGCTCATTCAAAAAATGAACCAATTTATTGAATACTAACTGCATAGTTTATATGATACAGAGAGTGAATGGGCACATACAATACCAAGACAGGACAATTCTGAAGGAGTTAAAGCTGTTCATTAGCAGATATCCACATACGACTTATCAAGAGAGATTTATATTCTACTTAGATGTGAATGCCAGGCCTGGAGATTCTTGCTCCCTATTTGTTCAAGTGATTTTGATAAATGTGTCTAATTGTTTTATTTCTGTTATCTATTGGCGGTTGCTCAATTAGTCTTCATAAATGCCTTATGGATGACATTCTCCTCTTTTCTTTAAAAGGACACTATAAAATGGGATGATTACAACATTTTTTTTTTATGTTCTTGACTTGAGACTGATTACTAGTAAAGTAAGAACATAAATGCTGTAATTTATTATGTAAAAGAAGAATTTTATTTTTCAGTAAGGATGGCAACTTACCTAATAAAAGAGAAGAAAAAGTAAGACTCTACAAACTTTATTTAATAGAACGAGGTTCTTAGTCATAGCATCAAATGTGTGCAGTTTCTGTAATGCAATCTAAGGTAAGATAGTCTTTTTCTCAGAGTTTAGAATGAAAACTTGCCTATGGACAATT
>NW_006408593.1:6189090-6192360 GCF_000296735.1 Chrysochloris asiatica | reverse complement strand
TCTCTCTATCTATCTATCTATCTATCTATCTATCTATCTATCTATCTATCTATCTATCTACTATCTATTTGTGTGTATTATATAATATTTTATATATTAATACTATTGTTAGTTTTAAGTGCCATCTACTTGGTTCCAACTCATAGCAACCCTGTATAAGGTTTCTCCATAGGGGCTGATGAGTTTGAACTGCCAAAATTGTAGTCTAGTGCTTATCCTACAGTGCCACACCAGGACTCCCTATCAGTATTGCACATCTCATTTCTAATTTCTAATTAGCATTAATAATTACATATTAGCTAAGCTCATCATAATTATAGCAACTGTTGCCATTAGATACTGCTACCTATGTCAGTATTAGGACCAAGGACGGAACCCCAGGGTCCTGGATTCTAGCCATTTCCTTCTTGTTAAATCATACTTGGCTTTGATGTGAATGTTAGATGTTAGGCAGATGTTGTCAAATATGCTTCAATGAGAGGGGATCATAGAGCGCTTAAGTCATTTATGCTTCTAAATGTCAAGTAACTAAATTGATATTCCCATCTGCTTGGAACCTTCATGGGAGAAAGGAAAATGAGGAATGGAAATTCTAATTTTCTTTCAAATGACTTCAGTATATTATCATGCCAGGGACATCTATTTTTGATGTTTCAAGTTTAGAAAAGAGGGATGGTAACTTTAGAAGCACTTTTAAATCTTATTTCGTTGAAATGCCAAATAATTATGTGCATTCTCCACACCCATGATTGAAAGCAATGGAGTTGTTCTTTAAAGGAAAACGTGATAAAATGTTTGGCTAAAAATGGCAACCAGCCTGCCATTGTTGTGAGCTCCTTACATACCGTCTGTGGTTTTTTCTTCATTATCATAGCCGAGAGCCTTTTTTTCCCTTGCCTTTGTCCTCCCTGTCAGTATGAATTCAATTTCCATCATTGAATGTGAGTTTTGTACTCTATTAGCCATTATCCAAGTTTGGGTTAGAAATACAACAAGTGGTTTAGAAATGTAGCTGTCTGAAATTTGCTGGGCTGTTAGGTGTTATCAAGTCATTTTGACTCATAGAGATCCTATGTAACAGAGTAGACCAGGCTCTTAGGCTGTGGTGCTGTGTGTTAATGCAAAGGACTGAAAGGTTCATTTGAGTAGCAAGGTTGCTGATTCAAGTTCACCAGAAGCTCCTCAGAAATGCTATACAGGGTTACTATGGGTCAGAACCGACTCGACTGCGCTTCACAACAACAACGATCTTTATGGAAGCAGATTACTAGGTCTTTCTCCCATGGAGTTACTGGGTGAGTTCAAACCACCAGCATTTCAGCTAGAAGCCATTTGCTTAACCAATGCACTACCAGAGAACCTTGAGTAAGACTTTGGTGGTGTTCTTACATGCAACTGAGTCCATCTTGACACATCATCTTCCAGTGTGACAGAACAGAACTGCTTCATAAGGGAGTCTACGCTGTACTCTTTGAGGGAGCAGAACATAAGGTCTTTTCTTTGTTGTAATCTTTATAAAAATAATTCACCAGGAAACAGAGTAGCCTAGAACCTCCAACTTTTATGTGAACAGCTAGCAGACACCACAAAATAGTTCTACTGTGTAATATGGGATCACCATTAGTCAGAAGCACTTGAAAAGTAATGCGTTTGTGGGGGTTTTTTTGTGTTTGTTTTAAAGACTGTGAAACTGTAGAACAAGCTCTGAACCATAAGGTTGGTTTGAACCACAAGGTTGGCAGATCAAACTCACCAGTAACTCCTTGGAAAATCTTTTCAGCATTACTATGAGTCAGAACCAACTTGAAGGCACTTAACAACAACAAAAGGCATCCCTTTAAAGACATTTGACTGTGTGGATCATAACAAATTATGGTTAGCGCTGAGCAGAATAAAAAATTCCAGAATACTTAATTTTACTCCTGAAGAAACTGTGTTAAGATCAAGAGGGAGCCAGTCAAACAGAACGTAGGAATACTGAATAGTTTCAAATCAGGAAAGGTGTGTGTAAGGGTTGTGACCATCCACCATACTTATGAACCTGTATGCTGAGCAAATAATCCAAGAAACTGGATTTTATGAAGAAGAACATGGCATCAATTTTGAAGAAAGACTCATCAACAGCCTGAAAATCAAGGTTTATATACCTAGCTTCTTAAAAGTGAAAAGGACTTGAGGTATTTACAGATAAAGATCAAAGAACACAACTTTCAGTATGGGTTGCACCTCAATGTAAAGAAAATGAAAATCCTCACAAATATACCAGTAGATAATATCATGATAAAGGAAAAAGACTGAAGCTGTCAAAGAGGAAAAAGACTGAAGCTGTAAAAGATTTCAATTTACTTGGATCCACAACTAACATTCAAAGAAGCAGCAGTAGAGGTATCAAACAATATATGGCATTAAACAAACCTTTAAAGTGTTAAGAGCAAAGTTGTTATTTGAGGGCTAAGGTGTTCCTGATCCAAGCTATGGTATTTCAATCACCTCATATACATACAAAAGCTAGACAGTGAATAAGGAAGACTGAAGAATTGGAGAATTTGAATTAAAGTTTTGGAGAAGAATATTCAAAGTACCATGGACTTCCAAAAGAGCAAACAAATCTGTCTTGGTAGAAGTATATCCAGAATGCTTCTTGGAAACAAAGATGGTGAGATTTCATCTCATGAAGTTTGGATGTCTTATCAGGAGGGATCAGTGCCTGGAAAAGGACATCATGCTTGGCAAAGTACAGGAACAAAAAGAAGAGGAAGGCCCATAACAAGACAGACTGACACAGTAGCTGCAGTAATAGGTTGTTGTGAAGTGCCGTCGAGTCAGTTCCGACCCATAGCGACTCTGTATAGGGTTTCTGAGTAGCAGCTGATGAGCTTGAATAACCAACCTTGCACTTCCAATGGCTTTGCGGTCTGATGTATTAACCCACAATGCCATATCAGAACTGCCTTTACCAAGGGGTCAAACAAATAATCTTCCTGTTTTGAGGTCAGGAATTAGGAAATTTAATTTAATTTTATTCCTCCTGTAAATTTAATTCTCCCTTGCCATGTAACCTAAAATACATTATAGAGTGTATTGCTATTGTTAAGAGCCATTGAGTAAGTTCTGGCTCATAGTGACCCTGTATAGGGTTTCTGAAGAGCACCTGGTAAGTTTGAACCACTTACTTTATGGTTTAAACTGATAAACTGACCTTGTGGTTCAGTGCATTATCCTACAGCACTACATCAGGATGCTCTCTCTCTCTCTCTCTCTCTCTCTCTC
>NW_006408593.1:6181091-6187460 GCF_000296735.1 Chrysochloris asiatica | reverse complement strand
TGTATTATAAAATTGCTGAGAGTATGAGAGTATTACCTTTTTTGTTATCATTGGTTAATATGTATATATGCTACTCTAATAGATTTATGTGCTGTATCAATGTTGATAGTCTGAGTGCTAGTTGAAAGGGCAAGACTTATTTGAGTATATTTAGCGTAGTGGTTACAAATTGAGCTGCTAGCCTCAGAGTCAATGGTTCGAAATTATCAGGTGTTCCATGTGAGAAAGATGAGGCTTTCTGCTCTTATAAATATTTACAGCCTTAGAAAACCCGTACAGGGTAACTATGAGTCGGAACCGACTCCACTGCACATAACAACAACAACAACCAAATAGAAAGTGTCTCTGTTGTGGAAGAAGGGAAAGGTGGTTATTTTTGCAAGGATAGCATGTTTGCTTCCACTTATTGCTGAAGAGAGGTAACCCAGGTATCTTTCTGTTTGCTATCTTTATGTAAAAACATGCAGGTCATATCTGCTGTATCTTTCTCTCATTAAAATGTTGTCTCAAGGAAACCACAGAACAGCAGCCAGAGTGCCCAAATGAGACATTGATTTGCACTCAGGATGACCAATTCCCCATACTAATGGATTTACCAATATTTCAGGGCCTTTTATAGCTCACCTTGCTGTCACAGCATAATACTTTAATTTCTAGTATTGAATGGAAAAAAAGGAGCTCTGGTAGCGTAGTGGTTACTAATCGGGCTGAGAACCGCAAGGTCAGCAGTTGGAAATTACCAGCAGTTCCACGGGAGAAAGATGAGGCTTTCTGCTCCCGTAAATATTTACAGCCTTGGAAACCCTGTTCAGGGTCCCTATGGGTCGGAACCGACTCGATGGCACTTAACAACAACAACAATTGAATGGAAAACTGTCCCTTTATTTTAACCCAAAATGTCTGTCTCCATGTTACAAGGGTGTAGCCCCTAGGATCAGTTACTACCTTTCATTCAAATAGGTACCAGTTTTGCTCAGATTGTAAAGATTCAACTCATTGTTTTCTCTAGATAATGTTTGATGGTAAAGATGTGGACCACTGAAGTTACATTTATATAGAAAACCTGATTCCAGCCTTTCCAAATGTCAGGGAAATTTTTATGTGGAAAGCTTAACTATAACCTACCAAATTCCAGGGAAGGCTCCGTCTACAAATGTACTTCCAAACGTCCATGTGAACATTCCATTATCTCTTAATTCTATTTTTCCATGAGAATTTTAAAAGTCTATAAGGTGGTTCTACCCTTTACTACAGGGCTACTTTGAGTGGGAATTGGCTTGATCACACTGGCTTTCATTTTTGGTATGTCTACGGATGTAATTTCACTAAGAAATAGGTCTTCCTTTAGTCTAGCTGTGTAGAGTGTGCCTTAAGCCAATCACCTTTGGGATATGAAATGAGCAGATTAGTCACAATGAAGTAAGCACAGAAAGAGAGGTAGATACATGCAGCATCAAAATTGCCAAGGAATCAAGAAACAGGAGATAAAAAGTAGAAGCATATCTATGGAAAGCAGAGACTGTGGCCTATGGCAATTGGTTTTAGACTGCTGAGTGATCCATCTCTCACAGTTGGCAATGGGAATTGCAACGGGGAATAGAAACTATTCACTAACAGCCACTCTGATGCCATACCTACCATACCCTAGATGTGCTTCTGGTTGTTGTTGTTGTTGTGAAGTGCCGTTGAGTCAATTCTGACCTATAGCGACCCTGTATAGGGTTTCTGGGGAGCCGCTAGTGAACCTGAACCACCAACATTCCAAGTTTTACAGTCTGGTGCATTCTCTGGTAGCGTAGTGGTTATGAATCGGGTTGTGAACCTTAAGGTCAGTGGTTTGAAACTACCAGCCACTCCGGGGAAGAAAGATGAGGCTTTCTACTCCCGTAAAGACTTACACTCTCGGAAACCCTGTACAGGGTCGCTATGGGTAGAAACCGACTCAACGGCAATTGACAACAACAACAAGCATTAACCTACAGCGCCACACCAGGACTCCATGCTTCTGGTAGAAAGTGGCAAAATCTTCTCCTATAATGGACAGAGAAAGCCTTTCCCTAGAGCTGACATTCTGAATTCAGACTTCAACTTCTAAACAGTAAGAAAATGAATTTCTATTCAGTTAAACCACTTGTTTTGTGGGATTTCTTCTGTAGTGTCACTAAGAAATTAGGACACCATCACATTAGCAAAGGCAAAGCTCAAATTCAAAGGAATAATAGACTAAACAAGCCATAGCCTGTACTATCCAGAGACCAGAAGAACTAGATGGTTCCCAACTACCACTGCTGATTACTCGGCTCACAGGAGAAATTCCTAGATGGACAGGGACAAAAAAGGTGGGAATTTTTTTTTTTTTAATTAAAAAGATCATCTTGCAAGTCTGATAAAGACTAGTAGAACCTCTGAGACTGTGGTCCTGAGCTACAAGCTTGAAACAGAATCTGTGCCAGGGGTCAGCCTTTAGCCAAACAATAGACAGACCTGTAAAGTGAGCAATAATACAAGGAAGAATGTGCTCCTTAGTACAACCATTGTTGTTAGGTGACTTTGACTAGGTTCCAACCCAAGCGACCCCATGAACAACAGAAGGAAACACTGCCCCGTCTTCTGCCATCCTTACAATTGCTGCTACACTTGAGTCTATTGGTACTGCCAATGTGCCAGTAAATCTCATTTGGGGTCTCACTCTTTTTCGTTGTCCCTCTACTTTACCAAGCATGATGTCACTTTCCAGAGAATGGTAACTTCTGATAATATGTCTTAAGTGTGAGAGGTGAAATCTGACCATCTTGACTTCTAAGGACCATTCTGTTTGTACTTATTCCCACATAGATTTGATTGTTCTTTCGGCAGTCCATGGTACCTTTAACCTTTAATATTATTTTCTTCAGCACTATAACTCAAATGCATCAATTCTTCTATGGTTTTCTTTATTCATTGACCAGCTTTCACATGCATATAAGGCTGTTGAAAATACCATGGCTTGGAACACATGTACCTTAGACCTCAAACATACATCTTTGCTCTCAAACACTTTAAAGAGGTCTTGTATCAGCCATATGAAACAAACAAACAAACAAAATAACAACAACAACAAAAAAAAATAAGCATGTGCCAAAAAACAAAGCTCAGAAGGCAGAAAGGGACAGGAAAGAACTATGAATGGGAACATGGAACCTGGGGAGATAGGGGAAAATGTATATAAAATTTTACTGGAAAATACATTTACTGTATAAACTTTCACTGGAAGTAAAATTGAAAAAAAATTGATTTGGGGAGTCCATCATTTTTCTTTCTTTCTTTCTTTGTTTGACTATGTGTGGCATCTCAACCACTCTCCAAGGGCTTATAGATAGATGCTTTATGTATAAATATGAGATGCAATGTAACATCACAGAAGACCAAAGTACCCAATTTATAGCAGAGGAAGTTATATATGTCAATGGGATTCATTTGTCCTTTCATATATCACACTCCCCAGAGACTGCTAGCCTAACAGAGCAATAACATGGCTGGGTGCAAGCACAGCTGAGATACTGGCTATGAGACCATGCACTCTGAGGATGGGACACCATCTGTTAGGGCACCACATGTACATTATCCAGCCACCGCTGTATGATGCTATGTCTTCAATACGTAGAATATACAGGGTAAGTGTATTTATAAATGGGAACTTGAAACAAATGGGATTTGTTTGAATACTTCAAAAGAAAATTAATATAACATAAACGTGGCTGAATTCTAGCGCCAATGAAGTAACTGTTCACTCCTGTATAGGTCTGTTCTCTAGTCCTCAGCTGTGACCCCTCTGACTTGTACAGATGTAGGTGTCTTTGCTTTGAAGAGGCGTGTGCCTGAGAAGACAGACAGGCCAGCCTAAGACACATTGATTAAAGTGCCTGGCATCTAATAATAGAATTGCAGATGGGGACAGAAGTGTTTTAACTCAATTATGCTCAAGACCTAAGGAAGTGGCTTTTATTGATTCCCCTCAACTAGCACTTTAAGCTTTAGTAAATGGAAACAAAAAAGCTGCTTTTTCTTTCTACCTATGTAGTCTTTCACGATTATTATTTACTGAATGCCTACTATGTGTTCGATATTTCACACTCATTAAACTATTAAACCATCCTTTCAGTTCTGCAAATAATATAGATATTATCTTTCTCCTATGTACAGAGAGAAATGGAAGATGCAATCAGTGAATTAATGTCCTCACTAGTTCACCTATAGTAAATTGTAGAGTATGTGGTATAGCAAGGCACTACCCAAAACTGCCTGTCTGTAATTCACATGATCTAAACTATCTCAAGAGAATGGCTCTGGGATAAAGATAATTTTAGGCCCCAGATTTAACTCTACTTGATTTTCTATTATACAGAGTTGGTACCATGACTATTAATGCAGAAGTGCATATCAATATTGCATATGATATGATACTTACATTAGAATAAATTACAAAATTACAGTAACCAATCCTTTTGGGATTTAGTACCTTTCCCCACAATGCTCTTACAGAAATCAAGTTAATTAGCATAGAATTTTAGAACTCAAAGGACTTTGGGGAAACTCTAGTTCAGTGGTTCAAAACCTATTAGAGTAGATGATTCTTTTTAAATGTTAACTCATTAATTTAATAGAATCTGTATTTTAATTGAGTGATCCTATAAAAGTGTAAAATAGTAGGGCATAGAAAACTTTCTAGAGCAAGTGTAATTGAATGGACACCCGTAAGAACAGTCAGAAGTGACCAGGCAAAAGAAGGATGGAGGGGAAGAAGAGAATTCCAGGCAGACAAGAGAAATCTGAAGTAATGACACTTGGCAAGGCATATCCAAATAATGGAAAGTACCAAACTACTGATGTGAAGGTGTTTGGGACCTGAACATGTGAGCCATTTAGGCTAGGTAAGGGATTTAATGCTTAATCATAATGCAATAGGAAACCTTTGGAGTGCTATTACCATGGAGGGGGCAGAATCTGATTTTTCATTTCAAAATTATAATCCTGGTTAAGCAACTGAGAATGACCAAAGGAGATCAATGATGAATGAATAGCGAGGGAGTATACCTCTGGTAACTACAAAGATATAAAGTATACCTATCATCTGGATGACAAAAACTGAAAAGTGTAATAATGTTTTTGTGTGTTTGGTACTTTATCATCTTTATTGAGATATAATTTATAGAAAGTAAAAGGTATTTCAAGTTGTGCTACTGTACCACCACTACAGTCAAGATACAGAATGTTTCCAACTCCCAAGTTTCAACTTTTCCCTCATGACCTTTGGTGTTAATCCCATATTTCCACCTTCACTTAAAGGAAAGAATCATTGGCTTTCTGCCAATATGGGTGCTATTTTGCCGATTCTAGCAGTTCATATATGGAATCACATGGAATGTATTCTACTGTATGTTGATTCCTTTGCACAATATAATTCTGTGAGTATTATGTATGTTGCATATATCTGTAGTTTTTTTGTGTGTGTTTAATTTCTAAGTCATATTGCATGGAATGGGTATCCTACAATTTGTTTATCCATTCTTTTCATTGATTTCAGTTGTGAGCTATTACATATAAATGTGATAGAAGTATGAACATTTGGATACAATTATTTTGTGGCCATATTCTTTTATTTCTCTTAATTAAATATTTAAGATTGGAACAGCTGAGTCTTATGGTAAGTGTAAGCATTGCTAATGTTGGTAGGTACCATCGAGTTAGTACTGACTCATAGTGACCTTATTCACAACAGAATAAAGCACTGCCTAGTCCTGTGCTAACCTTACAATCTCTGCTATGCTTGAGCCATTCCATTGTGACAGCCCATCTCCTTGGGAGTCTTCCTCTTTTTCATTGACCTTCCACATTACCAAGAATAATGCCCTTCTCCAGGGTCTGGTCTCTCTTGTTGGAAGTATAAGAGATGAAGATTCACTATCCAGGCTTATAAGGAGCATTCTGGCTTTACTTCTTCAAACACAGATTTGTTTTTTCTTTTGGTGGTCCATGATAACTTTAATAGTCTTTTCCAACACCATTATTCAAATGCATCAGTTTTTTTCTGTTTTTCTTTATTCATTAAAGATGAGAGTCCTGGTGTGGCACTGTAGGATAAGCATTGGACTGCTAACCACAAGGTCAGCAGTTCAAACCCACCTGTTTCAGTAACCGTATACATGGTTGCTATGAGTCAGAACCAACTTGCCTACATGTAACAACATAATAGTAAACAAAAGTCTATGTTCATGTTCAAGGATTTTAAGAATAAATCCCAAAGCACATGTAAAAAATAAATAGTAAGTGATAACAGGTAAGAAATAAGTAAGTTGGAGTCCTGGTGTGGTGCTGTGGACTAATGTGCTG
>NW_006408593.1:6160307-6161959 GCF_000296735.1 Chrysochloris asiatica | reverse complement strand
TGTTGATAGTTGATCCAAGAAGAATAAAGTCCTTAACAATTTCAATCTTTTCTCTGTTGATAAAAATGTTGTTTATTGGTCTGGTGGTGAGGATTTTTGTTTTCTTTACATTGAGATGTAATCTATACTGAAGGTTGTGTTCTTTGATCTTCATCAGTAAATGTTTTAAGTCCTCTTCACTTATAATTAGTCACTAGAGATTTCATAGTAAAGCTACAATTAAATATATGAGATACACCTTCAATAACTAAAATGACAAAATAAAACAAAACTGGCAATCATGAAAAACTGGAACTACTTAGCATCTTGATGTTAAGTCCAGTCTAGTTGATTCTGACTCATAGAAACCCTATGTAGGACTTCTGCAGAGCAGCTGGTGGATTTGTACCACTGACCTTGTGGTTTACAGACCATTGTGTATCCTACAGGGCCATACTAGGTATGCTGTGCATAACTAGTACTAATGTATAATGGGTTATAAATATGGCAAACAGGCTATTTCTTATAAAGTAAGCATATACTTCCACCATTAGTGGAATTTAGTCTGTCAAATTGCCATACTGTTGGGGCTTGCATGTGGCTGTGATTCTGGAAGCTCTGACATCGATATTTAAATACAGTGCCATCCATGGTGGGCAGGTTTCAGCTGAGCTTTCACATTAAAATAGACTAGGAAGAAGAAGAGACAGACTACTTCAGAATATTTAGTCACTGAAAATATTATGAATATCAGTGGAACACTGTCATACAGCACCAGAATACTGAATATTGAAACATGATGAAGAACACCACAGTATTGTCAGATATAGGGCCAGAAGATGAGTCTCTCAGGTTAGAATAAACTCAAAATTTAACTGGGGAAGAGCTGCCTCCTGAAAGCAGAGTTGAGAGTAATGACGTAAATGGAGTGAAACTTACAGAACTTTTATATGCTGATGGAGCACAACTCAAAATGAGGAGACACAGCTGTGAACATATATGAATAATCAGAACATTGGAGGTATGAAGTGTGAATCTAGGAAAACTTGAAGTTGTAAAAAATGAAATAGAATGTGTAAGCATATATATTTTTTTCATTAATGAGCTGAAATGGAATGACATTTGTCATTTGAATTTGATAGCTACGTGGTTTACTATGCCAGGTACAACAAATTGAAGTGTTACATTCATCATCAAAAAGAATATTTCAAGATCTATCCTAAAGTACAACACTGTCTGTAACAGGATAATATCCATATGCCTACAAGGAAGACCAGTTAATACAACTATTATTCAAATTTATGCACCAACCACTAAAGTCAGTGATGAGGAAATTAAAGAATTCTACCAGCTCCTTCAGTCTAAAGTGGATATAACTTGCAATCAAGATGTATATTATATTTCAACCTCCAATTGTACATAGGGTTGATAAAAACAACACTCTCTTCATTGCTGTGTTGTTGTTTTTGTCAGGTGTCATCGAGTTGGAAGCAACTCATAGCGACCCCATGCACAGCAGAACAAAAAAATGTCTGATCCTGGGCAACCTCACTACCGCTGCCACACGTGAGTCCATCAGTGCTGCCACCTGGCCA
The DNA here is from genome assembly GCF_000296735.1 of Chrysochloris asiatica. Taxonomy (NCBI): domain Eukaryota; kingdom Metazoa; phylum Chordata; class Mammalia; order Afrosoricida; family Chrysochloridae; genus Chrysochloris; species Chrysochloris asiatica. The sequence continues at coordinate 6,160,385 of NW_006408593.1, read as the reverse complement.
ATCCATCTCGTTGGGGGTCTTCCTCTTTTTCTCTGAACCTCCATCTTATGAGGCATGATATCCTTCTCCAGCAACTGT
>NW_006408593.1:6156405-6158760 GCF_000296735.1 Chrysochloris asiatica | reverse complement strand
TTTTTTTTTTTTTTTTTTATGGGCACAGACTTTTCCTGCCTTGATTCATCCAATAGCAAAAGCCCTGTTTGAAATTCAAACTTCCAGTTATTTTTCTTTCTGCAGTTCTTTCATTTACAGGGAAATCACCTATTCACTTAGCAATCCTGTGTGGTGCTCAGGATTTCACCTAACCCCTTGCTCTACAAAGGTTTACAAAAAAACTGTTTCTTCCAGACAGTTCCTAACTCTCCATTTTAGCATATCCAATCAAGTATAGACTGAAGATGGGCTTACAAACTTTCTGCAATCAAAATACCCAATAACCATTTCCATGACACATGAGCATATGACCTGTGGTCTCTGGATGCTGAGGTGAATCAAGTAGGCCCTGGTCCCGTGTTGTCTAACAGCCAGGCTTTTGCTTCCAGGTGACCCACCTTTCTGTTCAGGGGTTAAGGCGGTTTAATGTTTATGGATCTCAAGGGCCATAGGACATGCTTCACTCCTGGTTCTTCGTCTTTGTTGGTACTTAAATGCCCTCTTCCTGCTTCAGAGATAGCTCATTTTATGCCCATGCTAGAGATTCAAGTTTTTACAATGACAAGTAACTGGGTAACACCCGTAGCTGAATACTGTCATCCTATCAGCATCTTTTTCCACTTTCTCTTACCCAGACCCTGCAGGGGATAAAAATGTTGTTTGTTAAGGACAAACTATGGCTAAAAGAGACATTCAATAATTCACCACAGTGTAAGAATTTTAAGCAAAAACATTGTTAGAAATAAATATTGTTACATCATGATGAAAAAGATTTAATTCACTGGGAATTTATAATCTATACATATGACATCTAAATGAGACACAACGGACATAAAGAAATCTACAGTCACACAGTAATTGATAGAATAAGCACAGAAAGATCAGTAAAGATTTAGATTTAACCACACAATTAAACATTTAAAGTGAAGAATGCATGTAAAACAGTAAAGCTACAATTAAATTTATGACATCCACCTTAAATAACTAAAATGACAAAACTGGCAATCATGAGAAACTGAACTACCAAGCATCTTGCTGATGTTGTTAAGCATAGTCTAGTTGATTTTAACTCATAGAAACCCTATGTACGCATACATATCAACTGAAAATTAAAGTATTTTTATGGCCATATAGAACCTTTTTCAGTGAATCATGTGCAGGCACCATACACAAATCCCTACTAATTTCAAAGAATTTATATTATCTGACAACAGTGAATTATGCTAGACAGCCTTCTTTTTAAAAAACTACATGTAGCTATATATTCACATTCTTGACTGCTGCATCCATGGGTGGAAAGACCTCTTTAAAGTGTTAAAAAGCAAAGATATCATTTAGAGGACTAAAGTGTACTTGCCCAAGACATTGTACTTTCATTTGCCTTATTTGCAAAAGTTGGACAACGAATAAGGAAGACTGAAGATGAATTGATTCATTCAAATTATGATGTCAAAGAATGATATTGAATATACTGTGTACGGTCAGAAGAACAAACAAGTCTGTTTAGGAAGAGTATAATTAGAATGCTTCTTAGAAGCAAGTTTGGGAAGACTTCATCTAGCATATTTTGGACATCTTCCCTGGAGAAGGATATCATGTTTGGTAGAGTAGAGGCTCAGTGAAGAAGAGAAAGGCTCACAACAAGACAAATTAAGAATGACTGCAACTATGAATTTAAACATGGCAGCAGTTGGGATGATGGTGTAGGGCCTGGTGTGCTTTGTTCTCTACACAGAGACACTATGAATCAGAACTGATTTGCTGCCACCTAACAAGGACAACATGCATATACATGTCCCAACATTGGAAATGTGTATGTGCCACACCAGGAGGATATATAGATATACATATAGATATATATAGATATATATGATAAGTGTCATCAAGTTGATTCCGATTTATAGTGACAGTGTATAGTGTTTCTGAGTTTGGTGAGTTTGAACCACTTACCTTGCAGTATATATACTTGACTACAGGTATGATGCTGTAGCATAATCACTAGATTGCTAACCATGAAGTCAGTAATTCAAACCCCCCACCTGCTCCTTGGAAATCCTATGCAGGGTCACTATGAGTGGAAACTGACACAGCAGCAATTAACAAGAAAAACATATATGTATATGGATTCCTGGATTGGCAATGTAGTAGGATCAACACTGGACTGTGAACTACAAGGTTGGCAGTTGAAGCCCACCAGTCAAGGAGTGGCTGGTGAGATTGAACCACCGACCTTGCGGTTCAAGCCAAGTTTACAGTCTAGTGTATTAATCTGCAGCGTCACACCAAGACTTGTTCTCTGTCTCTGTCTCTCTGTCTCTGTCTCTCTCTGTCTCT
>NW_006408593.1:6137910-6155320 GCF_000296735.1 Chrysochloris asiatica | reverse complement strand
GGTTTCCAAGGAGCAACTGGTGAGCTTGAACCACCAACCGTGAACCTCAAATGACTTTGCAGTCCAGTGCATCAGTCCACAGTGCCACACCAGGACTCCTATCATGACCTTAGGGTACTGAATATCTCCTTACCAGGATACAAATATCACTAGTTATAAAGAAAAGTGTTGATAATTCAAGCACAATTCATTTAAGAACTTTTGTGGTGGTGGTAATGTGCCGTGGAGTTGGGTTCCGACTCAAAGCGACCCTGTACAGGGTTTCCGCAGCTGTAAATCTTTACGGGAGCAGAAAGCCTCATCTTTCTTTGGCGGAACAGCTGGTAGTTTCAAACTGCTGACCTTAAGGTTTGCAGCCAGATTCGTAACCACTATGCTACAAGAGCTTGAAAGTGAAAATTATTCTTCAGAAAAGAGGTATTTCCAATGCATACCAATTAAAACCTTATGTTAAAATTGGTTAAGTAAAACTACAGCTATGACATAATTACTATTGAGTGATTTTTAAAGGTAAAATTTAATGACCAATAATTAAATTATAGTCTTTAAGGATATTTCCATATATGGTAATACAATAAACATAGCAAGAAATTAGTTACTTAGATGTCACTATAGTAAATAAAGTTAGTGTAGTAACAAGGTCTTGAGATTGAGAAGGGCTGAGGAGGAGCTCTTCTGTTTCTTGTCTGGAGGGTTGGTTATGTGGACACTCTCTTTACAATAGTATTATATACTGTATATGAACTAATTCTTCCATGTATGAGTGATATTTCATAACTTTACAATTTTTCTTTATATTAGGAAATAAAGTGTAGATCAGTTAATTGGCTACAGCAATTTTCTATGGGAGTGAAGATGGTTAAATGCACAGGATTAGAAGTAAAAGGCTTCACGAAATATTTATTGCATGTTCTTAAGTATAGTCGAGTCAGTTTCCACTCATAGCAACCCTCTATAGAGTTTCCTAAGGAGCTCTGTTAGCGTAGTGGTTACGAATCGGGCTGTGAACCACAAGGTCAGCAGTTTGAAACTACTAGCTGTTCCATGGGAGAAAGATGAGGCTTTCTGCTCTTGTAAAGATTTACAGCCTTGGAAACCTTGTACAGGGTCACTATGTGTCGAACCAACTCCACGGCACTTAACAACAACAATAGAGTTTCCTAGGAGTGCCTGGTGAGCTTGAACCACCAACCTGGTGGCTCAAACTGACCTTGCAGTCCAGAACATTAATCAGCAGTGCCACACCAAGACTCCATTTATTGTATAGTGCCTTCCAATAGACACAACAATGGACTAGCCATCCCAACAATTAAAAAGACAACACAGGGCCTGGCACTGCTTCTTTCCAACTTATGTGTTCCAGTCACCAGTAATTATCCATGCATCTTGATGGCACATTTTATCAATTTCAGCCTTAAAAAGTTGGTAGAATTCTTCAATTTCATTATCATTGACTTTAGTGATTAGTGCATACATTTGAGCTGTATTGGTATGAACAGGCCTTCCTTGAAGGCATATGGCTAATATCCTCTCACAGATAACAGTGCACTTCATGTATTGTCATAGCTGGTATATTGCTGTGATGCTGGATCTTATTTATGCTACTGGTATTTTCAATGGCAGCATTGCCACCCATGGGGGACAGGTTTCAGTGAAGTCTCCAGATTAAGACAAACTAGGAAGAAGGAGAGGCCAACTACTTCTAAAGAGTTAGCCACTGAAAACTTTATAAATATCAGGGGAAACTTGTCTGATTCAGTGTCAGAAGATAAGCTCAGCATGTTGGAAGGCACTCAAAGTATGACTAGTGAAGAGCTGCCTCCTCAAAGTATAGTCAACCTTAATGACATAGATGGAGCAAAGCTTCAGGAATGGAACCTGCATTTGCTGATGGAGTACAACTCACGAAGCAAGGAAACAATTGCAAACATCCATTAATAATTGGAATGTGGCACAGATTATGAATCTAAGAAAAACTGTAAGCTGTCAAAAATGAAATGGAACGCATAAAGATTGATATCCAAACACATACATGCACATTAAAGGTCTGTGAAAAAAAAAAAAAAAAAGCAACATGGATTCTGTTAAAATTGGAGCAACAGCAAACATCAAATTTATGATGAAATTTGGTTGGACAAACAGTAAAGTCATTGATGATTTGCAAAACTTTAATGAACATAATTATCCAAAGAAAGCAGCAATTTACAAATGGATAACACATTTTAAAAAAAAGGACAAGATGATGTTGAAGATTAAACTCTCAGTGGCAGACCATCCATTTCAATTTGCAAGGAAAGAATTCATCTTATTCAAGAGGACCATGAATAAACAGCAGAAACAATGATCAACACCTTAAATATTTCAGTTGGTTAAGTTTATACTCTAATGACTGAAAAAGTAAAGGTAAGCAAACTTTCTGCTTGATGGGTGTCAAAAGTGTTGTACCAAGATTAGCTGCAGACAAGAAAAGAACATTCATGGAAATGTTAAGCAAGTAGGATCAAGATCTGGTTACATTCCTTGAAAGAATTGTAACAGATGAGACAGTAAGATTTATCAGTAAGATTCTGAAGATAAAACACAATCAAAGCAATGCACTATCAAGAGGTGAAAAGTGTTCTAGTCAAAGCAAAGGGACTAGTCAAGAGCAAAAGTCATGGCAAAAATGTTTTGGGTTGCCCAAGGCATTTTGCTTGTTAACTTTCTGGAGGGCCAAAGAACAATACAATCTGTATATTATGAGAGTGTGTTAAGAAAGTTACCAGAAAAATACCAAGGAGAGCTCTGCCAGAGTCCTTGACCCCCATGGTAACGCTTCTGCTCATTCCTCTCATCAAACAAGGACAATTTCATGAGAGTTTAGATGGTATATCGGTATACATCCAGAGTGCCGTTCTTATTTGGTGCCTTCTGGCTTCTTTTCGTTTCCTAATCTTAAAAGCTCTTTACAAGGCACCCATGATTGTTCAGTTAATAATGTAATAAAAGATTGCATCCACATGGCTAAATTCCTCAATCTCTAGGTCTGGTATTACCACTTACAAAAATATCTTGGACTTGCTAGAGCTTTTGTTAAGGAATTATTTCCGTTTATAATTTTTATCTTTTAATTCTATTTCTCTATGAAACTTTTGAAGAACATCTCATGTGTGTATATATATATAAATATCTGTTTATGTGCTGTGGAGTCAGTTCTGACTCATAGCGACCATGCATAGGGTTTCCAAGGCTGTAAATCTTTGCCGGAGCAGAAAGTCTCATCTTTCTCCAGCAGAACAACTGGTAGTTTCAAACTGCTGACCTTGTGGTTCACAGCCCGATTTGTAACCACTACGCTACCAGAGCTCAATATATATTTGGTGAGTTTGAACTGCTGACCTTGCAGTTTACAGTGAGTTGTGATCCTGTATTTTTTCTACAGTGCCACACCAGGACTCTAAGTATGTGTGTGTGTGTGTATATATATACATAGAGAGAGAGAGAGAGAGATAGCACTCTGGTAGTATAGTTATTATGAGTCAGAATGTTAACCTCAAGGTAAGCAATTTGAAATTGCCAGCCGTTTTGTGGGTGAAAGATGAGGCTTTCTGCTCCTGTAAATATTTACAGCCTTGGAAATCTTATGTAGGAGTACTGGTGTGGCTCTGTGGGTTAATGAGCTGGAGGCAAAGTAGGTTTGAACCACAAGGTCAGAGGTTCAAGCTCACAAGCCGCTCCTTAGAAACTGCATAGTGAAGGTTGCTATGGTATGGGTTGGTACCAGCTTGACTGCACTTAACAACAACAATAACAATGTATGTAATGTGTACACTCACACACACATATATATGTTGTTGTTGTTGTTGTTAGGTGCCATTGAGTCAGTACCGACTCACAGAGACCCTATGCACAACATATGTCCAATCCTGGGCCAGCCTCACAATTGTTACCACACTGTCCAATCCTGGGCCAGCCTCACAATTGTTACCACACTTGAGCCCATTGATGCTTCCACTTTGCTAATATATACCTGTATATACACATATTATTATATACATACATGGAGTCCTGGTATGGTGACGTAGGATAAACATTCAAGCTCAGGGTTGGTTCGAATTACAAGGTCGGCAGGTCGAACTCACCTGTTGTTCCTAGGAAACCCTATACAGGGTCACTATGGATCAGAACCAACTCTATGGCACTTAACAGTAATAAATACACATACATGAAGGAGTCTTCAAAGATTATATACACATAAATACAGATGTGTGATAATCTATATTGGCCATCAGCTTTTCATACACTCTCTATCATTGAAATTGATCTTCATCAAGTGAATATTTTACTGTTAATCCTGATTTCTGACTTTGCCAAGTAATTCTCTATCATTGTTCTATTTACAGATTCAGATTCTGGAAACAATTACTGAGAACACACTGTGTGCTCCAGCTCCAAAAATGTTCATATAAGCAGCTGTTTTCTGTCTCCTTTTTTACCGGTTTTGTTTTATGACTCTGCTTCTTCACCTATTTTTCTTATAGAATAAACCCCTGGCATTCTGATAAGTTGCTGGTCTCAGTTCTTTAGGATTAAGTAAATTTTATTTCCCAAGTAACATTTCTTCTCCTGGAACTCAGACCTTTGAGGCCCTGCTGAGCTCATTATCATTGTCAGTGGAAGACATCCTATCTCATCAGAATGCTCTGATAGACACTTCCTTTTTTGGCTTGAAATCAGACATTTCACTTTCTGACATCCACAGTTTTGCAAGAATTTCAGTGGCTGTCTTCAGTTTGCATTTCATCCTCATTGAAAGCATCAATGTGAAACATGCGAGAATGTATCTCTCACTCATTAATGAAGTAATCTGTCTGTGAAATACACATTTGTTTATGATGCTTGGTGAACCAAAAGAATTTCATGTAATTACTTATATTATTCAACTTGCAATATTAAATTAGTTTTCAAAGGTATCTGGTTATATAGTCTTTGCTTTTCAACCATTTCCTCATTTTATCTCTCTCTCTCTCTCTATATGTGTGTGTGTGTGTGTGTGTGTGTATGCATTTCTTCAGCAAATACTTAATGCCAATTTTGTCATATATAAATGAAAGTTACACAAGTAAAAAAATAAAATAATCAATAGGAGGAAGAATGGGAGGTGATACATAGTAGGTGCTCAATAATATTTGTTGAATGAATGAGTGAATGAACACAATAATAGTACTTTTGTTGCTATTGTTAAGTGCTATCAAGTTGGTTATGACTCATAGCAACCCTGTATAGGGTTTCCAAAACTATAGATCTTTAGAGTAGTAGAAAGCCTCATCTTTCTCCCATGGAGCAGCTACTAGACTCAAACTGCTGGCCTTGTGGTTAACAGTCCAGTGCGTCTCCTACAGAGCCACAATGCTTGCCAGTAATAGACAGTAACTAATGATATAGCTTCTCAGGATTTTGCTTGACCTTTCTCATGGGAGAAACCAGTATCTCAATCAGCTCAGCAGCATTGGCCATTGGCTCTGGCAAGGAAACTGACAAGTCTTGATTTAGTTCTAGATTAAGAAACCAAGGGAAACATTTCTGAACAACTTTTGAGAATAATTGCCAATCTCTATGACTGAAGAAATGAAAAGAGAATAAGAAAAACATCAAAGAATCAATAGAAGAGAATATAAAAAATGTCTGAGACTAAATCTTGGTACTAGGGTGTGCAGAAAAGATGTTAATATCTAAACCAGTCAGAGAGTAGTGATTCTTATGTGGAGTTGGTTCAGATGAGAGCTGCAAGTTCCATGGACTTTGACATGATATTTACACCTTTTTACTTGTTTTGTATTATTATGGAGAGAATGTACCATTGTCAAGTTAGCTGGAATCATACAATTTTAAACGTAAGTAGAACCAAGTAAGAACATATTGTATTAGGCAAATACGTTGCAAAAGAACCCTATAAATTATTAAAGAGCAATTCTTTCATTTTGAGGAGTAAGATGTATCTAACACAAGCCGTGGCGTATTTGATCACCTCATATGCATGCAAAAGCTGAACAATTAGTAAGGAAAGCCAGAGAATGATTGAAGCATATGAATTATGGCATTGGCAAAGAATAAGAATTTATCATAGCCTACCAGGAGAAATAACAAATCTGTTTTGGAAGAAGCCCAGTCAGATTGTTCCTTGGAAAAGATGAGGACCAGTAACCAGTTCCAGGAGGACAAAATGGTCAAGTGGTTAAGCAGAGAGTCAGTGAAAAAGAGGATGACCCTCAATGAGATGGGCTGACACAGGGACAACAGCAATGGGCTGAAATGTTATAATTGTGAGAATGACACAGGACTGAATCGTGTTTCCTTCTGTTGTATGTGAGGTCACTCTGACTGAAAACCAAGTCAATGGCACTGAACAATATTACAGAGTAAAGTCTTAAAACTGAATGTTAGTGCATAAATAAGGTGGCAGGTGTACTTCATAATTAAGATATATGTGTTTTGTTTTCATTGATGAGTCTTCCCATTGAGAGGTTAAACATTACAATCACCTCTGGAAAACCAGATCAATTGCCTGTGAGTTCATGAAAATGAAATATCACATCTAACCACTCTAGAAATTAATCAATAGTCAGAGAGAATGTATATTCACTATTTATGATACGTCATCGTGTTGCATTTATTTCTAAACTCACAACATCTAACCTTCTAATATAACCTTGCTGAAACAGCTGTCATGAAAGCTTTCAGTGAATTTTATGTGCAAAATCCCAAAGTACCATCACAGTTCTCATTAAGTTTGACATCCCTGTAGTGCTTGACACCATTGGTCATTTCATCTTTTGTAATTTGCTTCGTTGTTTCTATGACTGCAGTGCATATTTGGCAGTTTATTTCTATTTGCACTATGTTACATCTGACTCCCCTTTCTCTCAATAAAGCCTGTGCTTTTTGGACATGGTGCCCTTTCTCCACGTTGGAAGTTGAAAATTCCTGACACTCATTTTATCAGCTTCCCTGGCATCTAGGAAACACAAGCATGTCTAACGTCCACATTCAGATTTCTGTGCTAGATTTTGAATCAGAATTACAGTGATGTAATCAAGAAGAAAGTATGTTGAATCAGTTCAGGTGATAAAAGGCAGCAGAGTTGGCTTCTATATCAATATTTCAGATGGAGCAATTGTACTTTGTATTGGCAGACTCGAGTGTCCAGCCCTGGGGTTCATTGTACAAACGGTTGTACTTATATAACTCATAGAATTTTCATTGTGTCATTGTCGAGACAGGTTGGTGTAGTTATAATTGTTTGGTGGGGAAGTCATATGTTGTGCATTATATGTTGTTGTTGTTGTTAAGTGCCGTTGAGTCAATTCTGACCCATAGCAACCCTGTGTAGGGTTTCCAAGGAGCAGCTGGTGAGCTTGAACCACTGACCTTGCAGTTCAGATGGCTTTGCAGTCTGACGCATTAGCGCACAGTGCCACACCATTGACTCTAGGTCAAGAATGCCAAATTGTTATAACTCACAAAACATAATTGTATATAAAAATCTATACAGAAAAGAGCAAGATGACTTACCCTATTCTCTTGCTCTTCTTATTCCTCTCTATTTCTTTGGGTGTCTTCCTCTCCCCCCTACCCTGTCTCATCCCACTATACTTTGGTAGAAGTTTAGATATTAAATATGAAATGGTCAATTATGCCTATATTAATATCTCATTAAAGTAAGAACTTGATTTGGATTAAATACTAGAACTGGGGAAAATGTTAAAATAAAATTAACTCTCTCTTTTTTTGATGCTTAAATCATCTATAAAACCTCTCACAGGTGATGGTATACCTCTGAAAACATTTAAATTATTAGAATGATAATGAAATTGTAATTTTAGATCAAAAGATTACCCTAAAAGTTACTGTGTCTCTACACTTTTACAGAAGGAGAAAACCAAGGCCAAGAGAGATTAAGTGATCAGCGCATGACCACATATTCAGTGGTAGTAGATTCGTGCTTCTAGGTTCTATGGTTTCTTTCTTGTATTTCTATGCTCACTACTTAAGCATCTAAGACTGACCCAGATTATTTGAACACTTTTCCTCATAATGAGCCCAAATTTAACTCTAAAAATATAGATGCACAAAGAATGAAGTTTATCCTTATTTGAAAAGCCCACAATATTTTGCTTTGTTTGGAGTTTTTAGTAACTCTTCTAAAACAAGATTTCCCTAGCTCATTCAAATTGATCCTCATAAGTTGTCACTCTCACCATTTTTCGCAAACCCTAAACACACCCCAGTTTATTTTATTGCGTATTCGCAATATGTATGTTGGACTCTCATCAGCTTAGAATTTGTCAGGAACACATATGTTTTCACAAAATGGTGAAATATCTGACCAGGATGACTAATGAAATCTTGGAAGGAAACTCGTTACTGTGTTTAAGTGCCATTGAGTCATAGTGAATCAGTCTATAATTTCTAAGAAGTGACTGGTGGGTTTGAACTGATGACCTGGTTCTTAGCAGTCCAGGACTTATCATATATAGCCACACTAGGACTCCTTGTTGTTGTTGTTAGGTGCCATCAAGTCGGTACCGACCCATAGTGACTTTATGCACAGCAGAACGAAACACTGCCCAACCGGGGTCAGCCTCACTACTGTTGCCACCCTTGAATCCATTGATGATGCCACTTGGCCAATCCATCTCTCTGGGGGTCTTTCTCTTTATCTCTTTTACCAAACATGATATCCTTTTCCAGTGACTGCTCCCTTCTTACAATATGTCCAAAGTATGAGAGATGAAATTTGGTCATCTTGGCCTCTAAGGAGCACTCTGGCTGCACTTCTTCCAAAACGTATCTATTGGTTCTTTTGACAGCCCATGGCACTTTCAATATTCTCTTCTATCACCATAACTAAAAAGCATCAATTCTTCTACAGTCTTCTTTATTCACTGTCCAGCTTTCTCATGCATATGAGATTATTGAAAACATCATGGCTTGGGTCAGGCACATCTTAGTCCTCAACCTGAAATCTTTCCTCTTCAAATCTTTAGTATGTTGGAAATAGTGTGGTAAACATGGTGTTAGGATTGTTTGTGAAGGAGGATAGTGAATGCTGTACTTTAAAATAATGGAGCACAAGAAATTCTTTTATAACAATTTGTGGGATTTTTCTGGAATCCCATTTAAAACCTTTGGTCTGGTATTATGTGTAAAACAAACAGTATGACTTAGTGGTCCCTAAGAACATAGCTCTTGTAGCGTAGTGGTTATGAATTGGGCTGCTAACCTCAAGGTCAGCAGTTCGAAACTACCAGTGGTTCTGTGGAAGAAAGATGAGGCATTCTTCTCTTGTAAAGATTTACAGCCTTGGAAACCCTGTGCAGAGTCACTATGAGTCGGAACCGACTCCACGGTACTTAGCAACAACAACAATGACATAGCATACTTGCTGTAGTGAGAAGACCAATAGATTTTGATTCTGATGATGTGGTCCATACATTTTTTAGCTCTATTATTCACTAGATGTGTGAATTTGGGCAGACGACTCATGTATCTATTCTCAATTTATTCCTCTTAAAAATGGGCATATGTATATTGGAAATTGAAGAGCAGGAGCCTATGAGAACTTGCCCGTGCTATAAGATTCTATCTCCTGGGACTCTGAATTTCACATTGCGATTGTTTTACTTTTCCTGCCATTCTACAACCTATTTCATTGTCTATGATATTTCCCTGGTGCCTCACACAGTACCTGGTGTATAATATGCTCACAAGTATCACAACACTGTTACAAATCCAAACTGATCATTAAATTTATCATATTATCTAGAAAATGTCACTTTGTAACACTAAGAAGATCAACACTTGGAGAGCTGGTTTTACTTCATATGTTCTGTGTACACGTATCATTCAAGCCAGTGTGTTTTAAAATGCTTTCATGATGACTATGATAAGGTTTTACATTATGATTCAGTATAAGCATATACAAACAAACAGTTGTGTTTTTTAAAAAGTATGATATATGTAAAATAATTGTCACTTCGAGTTTTTTTATTTTTTTACATGCATAATTTAGGGCTATTCATTACATTCTTTGAACTGTTCAAACATCATCACTACCCATTTCTAAACTTTTCTAATACTTGTAACCCAAGCTCAGTGTTTCCTAAGCAATGAATCCCCTTTCCACCCTTCCTTTTGCTCCTAGTCACTAGGAGTCAGAACCGACTCTGTAGCACTTAACAACAACTACCACTAATAGCGTTGGATTTATCTACTCTTGTCCCTTCTGGTTATTTTCTTTCTATGGGGTCATACAATAGCTATCCTTTTGTAACTGACCTTATGTCACTAAAGAGCTCTGGTAGCACTGTAGGAAAAACACTGATTTTCTAACCACAAACTCACCAGACTTTCTGCTCTTGTTAAGATTTGTAGCCTTGCAAACTCTATGTAGGCTCACTATGCATTATAATAGACAGGATGGCAGTAGGCTATGTTTGTTTTGGGTATTTCACTAAGCATAATGTTTTCAAGGTTCATCCATGCTGTAGTATGTATCAGGACTTGGTTTCTTCTTATGATTGAGCGCTATTCCATTGAATGCATTAGAAAGCAAATGATTATTCATCATGAAACAGTACTTTCCTCTATTGATATTTCCATTATATTTTTACTCTCTGAGTAAAATATTGTTTATTATTGTTTAAAATTTTACTGTTGTGGTGGCGGTTATGTGCTGCCAAGTAGATTACTACTCATAGTGACCCTGTATAGGGTTTCCAAGGAGCCACTGGTGGGTTTGACCTATTGACCTTTTAGTTCAAACCAACCTTGCAATTGAGTGCTTATCCTACAGTCCCACACCAGGACTAGAACCTTCTAGTTTAGTTTTATTTTATATATTACTAATTAGACCCAACACACAGTCTCATAAACTCAAGAGGAATTGTAAAGCCTCTGAAATCTTCATGATGCCATTTATATGTGAGATGTTTGTAGAAAGGACTCTAATCAGATGCTTGTCTTTTTATCCATGGTAAGAAGTACAGATGGCCCTGTACAATAAGAACTGGACTGCTGCTAACCACAAGGTCAGCAGTTCAAACCCACCAGACTACTCCAAAGAAGAAACATGAGGCTTTCTGCTCCCATAAAGATTTAAAAGACACAGAATCCCCATTCAGTGTTACTATGAGTTGGAACCAACTTGATAGCCATAGCAACAACAACATACCAAGCTTTGGGGTTTTTTGAAGTCTGTTTACATTCTTTCAAAGATGTTCCTAGGAGGAACAAGTGATGTGTGATGATCTCTAACCAAAGATTGGCAGTTCAAACTCACCCAGCAGCTCCATGAAAGATGTTGCTATTAGATACTCTCTAATCAATTCCCACTCATAGTGACCCTCTATACAATTGAGCAAACACTACCCACTTCTGTACCATCCTCATAATCATTCCTGTGTTTGACTGTACTGTGGCTGCCACTGTGCCAACTCAGCTCATTGAGAGTCTTCCTGTTTTTTACTGATCCTTTACTTGACCAAGCATAATGTAGCAGTGGTTTTGTCCCACTCAGTCAGTGCCGACTCATAGCAAGCCCTGTATAGAGTTTCTGAGGCTGTAAATCTTTATGGAAGCAGAAAACCTCATCTTTCCCTGCTGAGCAACTGACAGATTCAAACCACTGACATTGAGGTTAACAGCCCAACTCATAACCACTATGCTACCAGGGCTCCATGCTCTGGTGGTGATGGTTATGTGTCATGGAGTCGGTTTCAATTCATAGCAACCTTATATAGGGCTTCCGAGGTTGTAAATTGCTACAGTAGCAGAAAGCCTCATCTTTCTTCCATAGAATGGCTGGTAGTTTTGAACTGCTGACCTTGAAGACTCATAACCACTATGCTACCAAAGTTCCTTTCAGAGAGACTAGTCCCGCTAATAATAACATGTCCAAAGGACGTGAGTCTTGCCATCTTTGCAGCTAAGGAGTATTCTGTCTATATTTCTTCCAACACACATTTGTGCATTTTTCTCTTGGTCTAGGATATATTTAAAACTCTTCACCAACATCATAACTCAAAGACATCAATTTGACAATGTCCAGTTTCTGCTTACATGTGAACTACTGGTAATACTATGGCTTGGGTCAGGCATATGATATATTTGCTTTATAGCACTTTAAAGAGAAATTTTGCAGCAGATTTTTCCAATGAAATATGTTGTTTGATTTCTTTACTGTTGCTTCCATGGAGCATCCATTGTGGATTCAAGTAAGATGAAACCTTTGACAACTTCAATCATTTCTCTGTTTATCATGAAGTTATTTCTTGGTTCAGTGATGATTTGTGCTTTCATTATGTTGAGGCATAATCCATATCGAAGATGGTGTTATTTGATCTTAGTAAGAGTTTCAAGTCTTTTTTGCTTCCAGCAAGTAAAGTTGTGTTAACTGCATATCACACTTTGCTAACGAGTCTTCCTCCAGTCTTGATGCTGCTTTCTTCTTTCTATGGTTAACATTCTCAGATTATTTGATCACTGTGTTGTTGGTAGTGTTATTAGCTGCCAATGAGGTGGTATCAAATCATAGCGACCCTATGCACAACAGAATGAAACACTGCCAGGTCCTGGTCCAACCTCACAATTGTTGCTACACCTGAGCCCATTGATGCTGCCATTTTGCCAATCCATCTCACTGGGGGTCTTCCTCTTTTTCTCTGACCCTTGCCTTACCAAACATGATAACCCTCTCCAGTGACAGTTCCCTCCTGACAATATTTCTGAAGTGTGAGAGATGAACTGTGGCCATCTTGGCCTACAAGGAGCACTCTGGCTGCACTTCTTCTAACACAGGTTTGTTTGTTCTTTTGGCAGCACATGGTACTTTCAATACTCTCCTCCAACACCATAACTCAAGTACATCAATTTTTCTAAGCTCTCCCTCATTCACTGTCCAACTTTCACATGCACTGAAAATCTCATGGCTTAGGTCAGGCACACCTTAGTCCTCAAGCTGACGTCTTTGCTCTTCAGCACTTTAAAAAGGTCTTGCGCAGCAGATTTGCCTAATGGTATATGTCGTTTGATTTCTTGGCTGCTGCTTCCATGAAAATGTGCCATGAAATGGTCGAAGAAAAATGAAATCTTTGACAACTTTAATCTTTTCTACATTGATAAAAATGTTGTTTATTGGTCCAGTGGTGAGGATTTGTGTTTTCTTTATATTGAGATGCAATCAATACCAAAGGCTATATGGTCTTTGATCTTCTTCAGTAAGTATTGCTAATTAGAGACTGAAAAGTATGGAGAAATGATACACCCCTGACACACGCCTTTCCTGAATTTAAACCATTTAATATTC
Source organism: Chrysochloris asiatica (assembly GCF_000296735.1). NCBI lineage: Eukaryota > Metazoa > Chordata > Mammalia > Afrosoricida > Chrysochloridae > Chrysochloris > Chrysochloris asiatica. The sequence goes on along the minus strand of NW_006408593.1, from coordinate 6,141,975 downwards.
CCTATTTTCTGTTAGAATCACTGTGTCTTGATCTATGTACAAGTTCCCCATGAGCAAAATTAAGGGTTATGGAATTTAAATCTTCACAACGTAATCCATAATTTGCTATGATCCACACAGTTGATTGTCTTTATATAGTTAACTAAACACAGTAAGTATATTTCTGTTATTTTCTGCTTTTATCCAATATCCAATTGACAATGGATTATAAGAAGCCAAAGGAGCTCTGGTAGCATAGTGGTTACAAATCAGGCTGCTAATCTCACAGTCAGCAGTTCGAAACTACTAGCTGTTCTGTGGGAGAAAGATAAGGCTTTCTGCTCCTATAAAGATTTACAGCCTCTCAGAAACCCTGTACAGGGTCTCTATGAGTTGGAACCCACTCCATGGCACATAACAACAACAAATACAAAGACATTCATGTCCACATCCTCTTCGGAATTCTACATTAATTTCTGGCAGTCCTTGTCAATAGATTACTGCAATCATTTTTGAATTTTCCACAACAAAATTATATAAACAATAGTGTTTGATAATTTATGCAATCTGTTGGATCATCTTTCTTTAGTATGGACAGAATTTGGATCTCTTCCAATTAATTGGCCAGGGAGCAGTCTTTAAATTTATAGGCATAGGTGAATGACAAAATGCAGCACTGCATTAGTTTGTTGAAATGTTTCCATCGGTATTCTATCACTTCCTGGAGCCTTGTTTTCACCAATGTTTTCAGAGCAAGTTGGATCTCTTCATCCTGTTGTTGTTGTTATAATGTGCCGTGGAGTCGGTTCTGACTCATAGCGACCCTGTACAGGGTTTCTGAGGCTGTAAATCTTTACGGGAACAGAAAACCTCATCTTTCTCCCACGGAACAGCTGGTAGTTTCGAACTGCTGACCTTGTAGTTCACAGCTTGATTCATAACACTTCATCCTAGAGCATCAATAAGGCCTCGTTTGCTACCTCCTGAAATAGTTGAACAATGACAAATGTGTTTTTGGTATGGTAACTCTGTGTATCCCTTCTATCTTCTTTTTTTTTTTTTAAGTTTCTCAGACCCTCATTACATTTGAAAAATATAAACCTTCAAATATGTATTCAAGATATAATTCTATTAAGTATAATATTTTACAGAAACTGTTAAATATTAGCTTATTTTCAATTTAGAATCCTTTGTAGTTTAAGAATGGTCATTACCTATAGATTTATAAAACATAACTGCGTTTTTAAAAATTAGATACTTTACACTTAAGTATATATATGTAATAAAAATAGAAGAACATAATCAGAAAAGAACTGTAAAGCTTACAATATTTTTATTTCCAGAAATATATATTTTTTAAGGAAGAAAGAAATAAAGACTTACAGTTGTTGTGGATATGATGCTGAATTACTAATTGGTATAATTTCATCTGTACTATAACTTAATTAATCATAACAAATTTTCGTGTGTATAAAATATTTGAAAACATATGGGTAAGTGAAAAGTTGTTCTTTTCTCTTACATAATATATAAAGATAATTTAATTATTTATCAGACATTGGGATGCATTATTGGGATAATATAGATAGATAGATAGATAGATAGATAGATAGATAGCTTATTTTTAAAGATTAATTATTCCCATTTATACATTATTTTACTTTGGACAAATTCAAGATACTTATTTGATCTTAAATATTTTGTTAGACCTCTGAGTCCTCAATTTGTTAGTCTCTATACCCTACTTGGAAAACAGGTTGCTAGCCTTCCACATTCTTTTTTTTTTTTTTTTTTTTTTCTTCACAGTTATGAGGTTTATTGAGGAAGTTAACAGGTTACAGCAGCATCAGAAATGTGAAGGGCACAGTTGTTCTAGTCAGTACAGACTGTCTTCAGCCATACCAACAGACGTACGTACCAATGTTACAAAGTTATTTTAAGGCTGCTGATAACTGTCCACAGGACACATCATTGGACTATAAGCCTCAGCCTGAAGGCACTAAGCTCTAGTTCCATGAGTCAGCAAAACCTGGATCGTCCAATAAAGGTTCGGGAAACTCCAGTATCCCATTTTGCAATCAAATCTCTTGCCCGTAGTCATTTAGTTTTACTTGCTCTGAGGACTGGGAAACCCACTGCTCTGTTTCAAGTTCTTGGCTCTTGGCTCTCCTACAGCAGTTCCCTCTGCTACTCCTCCAGTGTCATGGCTGTCTGTCCCTGGGTTGAGGAGGTTCAATGTGCAGGACTCTCAGGGTCCAAATGATGCACTCCACTCCTGGCTCTTTCTTCTTGATGGTCATGAGATCCCTTCCTCCTGCTTCTGAGATGGTTCATTTTGTAGCCATGCTAGAATTTCAAGTTTTTACAATTACAATTAATTCTGCTAACGTCCACAGCTGTATTGTGTCATCCTATAAGGATCTTCTCCCACCTTCTCCTGCCCAGACCCAGCTGGGCAGGAAAAAAATGGTGTTTGTTGGGAGTTAGAGACTATGTCGAGAACAGACATTAGGTAATTCACTGCACCACACAGATCTACCCTGAAATTCAAAGGGGAAATAGATGAAGTAGCAGTGTGTAAGTAAACTTTTCCCAGCCCAAAGAAAAGGCTAAAAACCAAGACAAACAAAATCCTACAGCTGTGTTAACTTCACCCTCTATAACTGGATGAAATGAGGATTCTGCTGACTTCGCTCCTTGATGGGGGTAAGTGAGGTGAAGTGTTTGTGTGTGTTTGAGGGGGAGGTGGGAAGATTTATTGTGGGGCAGTCATGTGCTGGCAAATAATAGACATCTGACTATAGGTAAGGGATGAAGATGATGTCCTGATTTATTGTTGTTAGGTGCAATCAAGTCAGCTCAGACTCATATCAACCTTATGCACAACAGGATGAAACCTGGTCCTGGGTCTACCACACAATCGTTATTAACTTGAGCCCAGTTTGGTTCCTGTGTATTTCAACTGCTGAACATGTGTATAGTTGTCTTTTATGTTGTTTAAAAAAGGTATTTGCAATGAAGAAGTCATTGGTCTTGCAAAATTCTGTCAATCTCCAGTATTGTTTCTATTACCAAGGCCATATTTTCCAACTACTGCTCCTTCCTTTGTTTCCAACCCGTTTGCAGTGCATTTGCCAGTGACGATCAATACATATTGATTGCGTGTTTAATCTATTTCAGACTGAAAAACTTGGTAGAATTCTTTCATTTCATCATCATTGAATTTAGTGGTTGGTATACAAATTTGAATAATACTTGTATTAACTGGTCTACCTTGTGGGCATGTGGATATTGTACCATCATAGATAGCATTCTACTTTAAGATAGATCTTGAAATGTTTCTTTTCATGCTGAGTACAGTGCCATTCCTCTTGAATTTTTCGTTCCCGGCGTAGTAAATCATCTGGATATCAGATTCAAAATAGCCAATGCCAGTCCAGTCCATTTCAGTTCACTAATACCTAGAATATCAGTTTTTATGCATTCCATTTAAATGTTTTGTTTTGTTTTGTTTTAAATGTTTTATTGGGAAATATGTGTTAGTTTACATGGGAGAACATTAATTTTACATTCATCCTATTGTATATCATTTCATTGCCATGGTTATAATCCCTCCATGTACCATCAACTAACCAATGGGTATACCCTGCAAGCCTGCCCCCACCACCCAATCCCCCCGCCCCCAATTGTCAGCACACAGCCCCTTTCCCTCTCTGGATCTAAAGTTCCCAGCTGCTCCATTTCTCCACATAATCATCTCCACCTCCATCTCTGGCATCACTGCTTCTCTGGGTAGGGTCCCGCTCTCCACTATTCTCCATTGATGACCCTAGGGACCTCCGCTCCTAGACTGAAAAGTTAATCACTCCCCTCCTTGCTATAAAACGTCTACCTTTACATTTGCAACCCTCACAATCAGTCCTAATGACAATTATTCACTATTGTATCACAAGAGACCTGTCTGCATTTCATTTCATCAGCCCTGCCTAGACAGATTGAATACAACTCAGTGAAGATTCTATCTTCCTCCACACCCTCTGGATCTTGGTTCCCCTGTTGAAAACTTGTAAGCCAGTCACTTCTTGC
>NW_006408593.1:6129229-6130905 GCF_000296735.1 Chrysochloris asiatica | reverse complement strand
TTTATATATTTTGGAGCTCTTTCTTTGGGAGCATAGATATTTATTATGGTTATTTCATCTTGTTCAATTGTCCCTTTAATCATGAGATAATGTCCATCTTTATCTATTATGCTTTTTTTTTTTGCCTTAAAGTATATTTTATCAGAGATTATTACTGCCAATCCTGTTCATTTTTTATTGCAATTAGCTTGGTATATTTGTTTCCATCCTTTGATTTTTAATCTGCTTTTGTCTCTGTGTGTGAGAATTGTCTCTTGCAGACAGCATATTGAAGGATCTTCTTTTCTTATCCATTCTGCCACCCTCCATCTCTTAAGGTGCATTTAATCCATTTACATTCAGTGTAATTATTGATAGTTATTGATTAATTGCTGCCATTATGATTTTTTGTTTTTTTTGTGGTGTTACTGCTTCTTTGTTCTGTGTGTCTTCCTTTGTTGAGTTCATGTTTTTTGTGTTCTTTTTTGTGAGTTTCCTCATAGTTTTAATGTTTCCATGTTCTTTGATTTTCTTTCACTTAATATGTTGTGAAGTGTTAATTTTCTTTGCAGTTGCCTTATAGTCCATTAACTTTTCTCTCCATTTAGTGCAGTCTTTTTATCCTGTAATCGACCTGACCTTCTCACTATCTGGATCTCTGTTCCTATATGTTTACCTTCTTTTACATTGTACTTGTTTTGATCATAGACTTATCTCCCAGATTCTCTGAGTTTGTTCTCATAATTTTCTTCTGTTCTCAGCTCTTCCTTGTTGACTTAATTCAGGGAGGTGCTGCCACATATGTCAATCTCTGGTTGTTGTCTGTTCTTGTTGTTTCTCAGTCCACAGAACCCCCTTTAGGAAGTTTTGTAGTGCAGGGTTGGCTTTGGAAAAATCTCTTTGCTTCTCTTTATCCTGGAATGCTTTGATTACACCATCATATTTGATTGATAGCTTTGCTGGATAAAGGATTCTTGGTTGGCAATTTTTTTTCTTTCAGGGTTTTATATATGTCACCCAATTGCTTTCTTGCTTGCATGGTTTCTGCTGAGAGATCCGAGCTTAATCTGACTTGCTTGCCTTTGTATGGGACACTTCTCTTTTCTCTGGCTGCTTTCAGAAGTGTCTCCTTATCTTTGAGTTTGGAGAGCTTGACTATGATAGGTCTTGGTGATTTTCTTTTGGGGTGTATCCTTCCTGGTGTTCGTTGAGCTTCTTGAATGTTTATCTTTTCACTTTTCAAGATGTTAGAAAAATTTTATTCCAGCAGTTCTTCAACTATTTTCTCTGTGGACTTGTGTGATTCTTCTTGTTCTGGAAAGCTGATAATTCTTAAGTTATTCCTTTTTATGTTGTCTAACATGAATCTTAGACCTTCAGAATTCTTTATCCTTTTTTGTGTTTGTTCTTCTATCTTAGTGGTATTGAGAGATTTGTCCTCCATCTCACTGGTTCTGCTTTCCATCTCGTCTATTCTACTCCTTTGCCCTTTCAGAGTGTTCTCTATTTCTGCTATTTTGTTATTGATCGTTTGGACCTCTTTCTGTAGGTTTTGAATTGTTTCCAATACTATGTCTATCTTGTTTGATTGTTTCTGTAGCACTTTCTTGACTTCTTCCTTATTTTTCTCAACCCCATTGTAAAGTGTTTTGAAACATTTTATAATCATTTTTCTGAATTCTTTCTCAGGCATTTCC
>NW_006408593.1:6125298-6126018 GCF_000296735.1 Chrysochloris asiatica | reverse complement strand
GTCAAGTTCATCAAATTGTATCAGATTACTCTTTTTTTCCTCTTCTTTCTTCTTCTGGTTGAGCTCTGATCATCCAGTCATAGAAGCCAGCTCAAGTTGGTATTATCTGCAAGTGTGGGTATTTTTGTGCATATGCCCTCCCTTCTTATCAGCTGGACGCTTCACTCTCCACTCTAATCCTCTGTGGCTATGCCACTTATTCTAGGCTCAAGAGTCCCCAGGTCTTGCTATGCTGTTGGCCGACCAGGTATCCACCCAGGTACACAGGAATCTATTGAACATTGTAGGGCTTAGCTCACCACTTCATTGCTGTTTTTCCCTCACTTCCCCTAATTGGTGACAAGTGTGATCACCAATCAGAGTGTGTAGTCCCATTAAGTCTTAGTCTTGTAAGAGGATTTGCACTAAGGGGACCCAACCACTTGCCTTGAAGTCTCCTGGGCAAGCAACTTGTTTGATCTTGTAGTAACAGTAGGTCTGCCTCTATTGTTTTGTATTTTTCCTGTAGGTCTTTCTTTAAAGAAGTATCTTCTGTTCTTCTAGCCGATCCAGGCTGGTATGCTCATCCTTTCAACTGGAAATTTCCCATCTCTGAAGATCTGCATGTGGTTCAGGCTTCCACTTTTAGTCTTATGTATTGCAGAGTCTCCTCAGGAAGCCTCCTTCACTGGGCACATTGTAGCCCCATTTTAGGTATTCCAATCAGTTATAGGCAGAAGA
>NW_006408593.1:6104784-6116449 GCF_000296735.1 Chrysochloris asiatica | reverse complement strand
AAAACTGACAAAGTATATTGTCCCCCTTTGTTCCAAGGTTCCCGCAACATTTTTCCGTGGTGTTTCTGCTCCCCCCATTTGGTCTTGCCAGTTGGTCTCACCCAGGATGTCGGCTCTGAGCCTCTGAGCCCGGCCCGGCAGATTCAAAAGTACGCAATTTTTCACTTCAGCTCCACTTTCCACAAGCTATAATCCTTCAAACTTTTAAAATATTCCTATCTCTATGGTTATGAGTTTTGGAGGTCTGCCCTGGATCTGGTTTGCCTGGTATTCTGTGTTATTGCTGATGGTTAACCTTACTGCACCTCAACCCTAGATGCCATTAAGCCCCGCCTCCCTTCCACATTCTTTTGATGCTTTCTGCATGTTTCAAAATTTTGCCTTGGTAGTAGAAACAATGCTGGAGATCATGTGATAGAATTTTGCAAGACCAATGTTCTATTGTTCATAGGGTCACAATCATCACAATTGACTTAATGACACCTAGCAACAATAACACATACTCAAGGTCATACTTTGGATCTCAGGGGCTTATTTAATTTTTCTTCAGCTCAGTTTGATTTGTATATGAGCAATTGATAATCCATTCAATATTGATAGTCCCCTCCCTTGTTTTGACTAATAATATTGTATTTCATTGTTTCCACATTTGTTGTTGTTTTAGTTCTTGTGAATTTCACCCAGTGAGCTCTACATGATTAGTCACAGTTCGTTGTTGTCATTAAGTGCTGTCGAGTCAGTTCTGATTCATAGTGACCCTGTATAGTGGTTCCAAGGAGCAGCTGGTTCCAAGAACCACCAACCTGTAATTCAAACAAACCTTGGAGTCCAGGGCTATATCCTGCATCACCACACCAGGACTCAAAATGAAATTTGCAATGAATTAATTCTTGATCTTGAAAAATTCTGTCACATGATATGCAGTTTTGTTTCTATCACCAAGGCCTTGCATTGCAATTACTAATCCATCTTCATTTCCAAGTTTCACATGCCAATTTCCAGTAGGTATCAATGTACCTTTTTTTTTTACATATTTGACCAGGTACAGATTGCAGAAGTTGGTAAACATGTTCAGTTTTTGCATCTTTTGTGTTCATAATGGAGTGTAAGTTTAAATAACAGTGTTTTTTTTGTTGTTGTTGTTGTTGTTTTTCTTGTCCTTGTAGGCATGTGGATATTATCCTATCACTAAAAGCATTGTGCTTCAAAGTAGATTGAAAATGATCTTTTAGTAATGAATGTGATATTATTTCTCTTCAATTTGTCATTCCCAGCATAGCAGACCAAATGATTGTCTAATTCAAAATAGCGAGTACCTCCCTTTCAAATCAAGCTCACTTATGTCTGTGGTATTGATCTTTATGTATTCCATTTCATTTTCCATGACTTTCAATGTTCCTAAGTTAATTCTTTGTACATTCCATGCTTCAAACATTATATTAATATTTAGTCTCATTTTGAGTTATGCCACATCAGCAAATGAGGGTCCTGGAAGCTTGGTTTCATTCACATCATTAAAGTCAACTCTACTTTGACGAGCCAGCTCTTTTCCCATTATATTTTGTGGATCTCATCTTCTGTCACTGTATCTAACAATCTTATACTGCCATTCATAAATTTTTCAGTGGATAATTTTTCAGAAATGGACTGCCTCTTCCTTCTTCGTAATCTGTCTTAGTCTGGAAGCTTTGTTGAAACCTGTCCACCCATGATAACTGTTCTGAGATTTAAAACACCAGCGGCATATTTTCCAGCATTCACTATACAAGCCAGCAAAGATCAGCAAACTATGGACAAGTGATGTCCTGGAGAACTGCTTTTGAGATGATATGAAGTAAGGGGAGATGCACAAGAACACCCATACTTGCAGATAGCACCCATTTGACTTGGCTTCAATGGCTAGATGATCAGAACTCAACTAGAGGAAGAAAGAAGAGGGAAAAAAGAGTAATCTGCTACAATTTATTGAACGTGACCTATACTTACAGACGTAGTAGCTCAAAAGATGTATCTTTACAGTGAAGACCATTCTCACCTCCTTGGTACACAGGGTTAACAGTGATGGGCAATTTTAGACATTGGCTACCCAAAATGTGGGGCTAGGCACGAAGTGACAGCCTTACAAGTTTTCAAGAGGGAGGCTAGTTCTAGAGAGTGCAAGAGGAAATAGAACCTGCACTGTTTGGTTTCCAACCTATCTAGACAGGGCTGATGAAAGAAGATGTGGATAAGACTCTCATGGTTCAATAGTGAATAATTGCTATCAGGACTGATTGTGAGTGTTGCAAATGTAAAGGTAGACTTTTGTAACCAAAGGAAGGGAAGGTTGAATTTACAGTCCAGGAGCAGAGGACCCTGGGACCATTATGGGAGAAGAGCGAAGTGTGGGAACCTATCCAGAGAAGCAGTTATGCCAGAGAGGGAGGCAGAGACAATGACATGGAGAGATGGAGCAGCTGGGGACCCTGGACTCAGGGAGGGAGAGAGGCTGTGTGCTGAAGGCCAGGGAGCAGGCTTGCGGGGTGAACCTTTTGATTGTTTGAATAATTATATATTACTGATTTACAGTGTACATCCAAAAAAAAAAAAAAAAAGGAACAGAGGGAATGGAAGCAAATGCTGTTGAATGATGATGCATGGAGGGGATTGTAATCATTGCAATGAAACAAAATATGATAGGATGAATGTAAAGCTGAGGTTCTCCAATGTAAACTATCATTCAATTGGCAATAAAAACTTAAAAAGAAAATACAGCAGAAAAATAGAAAAAATATTCTATGGAGTCCTAGTGTGTTGCTGTAGGAGATGCACTAGACATCAGGTCAGTTTGAACTGAAAGATCTATGGTAAAAACTCACCAAGCACTCCTCAGAAACCCTCAACAGAGTTGCTATAAGTCAGAAGTGACTGAATGGCACTTAACAATAACAACATGGAATACTGTTACTCTGTAACACGTGGTGTCACCTCGAGTAGTGGACTGACTTGACCACAGGAGACAACTGCATGCTATTATAATTTTCACTTTTATTAGAATGGGCTGCATGGACAGATTCAAGTGTGTAACATAATTACAAATTTACTGTAAAAGTCATTGAATCTCCTTAAGGACATATGATACTTCTTAAGAAATATGTTTTGAAAATTAACTTACCAACCAACTGAAACCACATCTCTTTAATGACTTGATTTGACCATTCACATAGTTTTACTTAATGGCAGTATTTTGAAAGTCAGAGGAGCCACTTCATGTACAATATCTGATGTCCTGGTTTTATGAAAAGACATGACTTCTTTCACATGTATTCTGGTTTTACTTGCTTCAATTAGTCCTTGATAGAAACTGATAGAATCGTACATTATGTAGTGTATCAGCAAGCTAGAAAGGGATTCCCTTGAGCTGTTGTCATAAAAAGAATGTGACCAAGACTTCTCAATGTGATCTCTCCCAGTAATGAGCTGTTTCTAACTTTATCCACATCACAGGCACTCAGCCTGTTAGCTGGTTTTGAAGAGCAGGTTGGGATACCAAAGACCATTACATGTGATCATTGATTTTTCTAAAAGCTGTATCTGGGGATTAGCAACCCCAGCAAGCAGCAAGCTGACAAATACTAGATGTCTTTCTTCAGTTGAACATCATAATGACCTATCTGTGGCAGACTCAGACAGCTGAGTGTTTTGTTTCTGTTGTTTTCTTAGTCCAAAGCAACCTCCTCCTAACTGCCTCACATAACTACAGAACAGGGGCCTGGGCCATGTATTGTTTACAAAAAGCACATGCTTGCCACTCATTTTCTCTTCTGCTGTAACTAGTCATGCTTCCTAGAGGAAGTCACAGGCTGAGCAGAATGTCTCCCAGGGACAGCATTTTGTTTCTTTTTGAGAAAATTGACCACGTATCTGTAGAGTGGCCAAATATTTTCTTAATAACTTCTAGTTGCAAGGTGATCTTTAATGAGGCAGTAATTTTACTGCTGGCTAGTGCAAGGAGCTCTGGTAGCGTAGTGGTTACGGATCAGGCTGCAAACCGCAAGGTCAGCAGTTTGAAACTACCAGCTGCTCCGCAGGAGAAAGATGAGGTGTTCTGCCCCCTTAAAGATTATTAACAGCCTCGGACACTTGTTGGAACCGACTCCACGACACACAACAACAACAGTGCAATGTACAATTCCTTGTACCAAAATTAAAAATTAAAGATAAATCTTGGCTAAAGAAAGGGTATGCATGCACATTTCAAGGCACTGATTGTTTAGTAATCCTAATCAAGCACAATGAGAACCAGTATTAATTGAGTGGGGACATTGGAATGGGACTGCACTAGGTGAGTAACGTGTTATTTATCCAGCCCTCATGAGCCTGACCTCACATCTAAGTATTTTTTAGGACCATTTTAAAGGTCTTCAAACAATAATGGAGATTATCCCTTTTTACAACATGACTTGGTATTTTACAAGGTACTTTAAAACACATTATCAACAATGATTCCTTTATTTAGTCTACAATGAAGATATGATGGTTTCATTTTACAGATTAGAAAACTGAGACTAAGCAACCTTATGTAGGAAAACTCTGGGCCTACCATTCTCTGATGCAAATTTTAATGACAATTTTGTTGAGAACCTGTTTTTTTTTTTTTTTTTTTCGTTGAACATTTTTATAAGCACCTTACCTATTTTATCATATGATCTTTCCAGACAGTCATGTGAAGTGGGTATGAATATGTCCACTTTATAGATAAGTAAACTGAGTCTCAGGGGGGCCAGATTATTTGATCAAGGTTATCTAACACGTGGTAGACCCATGATTCCAATTAAGGAAGGATAACTGCCTCAGAGCCTATGGTCTTTCTCTAACAATACCCTAACATTGTTACTATGTGGGTAACAATGCATTCCTTGGATTCACATATGGCTTAACAGCCATTTCATTCTAGTGTGTACCTCTTTCTCCTTGTGTATAAAATTGGGTAAAAATAAATTACTCGACACATAGATTTGATGTGAGGATTAAATGAGTTAGTATAGCTAAAGCACTTAGAACAGAGTCCACACATTGTAATTATAGAATGGATGCTAGTTATTAATTTTGCTATTGTTATTGTTTTTGTTGCTGTTTTTATTTCTAAGGCAACATAAGCCATGATGCATGTCTCATTTGCTGAAACCTTTTCCTGACACTTGCAAGAACTGGTTTTGGCGTAGACGTTTCATCTGTGGTACTGAAATCTGTTATATTTCCTTAGACACATGCTAGGAATATGAGCCATACCTTCCAATTCTCCTTTGCAGTATTTTCCTGGTGCTCAGAGCTTAGGACTTCTCAAGGTGGCCTTGTTATGCGCTTCTCTTCCTTTCCACAGGCTCCTTCCTGAGTGTCCGGCTGTCACGGTGACACTGACAAGCACTGACAGGCTTGTAGGCTTCCCCTGGGAGTCTCTGTGGCCAGCCATACTCTTCCATTAACAATCACCCTGTGAGTGCTGTGTGTTGCCTCTTGCCTGCTGCTTACAAGTCAGTCAGCCCTTACCTTGCAGCCAGTCTGTTCCCTGGAGTCTGAACACTGACACAACATAACAGAATATATTTCTCTTGCACAGTCCAATCAAGCTAAAGGCCTAACTATCCAATTAAGATTCTTCATGCCTTCAGAGGTAGAACTCAGTTTTCTGCTCTCACTCAAGGGCATTAACTCGACTGTCATTCATCTGCATAGGAGAGTTTCACATTAAGTGCCATGAAGATTCTTAGAGCAGAGCTAAGTCAAACTAAGAGGAAAGGGGTCGTCGGCCTTTGGGGTAGTGATTAGGCAAATGGATTCTCATTTACCCAGCTAGTTTTGCTCTTAACATTTTGGGGTACCCTGTCTAGACTAGTAATTGTGAATGCCATCTAGAACTGAATGCATCATGATCTAGGTAATATGAAGTATCAAGCTGTGTGAGTCAAAATAGACAACTCTACCTTTGCCAGGCATAAGGAGCTCTGGTAGTATAGTGGTTGCGAGTTGGGCTGCTAATCTCACAGTCATCAGTTCGATACAACTACCAGCCGTTCCACAGGTGAAAGATGAGGCTTTCTGTTGCCATAAAGGTTTGCACTCTCAGAAACCCTATACAGGGTAGCTATGAGTCAGAACAGACGCCACGGCACATCACCACCACCATCTGCACTAGGCATTGCTGGAAAACATTCCTGGTATCTTAATCCATACTGTTCAATGACCCTTTCTTCCAGTAACACATGTGGAAACAAATGCAAAGTTCAGTCTAGACAAACTGAGGTAGAATTCTGTTGCTACAACTTAAGCTATTACAACTTGGCTTACCTATTTTTTTTAAATGCCGCAGATTCAACTCCAATTCATCACAACTGTGCTTCATAGTTCTGTTTCTTTTAATTCATTGTGGTGAAAATCTATGGAACAAAATACATAGCAACCCAATATTTTCTCTATATACAACTGTGTAGCATTGATTATATTTTTCAGCTTACACAACCATTTTCACTATCCTTTTGCAAATTATTCTACCACCAGGATCACCAATTCAATGTCCTTCCATAGGACTTGTGATTACTGATTTTTCACAAGTAGATTACTATGCCTTTCTTCCAAGGTGCCTCTGGCTCTGAGTGGTCCCAAACTTCCAACTTACCAGTTTGTAGCCAAGTCCGTTAATTGTTTGAACCACCCGGGGTTTCCTGGGTTATCGATTAAATGCAAAAGAAGAAATTGCTGCCATTGAATCATTGTCAAATAATAACAAACTCATGTATGTCAAAGTGCAAATGTACTCCACAGGGCTGTGAATGGTAGGGTTTGGGGAAGTAGAGTGTTAGACTGTCTTTTTCAGAGTTTATCTATGTTGTTGTTGTTAAGTGTTATCTATTAGGTTCTGCCTCATAGTGACCCTGTATAGGGTTTCAAGAGTTGCTCATGGGTTTGAACTGCCTACCTTGGGGTAAGTATTCCAGTGCTTATCCTACAGCACCACACCAGGGTTCTTTCTAATTTATACATTATATAAAATTCTATATATAATTCATGCATGTATTTTATATATAATTCATTATGTAATATCTCTATATACACATACATTATATAAAATGTACATATATGCATATTATATAAGATGTACATATATGCATCTAATATTACATATATACATACACACATATATATATATATTACATGTTGTTGTTAACTGCTATCGAGTTTTTATGGGAGCAGAAAGCTCAAATCACTAACCTTGTGATTTGCAGTCCGGTGCTTATCCTCTACAGCCACAGAATAGTACTCTGAGCCTTTTTTAAATTTGTAAAATATTGATAACTATAATTAAACCTGCTTCAGGGGGAGTTATCAGACTGAAAATTGATGATTTTAAAGGGGCTAGAAAACACTGTATTCTCACATGATTGGCTTCTGAGTATAACCCAAACCTTAGCTCAAACCTGAGTTATCAGACTGAAAATTGATGATTTTAAAGGGGCTAGAAAACACTGTATTCTCACATGATTGGCTTCTGAGTATAACCCAAACCTTAGCTCAAATATAACCTGCTTGGTAGAGCCTTCCCTGATTCCAGTTCCTCCATCATATTCTTTCAGATTCCTCTGTTTATGTATTTCATAGAACACTATCATTGATGGAGTCCTGGTATGGCACTGTAGGATAAGCACTGGAGTTTTATGGACAAGTTAGGAGGTTCAAACCCACCACCCTCTCTTTGGAAACCCTATATAGAGTCAACATGAGTAGGAACCAACTTGACAGCACTTAACAACAAGAACATTGGCACTGTAGCATGAGCATTGGACTGGTAACTGAAAGATCAGTAGTTCAAACCCACCAGCAGCTCTTAGAAGCCCTATACAGAGTTTTTATGAGTCAGAACCAATGCAACAGCACAAAACAACAATAACATCATTGCTACCTAAAGTAATTTTTGTACTTTTGTGTTTACATGGTAGATGTGTTTCCCTGGTGTTCAGAGCAGCAATTGGCATTGATGGGTACTAAATAAAACTTGTGAATGTTTTAATAGTTGCTATTTTACTGGTGCTGTGGGTTAATGTGGTGGACTGTACAGTTGGTTTGAACTACTAGGTCGACAGTTCAAGGTGACAGGCACTCCTCAGAAATGCTATACAGGGTCACTTGGAGTCGAAACCGACTTGATGGCACTTTACAACAACAACCAGTTTACTCTGATTGCTATAACAGATTGTCACAAAGCGGTAGTTTCAAACAATACAAATTGATTATCTTACAGTTCTGGAGGACAGAAATACAAAGTGGGTTTCAGGGATGAAGTTAAGGTTGTTAGAAGGCTCTAAACATCCTTTTAGATGTTCTGTAAGAGAATTCATCCTTTATCTCTCCAAGGTTCTGGTGACTGCTTGCATTCTGTGGTTTGTGGACATGGTACTCTAATGTCTGCCTCTGTGACATTACATACCTTCTTTCTGTATTATATACCCCACTTCGCCTATCTTATAAGGATACATATATTCAGGGCTCATCTGGAGAATCCATGATGGTCTCTACATGTCAAAACCCTTCATTTAACAATACCAACATATGCTTTTTTTTTTTTTTTTTTTACCATAAAAAGTTACATTAACAGATTTCAGGAATTAGGATGCAGTTTTTCAGCCTACCACTACGATTATTTGGTTTTCATTACATTTAACAACCTTCTCTTCTTTCCCTTCAGCACTACGTGTTCAGAGTTTTGTTTGTTCTTCTGTTTATCAGTTCTTACCATATTCTCCTACTCTATTACCATTTTTGGAGTCCTGGTGTGGTGATGTAGGATCAACATTAGACTGAGAACCACAAGGTTAGCAGTTCAAACCCACCAGCAGTTCTTTGGAACCGTCTTGTCCGCACTTAACAACATCTCCATTTTTAATCCTTCTGTAATTCTCTTCCTTCTTTCCTCCCTCCCTCCATCTTTTCCTCAGTCTTTCCCTGCCCCCTTCCTTCCTGTGTTATTTCCTATACAACTCCTGATGTGGCACTGTGGGTTAATGTACTGGACTGCAAAGTTGACTTGAACTGCAAGGTCAGAAGTTCAAGCTTACCAGCTGCTCCTCGGAAACCCTATACAGGATCGTTATGGGTCAGAACTGACTTGATGGTACTTAACAACAACAACAAAGGAAATACTGACATTTAAGTCACCAACTTAAGGCCCTATTTGCTCTCCCTATTTTCCCTAGTGTCCCAGATGTTGTGTAAAATAATATTATGTATATAATATGTCACAAAGAAGAGTCCTCACTAAATCTTTTGGGGGAAATGAATCATTCATTGTATTTATTTTGATTTTAGGGTGAAGGTTACCATTTGCTTTTAGTGTTTATCAGACTCATGCTTAATAACACTTAATAAATCCATAAGTAATTATCAAGGGCAGTCTGTGTTTTGTTGAAGAGGGCAAAATAATTATAACACTAATCTAAGATGCCAATTGCTAGGTAATTATTCAGCTACCACCTGATAATTAACCTGTGGTACCTGTATGATCAACCAGCTAACATTTCAATTAGAGTGTGAGGTGCGTTACTTAGTGTCCTTGAAAGCTAGGGCAAAATGCAAACTCCATCTACCCCAAAAGAGTCACTGCTAATATTCAACTGATTTGTCAAATTTGACTCACACAACTTCAGGCCATTCACAAGGTAGGTATTTCAGCTGATTTAGATTGATTTAGATTGATTGTAAACCCTGGGAAAACAGCACAGGGCTGGAATGGAACCATTTTAAGTGGAAACATCCGTATACTTTAGATAATGGTAAATTCTGAGTTATAGTTTACACTGTTTGCTGAAGCATTTTCATCTGATAGAAGAACAGAAGTAATTCCTAATAAAAGTCTGTCTATGAGTATTCACCACACATTTGTGTGTTCTCCAGTCAGGATTTCTCAAAAACTAGTATCACTTTATGGCGAATAATGAAGACAGCAAAAGTTTCAGAAGGGCAGCTTAATGCCACTCAACAGGACTAAGCTAAATTGGATTTGTCTGTCTAAACAAGAGGCTTAAAATGAAAGTGCTAATCAAGCATCTTTTAGGCGAGCACCTCTTTCTTCTGTTTATTTTCGTCTGTGGGTAGATAGAACTGCAGAAAGCAAAACCGAACTCTGATCCCTTCCTGAAATGTCACGGGCCCTGAAGCCGCTCTCCTGTTAATCCAGTGGACTTATTTCTGCTATTAGGAACTGATTTGGAAACAGTAGGCAGTAAGAATGGGTAGCATAAAAAATGAGCTATAGCCTAAGGCCCTTGCATTCCACAGAGGAAAAATAGTAGCTTTGGGTTTGCCGGAGCATGGTTCTAGAAAGGATGGGAAAGCCATCTTGTAGTTAATTTCCTGATCATCTTTGATCACAGGGACAATAGGCAATGCAATGCTTATGTCTGAAAATGCATGTGGTAGTCTTTTCTAAGTGGCTCATGTGTATTAACTTTTGAACATTAATTAATTTACTCCCAGCAATAACTATTACAGCTCTTTCAGAATTTGTCTAGTTAGCAACCCGTCTAGTAACGACTACGCTACCAGAGCTGCTTATAAGTACTATAATTACCCATGTTTTACAGATGAGGACACTATAAGCTAATTTTCATTGGTTGATTTTCAAAAGGAGATCCAATTTCATCTGGGACTTCTGATGAAACCTGTTTGACATCATGCAGCATGTCAACTGACAGAGATGGTGAATGTGCATGAGTAGCATGAGCCAGAATCACAAAAAAAGAGAGAATTCTACTATATTGTTCAAGAGGAAAATATGTCTGAAATGACTAAATAACAATCATTTTCCTTACAATCTTCTGTGAATCCAATAATTCAGTCTACAACTCTAATGTCAGACAGCCTGGGTGTGAATACAGTCCAACACATTAACCCACAATGCCACACCTGGGCTCCACAATGCCACACCTGGATTCCACAATGCCACACCAGGACCAATAGCTAATAGTAGATGGAATTAAATTACTGCTAGAATCAAAAGTGGTATCAACCAAAGTCTCTAATATGGAGAAAGATTAATTGGGATAAAAAGTGAGCCACATATTTTTGTTTTTTGTGTTCATTCATAATTCACTTGCATGTTCTCTAACCTGTTTCCTAATAAACCTAAGCCCTCATACATCCTGAATAAATGGAAAGTAGTCCTTCCTAACTTTTCTACCACAAGGTGACTCAGGTGCATCTTATTTCCTGCCTCACTTCTGTTGGTGTTAAGTACCTTCAGGATGCTTCTGACTCATATCCACCCTGTATAGGAATTCCAAGGAGTGACTCATGAGTTTGAACTGCCAACCTTGTGGTTCAAATTGACCTTGTGCACCAGTGTTTATCCTACCATGCCACACCAAGACTCCACTCCTAGAGCACCCTAGATATTTTTGGCAAATTTAGCAATGCTCTCCTGATAAAATCACTACATCGTTTCCAGAAAAGGAAGAACTATCCCAAAGGAAAGTGGAAGAAGCAGTTTCTGACTGCCAGGGATGCTTGGGAGAACTGATGGATTTAAGATTCTCAGGTTTTATAACAAAGGACAAAATCAAATGTTCTTAACCATACTTACAAAGCCCAGCTGCACACACATTTAAAAGCAAGCTTTCCAGTAGCTCAAAAGAGG
>NW_006408593.1:6091234-6104088 GCF_000296735.1 Chrysochloris asiatica | reverse complement strand
TGTAGCAATATTCCTTTGCATTATAGCGTCTTTGCACAGGCTGTAACCTATGTCTAGAATACCCTTCTGATTCTGGCCTCCTTCTTATATAAGTTTAATGCCAAGACTATTACTTCAAGAGGTACCCTTTGAGAAGTCTTCACTGGAAATTCCCACCATTTGTTTTCATAGTATGCCATGTAGCTCTTCATCCCAGAACCAATCATGATTGTAGTTTGACACTTACTTGATTGATGACTTGACTAGATTAACTCCTTCAGAAATTGACAGAAAGCACACTGCAATCATTTAACAAACTGATGCAGCCCTGGAGGTGCTCACTCATCTATGCCAAGAAATTCCAACCAATTGGAAGAGATTCAAAGAGATGCCCATTCCAAGGAGAGATGTAACCTGGCATTTTAGAAGACTTCTCTGGTGGGTAAGTTCCTTTTTGTTGTTGTCGTTAAGCGCCATCAAGTCAGTTCTGATGCTTAGTGACTCTGTATAGAGTTTCCAAGGAGCAGCTGGTGAGCTTGAACTGCTGACCTAGCTGTTCAAACTGACCTTGCAGTCCAGTGCATTAACTCACAGAGGTCATATGTGATCAAGAACCAATAGAATTGAAAGTATTGGCAAAAACAACAACATAAAACAGGACTCCAGGAATTAACAGAATATAAACTGAAATCTTTCAAGAAACTGATGCAGCACAGGAGACACTCTTCTATGCCCAAAATTTTGAAGACAGTTACCTGATCATCTGATTAGAACAGATCTATCCACATTTGTGTCCATGCCAAAGAAAGGTGAACAACAGAATGTGAAAATCATCGAACAATATCATTAATGTTACATGCAAGTAAGACTTTGCTGAAGATAATTAAAAAATAGCTACAAGAGTACATAGAGAGGGAACTGCCCGAAATTCAAGCCAGATTCAGAAGATAACATTGCTGATGACAGATGAATCTTGACTGACAGCAGAAAATACCAGAAATGTGTTTACTTGTGCTTTATTGCCCATACCAAGGCTTTTGACTCTGTGGATCATGACAAGGTATAGATAACATTGCCAAGAATAGGTACTCCTGAACATTGAATTTTTCTCATGATGGACCTGTGCATAGAACAAGAGGCATTTGTTAATACAGAACAAGAGGATACTGAATGGTTTAAAATGAGGAAAGGTGTGCAGCAAAATTGTATCCTTTCACCATATTCATTCAATCAATATGCTAAGCAAATGATCTGAGAAACTGCCTTATATGAAGAAAAACATAGACTCAAGATTGAAGTAAGATGATACAACCTTGCTAGCTGAAAATGAAGAGAACTTAACATATCTACTGATGAAGATAGAAGACCACTGTTTTCAGTATGCACTGCACCTCAAGATAAAGAAAACAAAAATCCTCATATGGACACATAAATGAAATCATGGCAAATGGAGAAGACTAAAATTGCCAAAGACTTCATTTTGCTTGGATTCACAATGAATGCTCTTTGAAGCAGCAGTCAAGAAACCGAATGACGTATTTGTGTTAGGTAAACCTGCTACACAAAGCCTCTTAAAAGTTATCAAGAACAAAAATGTCTGAGGTCTAAGGTGCCACTGACCCAAGACGTGGTATTTTCAACAGGCTCATATGAATGTGCAAGTTGGACAACATAATGCAGCAGGCAAATCAGTTAAAAAAGTACCACTTTAAAGTGTTCAAGAGAAAATATATCAGTTCGAGGATTAAGGTCCACTTGACTCAAGCCATGGTATTTTCAATCACCTCATATGCATTTGAAAGTTAGAAAAGGAATAAGGAAGGCCAGAGAAGAATCAATGCATTCAAATACAGTGTTGGCTAAGAACCATAGATTGCAAAAAAAAAAACAAAAACAAAAACAAAACAAATCAGTCTTGAAAGTCCAGATAGAATGATGCCTAGAAGCGAGGATGGTGAGACTTGGGCTCTCACACTTCGGACATGTCACCTGGAGGGGCAGTCCCTGGAGGACATGATTCTTAGATAAAAGGAGGAGGAACAGCAAAAAAGAGGAAGACCTGCAACAAGATGGATTAACACAGTGACAGCAACAAACGGGCTCAGACATAACAACAATTGTTAAGGGTGGCGCAGAACTGAACAGTTTCATTCTGTTGTGCATAGGGTTCCAATGAGTTGGAACTGACTCAATGGCACCTAACTACAGCAACAAAGTCATGAGATTGCATGAACAAACCAAGGGAGGGGAGTTGAGTGATTGAGTTTGTGAATGATCTCACCTTAGTGCAGAGATACTGGGAAGAGGCAGAAGGGATACTGAAAAGACAGTCCTTAATCTAGCAGGAAGAATCTTTTAAGTGTGGTGCCCTGGAAACCAAAAGGAGAAACTTCAAAGAAGGGAAGAGGGACTACCACGTATGAAACTTTAGTGACATGTTATATGTTGAGGACTAAGATTTGTCCATGTCTACAGCTCAGAAGTATTGTATTAGGCAAATCTGCTGCACAAGAACTTTTCAAAGTGTTGAAGAGCAAAGATGTCAGTTTGAGGACTAAGGTGCACCTGACCCAAGCCATGGTAGTTTCAATAACCTCATAGACATGCCAAAGCTGGACAGTGACTAAGGAAGACCATAGCAGGATTGATGGTTCTGAGTTATGGTGTTGGAGGAGAATATTGAATGTGTCATGGGCTACTAAAAGAACCAATAGATCTGTGTTGGAAGAAGTGTAGCCAGAGTGCTCCTTGAAGGCCAAGATGGCCAAACCTCATCTCTCATACTTCAGACATATTGTCAGGAGGGACCAGTCATTGGAGAAGGATATCATGTTTGATAAGGTGGCGGGTCAGAGAAAAAGAGGTAAACCCCCAGAGAGATGAATTGGCAAAGTGGCAGCATCAATGGGCTCAAATGTGGCAACAATTGTGAGGTTGGCCCAGGATCAGGCAGTGTTTTGTTCTGTTGTGTATAGGGTCACTATGAGTTGGTACTGACTCAATGGCACCTAACAACAACAACTACACAGCTTGGAAACCCTAAACAGAGTTGCTATGAGTCAGTACTGATTGACGGCTCTTAACAACAACAACAACAACAGTATATAAAGAGCCATTGCAGTGCTGTTGATTAAGTGTCGGGCTACTAAACACAATACTGGCAGAGCCCTGGAGAAAGATGAAGCTGTTTTCACCCATAAATGTTTATGCGTGTCTCCAGTATCCTACATAGGGTCACTTTGTTGACTTGCTAACAGCGGGTTAGGGTTTTTTGGTTGTTTTTATAACAATATACATGCCACTGTTAGTGATAACAAAAGTCATTTCTGTTGAATTCTTAAGGATAAAGATTGACCAGAGTGGATTTAATAAAAAATGTAAAGAGGAATCAAAGACAATGATCACATGACATTAGGAGGAAGTTTGCTGAAGGAAAGCAGAAAACAGGCAAGCAATTGGGAAATAATAGGATAAAGGGTCTTTGTTTTTCAAGATTGAGGAAACCTCACAGTTTCTTTTATTTTTTTTAAGTTTTTATTGTGAATTATGTGTTAGTTTACATGGGTGAACATTATCTTTACATTCATCCTATTTTGTTTTCTTTCATTGCAATGATCACAATCCCTTGCATGCATCAGCAAATAACCAAGGGGTATACCCCACACACCTGCTCCCCGGCCGCCAGCACACAGCCCTTCTCCCTCCCTGAGTCCAGAGTCCCCAGCCGCTCCTTCTGTCCACATCATCATCTCCGCCTCCACCCCTAGTGTTACTGCCTCACCTGACAGGGTCATGCACTTTGCTTTTCTCCCTTGATGGTTCCAGGGATCTCCACTCATGGACTGCAAAATCAGCCGCTCCCCTCCTTTTGTTACCAAACATTTACATTTACCTTTCCAACACTTACTGTCAGACCTGATAGCAATCATTCCCTATTGAACCACAGGAGTCCTTTCCCCTTCACCTTTTATTAACCCCTCCAGACAGGTTGGAATCAATTCAGTGGAGGTTTTACCTTTCCCTGTATCCTCTGGAGCTAGGTTCCCTGTTGAAAGCTAATAAGTCAGGAGCGACTTCTTGCCTTTTTAGTTTCGCCCCCCTCCCCATTTTGGGTAGCCAAGGCCTAAGTTCCCCAACTGTGTAGACCCTGTGTACCAAGGGGGTACTCACAGTTTCCAAAAAAATTATAAAGGAGAAAATGCTGCAGGAGAAACAACAGTAAATTCTGAAAGAGAGTCATCAATGATGATTGATGATGATTGATGAAACAGATGATGGAAGTCCTACCATTGTGCCAGCTCACTGCTTTTAGAGAGTTTCAAGTTTGCTGAGAGGGGAAATCCAGGCATCAACAGATCCAGGGAAACCAAGTGGATAGACAGAGTTTCACAGATAGAGAACTTCAGATGTCATTTGAATAAACCTCTCCCCTAATATTCAGAATACTGATTGGCACATGCACGTAAGGAATAACATGCTCATTTAAAGTTATCAGTGAGCTTCTGAAAAATCAAGACACTCACACTGAACTAGTAGGAAAGCCAGTGGTCCAATCAGTTTGTAAAATTGCTTGGTGGTTTCTTGAAAAAAACAATTTAACACAAACCCCATGGCACAAATTTTGTTGTTGTTATTGTTAGGTGTCATCAAGTCAGTTCATGCAGAATCAGTTCATCACAGCTGCCCTATGCACAATAGAACAAAACAGTGCCTAGTCCTGTGTCTTCCTCATAATTGTTGGTACACTTGATCCCATTGCTACTGCCACTGTGGCAATCCATCTTGTCCAAAGTCTTCTTCTTTTGTACGGACCCTTAATTTCACCAAGCATGATGTCCTTTCCCAGGGACTGATCCCTCCTGATATTATATCCAAAGTATAAGAGACCCAGTCTCACCACCCTGGTGTCTGAAGAACATTCTGGCTGTAATTCTTCCAGCCAAGATTTGTTCTTCTGGCCATCCATGGTACTTTTAATATTTTTCTCAAACTCCCAAACTCAATTGCATCAATTCTTCTACATGATTCTTGCAAAATTCTATCATGTGATCTCAGTCTTCATTTCTCTTACCAAGGCCACTTTTCACACTTACAGATTCTTCTAGTTTGTTTCCAACTTTTGCATTCTATCATCTGTGATTATCAATATACCTGGATTAAATATTAGGTCAATTACAGACTGAAGAAGTTGATAGAAATTTCTTCACCTTTGACTTTAGTGATTAGTGCATAGATTTGAATAATAGTTGTGTTACCTGGTATTCCTGGTAAGTATATGGATATTAATCATTCAATTCTTTTGCTGCCAACATTGTACTTCAGGATTGATTTTAATGTTTTTTTTTGTTTGTTTGTTTGTTTGTTTGTTTTATGATGAATGAAACCATTCTTCTTCCATTTGTCTTTCCTGGCATAATAAACCCCATGATTATCTGATTCAGATTGCTCAATACCAGGCCATTTCAGCTTACTAAACCTAGAATATTTATCTTTTTGGATTGTATTTCATTTTTGATGACTTCCATGTTTCCTAGATTCATACTTTACTCATTCCATATTCTGATTGTTAATGGATACTTACAGCTACTTCTTCTCATTTTGAGTCACACCACATCAGAAAATAAAGGTTCCAGATGTTTTGTTACATCCTCATCATTAAAATAATCTACTTTGAAGAGACAGCTATCTTACCAAGTTATATTTTGAGTGCCTTTGAATCTGAGGTGCTCATATTCAGGCACAACATCAGATAGTGCTCTGATGCTATTCATAAAGTTTTTAGTTGGTAATTTTCAAAAATTGTATCTTACTTCTTCATAATGTTCTTAGTCTGGTAGCTCAACTAACATCTGCCCACCATGGATGACCTTGCTGGTATTTGAATACTGGTAAAGTAGCTGCCAGCATCATAGCAACACACAAGCCACTGTGGTATGATCAACTGATAGGCAAATGGTAGAAAGAGATCCATACACAAGCTTACCCAAGAAACAGTGATCTGATAGAAGGTGAACATTATCTAACTATGCCATTAATATTGTTGCTATTGTTGTTAAGTGCCTTTGAGTTGGTTCCAATTTATAGTGACCCTGAATGGGGTTTCTGAGGAGTGGCTGGTAAGCTTGAACTACCAAACTTGTAGTTCAAACTGACATTGCAATCCAGTGCACTAACCCAGAGCACCACACCAATATTCCATGATTAATATCACAAACAAGTAAAATTTGCCAAAGAAAATTCAAAAACAGTTGCAACAGAGACAATGACGTGGAGAGATGGAGCAGCTGGGAACTTTAGACCCAGAGAGGAAGAGGGGCTGTGTGCTGGCGACCAGGGGTGAGGGGAGTGGAGGGGCAGGTTTGTAGGATATACCCTTTGGTTGGTTGATCATGCATGGAGGGGATTGTAACTATGGCAATGAAACAATATGCGATAGGATGAAAGAAAAACTAATGTTCTCCCATGTAAACTATCACATAATTCACAATAAAACATTTAAAAAAAAGTTGCAACAGTACATCGACAGAAATCTCAGAATTTCTAGTGGACTCAGAAGAGGACATGGAACAAGAGATATAATTGCTAATGTCAAATGGATCTTGACGAAAACAGAGAATACCAGAAAGATTTTTATCTGTGTTTCGTTGCCATAGAAATGTATCTTATAATGTGTATCATAACACATTATGCATAATTCTGAGAAAAATGGGATTTCAAGAACAGTCAATTTTGTGTTCATATAGATCCTGTACATAAACCAAGAGGCAGTCATTCAAACAGAATAAGGGAAAGCTGCATAATTTGAAATCAGAAAAGGTATGTTCCAGGGTCTCCTTTCCACCATACTTATTAAATCTGTCTGCTGATCAAATAATCCTATAAACTGGACTATATGAAGAAGAACTTAGCATCAGGACTGGAAGAAGACTCATTAACAACCAGTGGTTTGCAGTTGATAAAACTTCGTTTGCTGAAAGCAGAGAAGAGAGGAAGTGATTGTTGCTGAAGATCAAAGAATAAAGCCTTTAGTATTGATTTCACTTCAGCATAAATACATAAAAAATTCTCACAACTGGGTCAATAAGCAACATCGTGATAAGCAGAGAAAAGTTTGAAATTTTCAAGGATTTCATTTTACTTGTGTCTTCCACCTAACCATTATGACACAGTAGTATTCCTTGACCTATAGTAAGGTGCGTTGAAATAATTCATTCCTAACAATTGTGGAGCACCAATGTTTGTGAAAATCACGTTGTTGTTGTTAGTGACTGTAATATCGACTATGACTCATGGTGGCCATGAGTACAAGAGAACAAAGCATTGCCTATTGTTGGTGCCACCTTTATTATCATTATTAGCAAGCTTAAGTTTATTGTTGTGTCTGTCATGTATATTGAACTGTCCAGCATATTGAACTCTATTCTGTTGTAATACATTTGACTTTGTTTGTTTACTTTTCAGAAGTACAGTATAAGACATACTTTTTTTCTGTCTTGGTCTTGAAACTCTTCTGAAACCTGTCCACCATGTGTGACCCTGTGGTATTTGAAATGCTGGTGCTATAGCTTCTAGTATCATATAAAACAAAGTTATTATAAAAGTACGACAAAATATTAGACAAGGCTTGGGTGAATATCATACATTGTTTTAATTATAGCAACAATCAAGTTCATCCTTATAATAATTTCTATCTCATTTGCATTAAGAGGCTCTGGTAGCGTAGTGGTTATGAGTCAGGCTGCTAACCTCAAGGTCAGCAGTTTGAAATTACCACCCATTCCCCAGGAGAAAGATGAGGCTTTCTGCTCCTGTAAAGATTTACGGCCTCGGAAACCCTATGCAGGGTCACTATGAGTTGGTAATGACTCCATGGCACACCACCACCATCACTCATTTTCATTATGATACATATTCTTGAGTGATAACAAAGGAAGTGATGATTGCAAATATACATAGGTTTGACAAAGGATATTTGCTATGAATATATCCATGAACATGGTGGAGCATACAATGTAAAAAGTTGTGAAATCTTCTTAAACATTCCAGATTCCATGAAGGAATCAATCACTGGATTTCAGTGTTTAGGACCAGAGTCTCAGGGGACACAAAGGGCAATTGGCATAACACAGTTGGATAAACAATGTTCTACAACCTACTTTCGTGAGCAGAAATGGGTTCTTAAAATTTTGTAGTCAGCAATGTTGGTCTCTTCTTCTCCAGAGGAAAGAATAGTGATGAAAATCAAAGAAACATGTAAACAATTAGTCCTTTGGACTAACTGACCACACAAACATCAGTCTTCATGATCCTGAGACAAGAATATGATGATGCCCAGCTACCTCTATTAACTATTTTGAAAGGGATCGCATTAGAAGGTTCTGGATACAGTGGAAAGGTATGTAAAATGAAACTCAAAATCATAAAATAGACCAACCTTACTAAATGGGGAGACTGCTGAAACCCCTAAGACTCTATGACCTTTAATCACCCTTTAGGTCTGGAGCTGAAGTCTCCTCCAAGGTTGAATTTTCAGCCAAATAATAGATAAGTCTGTAAGGAGAACACTAATACCAGTGAGATATGCACATCTTAGAATGATCATCCATTAGAGATCAAAAGGGCAACATCGACCCAAGAAAATGTGCAGAATGGTTAGAAAGAAAGCAAATAGAGGGGATAAGTGATGTAACATTGGGAAATTGCAATCAATTAGATGAAACAAAATGTGTATGAATTATTGAATGTAAAATTGATAATCTGCTTTGAAAAACTTCATGCAATTCACACACAAAAAGTTAAAAAAAAAAAAATAGATGTGATTGAAGTAATTCTGGAAATTGAAACTAAGTGAGTGTCATTTAGACAAACATCATCTCTGATGGAGGAAAAAATACACTACTGCCCTAACTGATGGAGAGTACATCAGTATTTTACCACCTCTCCTTACCACTCAAGAAGTGCTTTTGAGTACTTTTCTTTGTTCTTTAGGATTAGTGCCCTCTCCCCCTTTTCCATCTTTGCTGGGCTAATGTGAGCCCTCCAAAAAGCCAGGGCCTGGGGCTGCTTGCTCTGATCAAGCAGCAGCAGCAGCCAACAGAAAGCTGTCCCTGTCAAAACTCAGCAAGACAGACACTCCCCAAGGACTCCCGCTACCCCTCTGCTTCCTGCAAGTCTGGCCTGCAATGGCAGAAGCCTCTGGAAAAACAGCAAGGAGAGAAGGGAAGGAAAACAAAGTGTTATGCAGTGTGCGCCAAATCAGCTCCTTGAAAACCGGCTCCCAGATTTACAGAAGGAGATTGAAGTGACAAGGAGGAGGCTGTTCTGACATGGATCCTGGAAGTACCTTGATGGTGACTGACAGCTTGTTACACAGAGGCCTAATTGAAGCCGATAGCCTCATAAATGAAAGCCAAGTGCTCCAAGCCAAAAGGGGAAGGCCGTGGCTGTTGGACTTACTGTCTTTATTTCCCCAACAGTGGCCGACAAATTGCCATTTTAATAGGGGCACCTCTTGCCTATGGGATTTCTGGGTTTTGCTGTTCCTATAATTAATTCCTGACCCTAGAGCCTCTGGCATCTACTACTCAAGGTTCCCAGCAAGAGGCAAATTATGTTAAATAAAGCAATAAGGCTGGGGGCAATGACTACAGCTGCTTGATGGAAGTGTGCACAAAGAAGAACTCAAAACAGCAGTTTTCCAACTTGCTGGATCAGAGCCTTCCTGCAGAGGGCGCTCTCAGGAATTAAAAACAGAAACACCCACTGCCATAGAGTTGATTCCAACTCACAGCGACTCCAGGTAGGGTTTTTGAGATTGTAAATCTTTATGGAAGCCGACAGCCTCATCTTCATCCCATGGAGCAGCTGACAGGTTTGAACTACCGACCTTATGGTTAGAAGTCCAATGCCTACTCCACAGTATCAACCGCAAAATAATACTAGCAGTAAGAACAGCAATATGGCTAATGACAAGGTTAGTCAAACACTGATACAAGTAGTTACCCAGCATTTTAAGGTAATTGTTTAAATTGTTTCAGGTGCCTCCCATAAATGACTTTTACTAGACCCTGATAGTTATCCTTACCCAAGGATGTTTACTCAAGGTTAGTGAATTTGACTGTAGAAGAATTGATGCATTTGTGTTATGGTGCTGGAGGAGAATATTAAAAGTAGCATGGACTGTACATACGAGTCGGTGGTTCAAAACCAATTTTCTTGGAAGAAGTGCAGCCAGAAAGCTCCTTGGAAGCCCGAATGACCAGACTTTGTCTCTCATACTTTGGACACATTATCAGGAGGGACCTGTCCCTATAGAAGGATATCATTTATGGTAAAGTAGGGAGTTAGGAAAAAGAGGAAGACCACCCCCACCAGAAGATTGCTTGGCACAGTGGTAATTATAATGGGTTCAAATGTAGCAACAATTGTGAGGTTGGCACAATTTGGGCAGTGCTTCACTCTGTTGTGCATAGTGTTACTGTGAGTTGCTACTGACATTTTAGTTCCAAACAACAACACCAGTGAATAGTAAGATGGGGACTTGAACCCATAACTTCTTGGTTTCAACTTCCTGATTCAACAAGCTGATGACATTTATAAAGGTCTTGTTTTTAGTGAGAATTCTCAGAAGACTGATGGTTAATGGGGAATCAGGGACACAGTGACTGATCATTTCCCTGTTATTAATGATAACCTTATACTGAAAGTTATCAGAGTCTTATGCAGTATTGTTGTTGTTGTTAAGTGCCAATGAGTCGGTTTCAAATCATAGTGACCCTGTACAGGGTTTCTGAGGCTGTAAATCTTTACGGGAGCAAAAAACCTCATCTTCCTTTCATGGAGAGGCTGACTGGCTCTAACTGTGGACCTGTGACTCACAGTCCACTGCTTATCACTTGGAGTCACTGCACACTCGTGGTGGTGGTGGTTATGTGCTGTGGAGTCGGTTCTGACTCATAGTGACCCTGTACAGGGTTTCCGAGGCTTTAAATCTTTACGGGAGCAGAAAGCCTCATCTTTCTCTGGCTGAATAGCTGGTAGTTTCAAACTGCTGACCTTGAGGTTCACATCCCGGTTTGTAACCACTACGCTACTAGAGCTCCTTGCACTCCCATATGTAGTATCAATAAACATGTAATTATGTGGGATGTGGATGATGATGACAACAATGATAGTAGAATAATGTTTTGGGATATCAATTCCTGCTTTTTTTTTTTTTTGCTTTCTGAACTTCTCACCTTTGTTTAACCCCATTTATGCCCAGAGGCTAGCTCCTATACTTTTTTTTCCCAGTCAAGGAAGACTGAAATGCTGAAAGCAGACATCTTTGTATTTCTCAGGTTAAAAGCCAAGTGTAGCAGTGTAGATCCAGCACTGGATTGTGAACAAGGTTAGGAGTTCAAACTCACCAGCTGCTTCAGGGTCTCTATGAGTTGGAGTCAACTTGACGGCACTTAACAACAACAACATCAGAAAGAGAGACCATTCAGGAGACAGACCAAATGTCTTGGATAGGAATGGGGAGAAAGAAATTACCTCCTAAGATGAGGGACAGAAAGAAGAGAGAGAACAGACGCTCACCACTTCTAGATGGCAAGGAGAGTAGGTATGAGATTCAAGAAAGAAGAAATGGTTACTTGGTACACTGGTTCTTATTGTTGTTGTTAGGTGCCATCAAGTCAGTACCAACTCATAGCGACCCTATGCATTACAGAATGAAACACTGCCCAGTACTGGGTCAACCTCACAACTTTTGCCACGCTTGAGCCCATTGATGCTGCCACTTTGCCAATCCATCTCGCTGGGGGTCTTCCTCTTTTTCTCTGATCTCTACCTTATCAAACATGATATCCTTCTCTAGCGACTGTTCCCTCTTGACAATATGTCTGAAGTATGAGAGATGAGGTTTGGCCATCTTGGCTTCCAAGGAGCTCTCTGGCTGCACTTCTTCCAACACATATCTATTGGTTCTTTTGGCAGCCCATTGAATACTTTCAATATTCTCCTTCAACACTATAACTCAAAAGCATCAATTCTTCTACAGTCTTCCTTATTCATTGTCCAGCTTTCGCATGCATATGAGGTTATTGAAAATACCATGGCTTAGGTCAGGCACACCTTAGTCTTCAAGCTGACATTTTTTTCTCTTAAACACTTTAAAAAGGTCTTGTGCAGCAGATTTGCCTAATGCAATACGTCATTTGATTTCTTGACAGCTGCTTCCATGGTGTTGATAGTAGATCCAAGAAGAATGAAGTCCTTGACAACTTCAGTCTTTTCTCCATTGACAAACATGATAAGAATGTTGGTTCTTAGGTGCTGTTGAATTCATTCCCACTCATAGTGATATACTGTGACAGCTGACCAGCACTGTGTTGGAGTACTAATGTGCTAACCACAAGGTCTGCTCTTCAAACCTGCTAGCTCCTCTTTGGAAACCCTACATAGGGTCTCTGTGAGTCAGAACTGACTCGACAGCACTTAACAGCAACAACAATCTTGATAGAAACAGATGACCAGGTCTTTTTCCCATGGAGCAACTGGATGGGTTCTAACCTCCAAACGTTCTGTATCACCGGACTTCACTCTCCAATCCGAACCCACTGCTATCAATTTGATTCTAACTCATAGAGACCCGATAGGAAAGAAGGAAACTACTCCATAGGCTTGCTGAGGCTATACATCTTTACAGAAGCAGAATCCCTCAGCACTTTCCTGAGGATCAACGTATGGGTTAGAACTGCTGATCTTTGGGTTAACAGCCCAATACTGAACCCACTGCACCACCAGGACATCTTCTTGTTGTTAAGTGCCACTGAACAGTTCCGACTCACAGCAACCCTGTATAGAGTCTCTGAGGAGCAGCTGGTGGCTTT
>NW_006408593.1:6079380-6090939 GCF_000296735.1 Chrysochloris asiatica | reverse complement strand
CTCATCTTTCTCCTGCGGAACAGCTGGTAGTTTCGAACTGCTGACCTTGTGGTTTGCAGCCTGATTCATAACCACTACACTACCAGAGCTCCTTGATGGTGCTTCTTAGGTGGTGGGAAACGAGCCAGCCTTGGAAAGAAACGTATGCATTCAAGAGTGACATAGAGCTGAAGCAAGGACCCTATCAGGGCCGTATAAATGGAAGCATGCACGGATAATGAGAAATGAATGGTGACTTGAGACCAGATAGGGGATCAGCCGACCCACGCCAACTGCTTGTTAGTAATTAAGGCGATGGAATTGTATTGTAACCCTGAAAAAGCATGGTGAACAAAAAGAACTGCTTCTGTTTGGCAAATTCAATCTAGAAAATGAAATTCAACTGAGTCATATTTTAAATGAAAGAAATTTAAAACATGCAATTGTATTTCTTGTACATCTGAATGGGTAGATTAAAATTCATACTGCCTTAAAAGTAATAGCAGGTTTTTAAAAAATAATAATGATTTAACTCACCTATAGATTCATTGCCACCCTCAGATCCCTGTGGTCAGTACTTTAAAATAATTCTTCATTTACTTCTCATATAGAGAATGTTGTCCTTGTGGCTAGGTGCCCACAAATTAACTCTCAGTCATAGGAACCTCTTGTGGCAAAGTTGAATTGTCCACTGACTGTAATCTTTAGGGAACTAGATCCCCAAGTCTTTCCTCCCCCAGAAAGGCTGGCTGGGTTCATATTGCCAACTTTTTGGTTAACAGCCCAGCACTTAAGCATTGTGCCACCCGGATTGTTTAGTCTATAGAATAGATGCTTCTCTAAACCTAATTTTACAAAGGAGGGATAGAAGGTGTAACAGCTTGCCTAAGGTGGACGTGATACTACACATCCTTACAGTGACAATACTGTATTTCACAGCTGATTCTTTCAGCTTATGGAAACATGTCTTTGCTGTACCTCAAGAGCTGTCCTGATTGCATCTTCTGAGGGATATGTAAAGCTGTTTAACATGTGGACCTTAGCAATATTCAGTTAGAGGGAGTGTCATTAAAAAAAATAAATAAATAAAACAAGAAAAATGGAACACAGGAGATGCTGAGAAATAAATTCTTGAGCAGCCCAGCTATAGATTTAATGAAGTTTAAAGAAGGGCTTGAATTAATTTTACACTTGATATTCAGTCCTAGTGTGGCGCTGGGGGCTAATGCGTCAGACTGCAAAGTCATTTGAACTGCAAGGTCAGTGGGTCAAGCTCACCAGCTGCTCCTTGGAAACCCTACACAGGGACACTATGGGTCAGAATCAACTCGATGGCACTTAACAATAACAATGTACTGAAAGAAAGGGGTAAAGATTTCATTGATATGACTATGTTAGATTAAAAATATCTTGAGCAAATAATTGCTTGCTCTCTCTTTCTGTGCCATCTTTATGAGTAGAATATATTCTCTTCTCCCTCCGATGGTGGGCTGAGCATAAGGTTTTCTTTGGCAAATGGGATTTGAGCTGTGTCATGAGAAGAGACTTCAGATATACTTGTGGGGTTGGCTTGTCATCTTAGATTCTACTAATTCTCCATGAGAAGAACCTCCCTGGGTACCTGCTGTCTTTTCAGTGTAGGAAGGAAAATGAGACCTGTGTTCAGTCTGAGGGTTTTAGCTGAACCCTCTGCCAAAAACAGAGCCACCCCTGATGACCTGCAGACATGCGCACAAGAAATGAAAACTTTGTATTTTATTTTTGATATTTTAGTTACATAGAAAAAGCTAACTGATACAATAATCAATTTTTTTAAAAAAAGATTTCTAGTAAATCATCTCTTTGCTTGTAGTCTGTCACTTAAAAATCAAAGTTTTTCAGAATCACAGTTCTCAAATATGCTGCGATGGTGATGGTAGTGGTTAAGTGCCGTGGAGTTGGTTCTAACTCATAGCGACCCTGTACAGGGTTTCTGAGGCTGTACATCTTTACGGGAGCAGAAAGCCTCATCTTTCTCCTGCAGAACAGCTGGTAGTTTCGAACTGCTGACCTTGAAGTTGGCAGCCCGACTCATAACCTCTACACTACTAGCGCTCCTTATACCTCAAAAGATGGCAGTTTATGAAGTGTATACTCTAAGTATCGCAGGTACTAAAAGGTAAATGGGAAGTTTGATTAGGAGCCTGAAACTAAAGGAGAAGCCGCATCTTCTTAGCAAAGATGCTTCCACTCTACAATTATTTTGAGTATTGATTTGATTTAGTAGGTAGACTTTCAGAAAAGGAAGGATTTCAAGGGATGTGTTAGAGTAGGGATTTGGGAAAACATGTATAAACATGCATAATGTCTAGTGAGATATTCATAAAGCCATATATTCACAATAATTTTAATAATTGTGAATTATTAATTCTGTAATAGTAGAGTAAACAAGTCATGATAGGGCTTGTAATGGGTCTGTTATAGTGTTTGACACATAATGTTGTTATTACTGTTGTTGCCATCAAGTTGGTTCTGACTCAAAGTGACACTCTATAGAGTTTCCCAGAGCAGCTAGTGGGTTTGAACCACTGACCTTGCAGTTAGCAGTCCAGTGCTTATTTTACATTGCCACACACATATGGTGGTAGTACTCAAAGTACTTTGGTCTAACTTATGATAGTCAAGGTGAAGAGTCTTGGATACAACAGGCTCTCTTTTTTTCTTTTTTTTTCTTTCTCTCTATCTTTTTCCCTTTCTCTCTCTCTCTTTCTTTCTTGTTTCTCTCCTTTCTCTCTCTCTCTTTTTTTCTTTCTTATTCTTACTTTCTTTCCTCCCTCCCTCCCCCATCCTTCCTTCCTTGGTTCCTTCTCTCTTTTGGTCTTTGGTGGTTCTATAGGATAAGCACTGAACTGCTAACTGTAAGGTTGGCAGTTCAAACACACCATCTGCTCCTTGGAAACCCTACATAGACCTATGAGTTAGAACCAACTGTACAACACGTAACAACTAAAGATAAGCAAAATGGCACTGAGCAAGTTTGGCTTTAACAATCTGGATTTGTCTTTCTCAATGTCTTGGCTAGAGGGCCTGTACCAAACAAGATGATGGTTTCTTTGGAAGACGGAATCTAAGTAAGAACATCAGTCCTGATATTTTATTCTGAACCTCAGAATTAGTCATGGTCAGGTCAGTAAGGAGGCAGTGCTTTGTTCTTGATATCTTTGATGTGTGTGCGTATACATATATATATGGAGCTCGTATACATATATATATGGAGCTCTGGTAGCGTAGTGCTTATGAATCAGGCTGTGAACCTTAAGGTCAGCAGTTCAGAACTACCAGCTGTTCCGTGGGAGAAAGATGAGGCGTTCTGCTCCCATAAAGATTTACAGCCTCGGAAACCCTGTACAGGGTCACTATGAGTTGGAACCGACTCCAAGGCACATAATCACCACCACCACATATATAATCTCCTGATTAATAGAACCTAGTTTGCTTTCAACAGATCCTTATAACAGTCTCATGGAATATGGATTATTTGGGATCTGATAAATTGTTATAATGTAAGGCACTAGAAAAGAGAACTGGAAGGTCTAGATTTAAAGTTAATTTCACTATTCTCAATTTTCATCTACCTAGCTTTGTGTCTCCGGTCAAGGCACTTGCATTGCTGGGTTTCATTTTTATCATGTTTCAATAATGAAGGCTTAAAGCTAGATCAACAGTAAATTACCAACTACTTCTAACCATCTATGATTTTATGACTGTATTTCAATCACTTTTAAAACATCCATATGTATACTAGAGATACATAGTTAAGTGTTTTTAAAAGGCAGGTGTCTAAAGACTCTTCCTTGAGCTGCTACATCTTCAGAGGTGTTTTAGTGATGACACAAAGTAGCATTCCTTTGTATTTTGCCATGAAAGCCTTGATTTACATGATGACATTAATTGCCAAATACTCTAAATGGAAGAACTATGAGTTTAACCTATTTTTTTAGATCTAAGATGACATATACATACATTATGAAAAGTACATTTCTGCAGCAGCTGAGCTTCTAAGTCTAAAATCAATGAGGTACAACTGCTTGATTGAATTATTCCAATAGTACTTATTTGCTTTTAAAGGGTCCTTTGTCAAATGATAGTCAGAATTGGAGAGCTGGAAAGAAGAATGAACGTCACCAGTTCTAAATCATTATTTCACAAATGGGAACATTCTTATCTCATTTTATCCTTGTACCAGCTGGGCTTGGCTTTAACCTTAGATCATTTCCTTGTATTACTGTCACTATTATTATAGGGTGAAGTGAACTAACATTTATTGACCATACACTCTGTGTTAAACACTGTGACAGACATTATGTCATTACATTTGTATCTCAAAATCCCAATACAAAGTAGTTACTAATATCTTCTGCAGATGAGGGAACTGAGACATTCATTTCATTTTAAGTTAAACAGACACACAGTACATTAGTGACAGGGGGTTTGAAATCATCCTTGGTTTAAGACCACATGGTTTGAAGCCATATTGTCATAAGACCCATCAGCTCTATTTTTCCTTCCATCACATTAGTTCTTATCCTAGAAGCTACACATTGAATTTTTAAAAGTCTGTAAACTGCTGAAACTACTTGCCAAGTTTTGGCCATATATTTGGTTTGTACCTAGCTGGAGAAAGGAAGAGGAGCAGTAATGGTATAGATGTTAAACAAGCTGCTGGTGGGAGAAAGATACAATAGCCTGTTTCTATCAGGATTTACAGCTTTAGAAACCATATAGATATGGTCATTATGAATTGGAATAGATTCAATGACAAAAGGTTTGGGGATAAAGGAAGGAATTTTATCTTTAGCTTTAATCAACTCTTCAAAAGGATGTGATTAAATCAAGGCCCCAAAAAGCCCATTCTTTTAAATATATTTCTTGGTATCATTATTTATATTGCAAAGTATGAATATTCTGGAACACTTAATTGTGCTCATGACGAATCTGTACCTGGACCAAGAGGCAGTTGTTCGAACAGAACATGAGAACACCGAATGTTTTAAAAATAAGAAAGATATGTGACAAGGTTGTATTCTTTCACCATACTTATTCAACCTGTATGCTGAGCAAATAATCCAGAAAACTGGGTTCTATGAAGAAAAATGTGGCATCAGTATTAGATGAAGACTTACTAACAACCTGCGATATGCTGCTGATACAACCTTACTTACTGAAAGTGAAGAGGATTTAAAATATTTACTGGTGAAGATCAAAGACCATAGCCTTCAGTATAGATTACATTTCAATGTAAAGAAAACAAAAATCCTCCCCACTGGACCAATAAACAACATTCTTATCAACAGAGAAAAGATTGAAGTTGTCAAGGACTTCATTCTTCTTGGATCAACTATCAACACTCACGGAAGCAGCAGTCAAGAAATCAAACAATAAATTGCATTAGTCAAATCTGCTGCACAAGACCTTTTTAAAGTGTTGAAGATCAAAGAAGTCAGCTTGAGGACTAAGGTGTGCCTGACCCAAGCCATGGTATTTTCAATAACATCATATGGATGCGAAAGCTGGACTAATAAGGAGGATCGTAGAAGAATTGATGCCTTTGAGTTGTGGTGTTGGAAGAGAATATTGAAAGTGCCATGGACTGCCAAAAGAACCAATAGATCTGTTTTGGAAGAAGTGCAGCCAGAGTGCTCCTTGGAGGCCAGGATGGCCAAATTTAGTCTCTCATTCTTTGGACATATTGTTAGGAGGGACCAGTCACTGGAGAAGGATATCATGTTTGGTAAGGTGGAGGATCAGAGAAAAAGAGGAGGATGTCCAACGAAATGGATTGGCCAAGTGGCAGCATCGATGAACTCAAGCATGGCAACAGTAGTGAGGTTGGGGCAGTGTTTCGTTCTGCTGTGCATAAGGTCACTGTGAGTCAGTACCAACTCAATGGCACCTAACAACAACAACAACAAGGTTCATCGATGTTATGAGATATCATAGATTTATCATTATTTTTCAATGTTGCATAGTATTCCATTATGTGTATGTACTAAGTTAGTATCCATTCTGCTACTCTGTCTCTTACCTGGTGCATTTAATCCATTTATAGTCAGTGTAATTATTAATTTGTATGAATTGATTGCTGTCATTTTGCTCTGTGTGTGTGTGTGGTTTTGTTTTTGTTTTTTGGTGGTGTTGCTAGTTCTTTGTTTCACATAAATTTCTGCATTGAGTTCATTTATTTGATGTTTTTTTTTTTTTTCCATTTTCTTAACTGCTATTGCTTCAATATTTTCTACATATTTCTAATTTTCCTCTTTTTTACTTTGATGGAAAGGTATGTTAATTTTCTTTGAGGCGATCCTATAATTTATAAATTTTTCTCTGTTTAAAACAGTCTGCTTTATCTCAAATTCGACTTGACTTCCTTGCCATCTGAAAGTTCTATATCTGCACTGTTTCTCCTTTGGGATTGTAATTGACTTCGTTATACATTGATATTGCTAGTTCCTGTTTTTCAGTTTTGTAGGTTTGCTTTACTTTGGACACTTCTATATCTGGACTAAGTTCTGGTTGGTTGTGTCATGAATGTTAATCTCAGGCTGTTGTCTAATGTTGTTGGTTCTCTATCAAAAGAATACCCTTTGGTATTGTTTTGTAAAGTTGGCCTGGTTATTACAAATTCCTTTCGTTTCTATTTATCTGAAAATATCCTAATTTCACCATTGTATTTGAGGGACAGCTTTGCTGACTATAGAATTCTTAGTTGGCAATTACTTTCTTTCTGAGTTTTGTATATGTCATCCCTTTGTCTTCTGGCCTGCATGGTTTCTGCTGAGAATTAAGACTTTAGTCTTTATTGGTTCTCATTTTTAGGTATTTTTTAATTTTTTTCCAAGTTTCTCTCAGGAATATTTCCTTGTCTTTGGGTTTGGGAAGTTTGATTATGATATGTCTTGGCAATTTTATTTTGTGGTCTATTCTGTTTGGGGTCTATCCAACTTCTTGAATGCATATTTTCTTGTCTTTCATGATGTTAGGAAAATTTTCATTCAGCTACTATTTGACAATTAATCTCTATGCTTTTACTTGTACTTGGTGTCCCATATAAATCTCATATTTTGTTCCAATTTTTCCTTCTTTTTTTCAGATTGTTCTTCTAGCTTATCTCAAGGTCATTAATTCAAGCTTCCATTGATTCCAATATATTCCTTTTTCCTTTCAATGTATTGTCCATTTCTGAGATCTTAGTATTAATCTTCAGGATTTCTATTTGCTGGTTTTGTATTTTCCAAAATTTGCATTTATTTTGTCTGTTTGTTCTTGTAATGTTTTCCTGAATTCTGTTAAAGTTTTATGGTTTTTTTTTTTTTTTTTTTGTGTGTGTGTGTGTGTGTGTGTGTGTGTTCCTTGCTTTCTTTGATCTTTCTGTTAATCTGTTGAAGTTACATAAATATCGTTCTTTTGAATTATTTCTCAGGTAGTTCTGCTAACTTTTCTTCCCTAGAATGTTTTTCTGGATCTGCATCTTGGTCATTTGTTTGAGCCAGATTTCCTTTTTTTTTTTTAATGTGAGCTAAAACATGATGCTGTCTCTGAGACATTGTGGTGTCTTTGTGTTTATATTTAATTGATGATTGTATGTTGGTGTGTTCTTAGGGTCTCACCAATTGTCTCCTGTGGGAGTGATTAGAAAATGGAAGTAGATGAAGTATTTTCTATTCATGATTCATGAAGTTCAGTTTAGGGTAGATTTAGCTGGTGCTGACTAATGTCTATTGTTGACCAGGTGGTAAAGGAGTTGGTATTGGCTCTAGTCAGTGGGTGAAACTGCAGCTGGGATGGGTGTGGCTTAGCTGTATGGGTACTGTTGCTTTCTCCCATCATGTGGGGAAAGAGGAAGAACTATACATGGGAAAACAAAGCAGAACAAACTATAAGCAAACAACAGCAAAGACAGAATATAATAAAGGAGGAAAAAAAATAATGGGTTGCATCAAGGAAAACATAATAAAATAACTAAAAGGAGGAAAGAGGTGTACAAAAGCAAAATAAGAGAGAAAACAAAAAAAAAGGGGAAAGAAACTAAAAAATAAACAGAAATATGAATAGAGTAAGAGATTAGAGAGTAGTAAAGAAAAATCTAGAGAAAAAAAAGGAGAAGGTAGAAATGAGAAACAGAAGAAAGGAAGATAAAAGTAGAGATAGAAAGAATAAAACTTCAGGGAACCAAAAGAGAGGAAGAAGGAGACAAAAAAAATAAACAAACAAGAACAATAAAAGGAAAATAAACTAGAAAACAACAAAAACAAAAACTGTGTAGTCAGAGAACTCACAAGGTGAGTAGAAGAGGAATGAGATGACTCGGTTCCTTGTCCTCGATAGAGTTCCTATAGGCTTAGATGTTGATGTGTTCAGGGCAACTGATGGAAGTAGTTCATGGAGGCCCTCCAGGTTGCTAGTATCAGTGTTTGTCTGAACCAGAGGTCAGCTGGTGGCAGGATGGGTGACTATGAAGGTTCCTACTAGTCTGATTCTGGCCCAAAAGCTCTGTGAGTTCTGTATACCTGGAGCTCTGAATCCAGCTCCCAGGCGGCACAGGAGGCAACTGCCTCACACTGATTCAAACTATGCAACTCAGAACTCCTGGAGATCAGAATCTGCACTGGGAAGAAAAGATTGTGGGGAGCAGCTACACTTCCGTCATCCAAGGAACATAGGCAGCAAGGGGAGCAAGACAGAATCCCACCTTTTCCGTTCTCTATGAGAAATTGCACCATCAGGCTATCTTCTGTCTCTCTAAAACTGCTTACAAAAATTCCAGATGACCGTGCTCATGTTTGACTGGAAGTCCATTCACCTGTCAGTTTCCTTGTTCTGCTGCCCCTGCTCAGTTTATCCTCCGAGTAGAGATTCAACCCACTTATCAAACCTTGTCTCTGAAGCTCAGAATTGTCCTTTGTGTCTGTTTCATTTGGCCCTCCTGTATCCTGGTTGTAGAGGGTCTGTATAGCATATTTGCTTAGACAACCATGTTGCCAGAAGCCTCAATCCATCTCAATTTTGTTTGCCCTGTATTTCACTAATCATGAGGTCCTTTTCTAGTGATTGATCTTTCCTGATGTTCAAAGTAAGCAATTTGAATCTCGCCATCCTCATTTATAAAGATGATTAAGGTTGCATTTCTTCTAAGATTGATTTGCTCATTCTTTTTACAGTGCAATACTATATATAATATATGCCATAGTTTAAATGCATCAATTCTTCTTCTTTCATTTTCATTATCCACAACTCCCATTGCTGTTGTTGTTAGGTGCTGTCAAGCAACCCTCCAAAGAGCCGGTGGTGGGTTTGAACTGCTGACCTTGTATGCAATCCAGTGCTGATCCTTCAGGGGCACACCAGAAGTCTCATCAGATTCATCTTTACAAAATAGCATCAGTGATTGATAGCAACCTGTTTGCAGACTCTTCTGACCTCACTTGTGGATATTGACCTTCTTCTATATAAACAAGATCACCAGTTAAGTACACCCACTCTCTGCTGCTTGCTGGATTTTGAACTAATTTATTTTTTTGAGGGAGTCAGGATACACCTTTCAAGCCATTCTCTTTCTGACAAGAGAAAGCTCAGTAGCCCAAAGCATTTGTTATATTGCTTTCTATGGGTTAATAAGCATCATTCACCCATGAGTGCTAATTTTTAAGTTTCTTAACTCTGCATCCATTATCACTTTCAAGTTCCATGGGAGAAATCTTATTTGCTCTCATGTGCATACTAGTACATGTGTGCACACACATAAAGCAGTAAAATCAGAGAGTAGATTACAAATCCTTAAAACCACTGAGCTCCACAGTGGATTGTCCAAGTTCAGCTTAAGCCTGTATGGAGTGGTTAATGGACATCATCCTTTGTCTTTTTTTTATTATTATTATTTGCAGCCATCCAAGAGGATAGAAATTCTGGGGACAGCATACGCAGACCCTGGGTTGATCAGTAGCAGCCCCATTAAACCACCTCTGAATATAATCAGTTTAACCCACATGTTCTTCTTCCTCCTGAAAGTATATAGGAATATTAAGAACAATGTAGCATTTTAGGTATAGATAAATGAAGCTCGGTGCCTGAGATCTTGCTCACAAACAAAAGTTTGCAAAGTATACAGAGACAGCTTGGCTCCTTTCAGGAACCTTGCTTTCTGTTATGTATCCTTAAGAAACCACACATTGCTACTCTAGATCATTTAAGCCTAAAAATTAATATATAACAGCTTGATTGAACCTTTTTTCTGTAAAAATAAAAATGTTAGATTGTTAAGAAAAACTATGAAAATATCTTAAAAGTTGTTCCTGTGAATCATTATGTCCTGTTTTGAATGATTAATCACATTTCATTTCCATATCCTGTCTTAATCACATCCTCCCTTTGTGACATCCTCCCTTTGTGAATTACATCCTTCCTTTGTAATAAATCCTTCCCTAAAAAAGAGAATAAAAGGCTGAGGTAGAGTGAGTTCTGCATACAATGCTGTGCAATGCTAGGCAATGCTAGTCAATATGTTTGCAGATCTGTCTACCTGCCAGCTTGCATCATATCTGTGTGTCTGTCTTTTTTGTATATATTTCATCTCTCTCTGTCTCTATCCCTTTCACCGCCAGATCTCCCTTCTTCATGACACCCACACTTCCTTGTCGAGGCTAGATCCCGACATAGGACCTCAACATAGAAGAAGAATTTATTAGGTCTTATTATATCCTAGGGAGTCCTGGTGTGGTGCTGTGGGCTAATGCTTCAGACTGCAAAATCGTTTGAACTGCAAGGTCAGTGGTTCAAGCTCACCAGCTGCTTCTTGGAAACCCTATTCAGGGTCGCTATGGGTCGGGATTGACTCGACAGCACTTAATAACAACAATTCATCGTAGTGTGGAACCATAGGGTAAGCTGTTGACCTCAAGGACAATTTGAACTGCCACGTCAGTGGTTCAAACTCACCAGTAGCTCCTCAGAAGCCCTGTAAAGGGTCGTTATGATATGGAACTGAATCCACAGCACTTAACAAAAACAATATACATAAACACACACACAAAGCCAAGAGTGTTGTTAAATGCCATCAAATTGGTTCTGACTCATAGTGACCCTGTATAGAGTTTCTAAGGAGATGCTGGTAAGTTTGAAATGATGACCTTGCAGTTCAAACCTACCTTGTAGTTGAATGCTTATCCTATGGCACCACACCGGGATGCAAGTATACTCCTGCTTCATGTATTAATTTTAGTGGTGATCAGGATATTTATGAAAATACATTTATATTTCAGACTATAGAGATCTTGAAGGCAAGATCTATACACCAGATGCAGCTGTGTCTTCATTGTACCTATTATAGTGTGTCTTAAAAATTTCAGATGCTGCTGCTGCTGTCAGGTGCCATCGAGTCAGAACCGACTCATAGCGACCCCATGCACAGCAGAACGAAACAGTGCTCGATCCTGGGCCAACCTCACCACCGCTGCTACCCCCGAGTCCATCAATGATGCCACCTGGCCGATCCATCTCGTTGGAGGTCTTCCTCTTTTTCTCTGACCCTCCACCCTACCCAGCATG
>NW_006408593.1:6062099-6078323 GCF_000296735.1 Chrysochloris asiatica | reverse complement strand
AGCAAAACTTTGCTTGCTTGAGATATCAAAGAGATTGTCCGAAAATTTCAGATAGTTAGTAAATATTTGTTGAATTAATGAAAAAAGAAACAAAAACAAATAACTCTTTATCATATACTAGGGAAGTGTGGAGCTCTTTAGGATGAGCACTGGGCAGTGAAGCACACCGGTCAAGCCCACCAGTCACCCCATGGAAGAACGATGAGGCTTTCTACTCCCACAAAGATTTGCCGCCTCAGAAACCCTATATAGAGATGCTATGAGCTGGAACTGACTCGATGGCACTTAACAACAACAAATAATGTACCAGTCACATGAAAATTGACCTCGTCAAAGTTGTGTAGTTGGCAAATTAACATGGTAAAAATGCAAGGAGATAGCCAAGATTTCATGGGGATAAAGTAGGACCAGGACTCATGGCATTAAAGTGAGGATTTTAAAATGTGACCATTTTTCTTCCTTCCTTCCTTCCTGCCTTCCTGCCTCCCTTCCTCCCTTCTTCCCTCCCTCCCGCCCTCCCTACCTTCCTTCCTTCCTTCCTCCCTCCCTCCCTCCCTTCCTTCCTTTCTTTCTTTCTCATAATAGCTCATCCAATGCTCTTTCACTGCTTCTTTTCAGTGACTGATTTCCTCTGTTCACTAGGTTTCTGCTCCATTCACTGTCAATCAATTGATTGTGCATTGGTTAACTGGAACCTGTGCCAGTTAGGTTCCGTACCGAAATAGAATCCTAGGTTATACACATGAAGGTATTTATTGCAAAGTATTGGCTTTTGTGATTGCAGGGCATACCCAGAGAAGTTTGAAAGCTATAATGCAGGTCACTAGGAGAGGAAGGCTGGACATCTCAGACATAGGCTGACACTGCTGTTTGCTTACTTTTCCAGGGAACCCCAGCACCTATAAAGTCTATCACTTGACTGGATCAGACCTACTTATACCACGTAGGATTCTTTACTTTATTTTAGTAAAACTTTCTAGACTTTAATC
This sequence comes from Chrysochloris asiatica, assembly GCF_000296735.1. NCBI lineage: Eukaryota > Metazoa > Chordata > Mammalia > Afrosoricida > Chrysochloridae > Chrysochloris > Chrysochloris asiatica. The sequence goes on along the minus strand of NW_006408593.1, from coordinate 6,077,334 downwards.
GTATCTTCATACAGTTTGACTGAATAAATAGGGACTCTGGTAGCGTAGTGGTTACGAATCAGGCTGCTAATCTTACGGTCAGTAGTACAAAACTACCAGCTATTCCACAGGAAAACATGAAGCTTTCTGCTCCTGTAAAGATTTACAGCCTCAGAAACCCTGTACAGGGACATTATGAGTCAGAACTGACTCTATGGCACATAACAACAACAACAATATTGTTATTCTTGGGTGCCTTCAAGTTGATTCTGATTCATAGTGACCCCATGTAGGATTTCTGAAGCTATAAATCTTTTATGAGAGCAGAATGCCTCATCATTCTCCTGCAGAGCAGCTGGTGGATTTCAATCTTACAGTTAGATGTCCAGCGCTTCTTCTACAGTGCCACCAGTCAGCAACTGGGGACTTTTGTTGTTGTTATTATGTAACATCCAGTCAATTCTGACTCATAGAAACCCTGTATAGGATTTCTGAGGAGCAGCTGGTGGGTTTGAACTGTTGACCTTATGGTTTTCAGTCCAGTGCTGATTCTACAGCGCCACACCAGGAGTTCAAGTGGGGACTAGAGCCCAGCAAAGTTGATATATAAGCAAGGTCATCAGACTGCCTTCAGTCTTATTCTACCAAACCCTTTGCTCAGCTTCCCACACCTAGATAGTTTCATTATTTTAGTGTAAAGAACCTAAAGAAAGTATTGTGTTGGTTGTTGGCAACAAATAATGTCTATCCCTGATGAGATAAGGAGGTCAAGATCACAGAGGTAGTCCATCTGCTCCTTCCAAGGGTGCAGTGAGAAAGGTTCTCTAGAAGAATCTGTTTCAAGGCTAGCAAAGAAATCCATCTGCCAAGTGGCTTTCTACCCTCAACCTCTCCTTGGCAGTTTTCATTGGTACTATGGACGTCAGGGAACAGGTCATGAAAGGGAAGATATACTTTCAATTTCTTACTTTTACAGTGAAGATTCTCACTGAAAAAAAAAAATGTATATGGAGGAAAGAAGCATGAATTACACACCTTGATCAGAATTGTGTTCATTTACAAATACATTAAATATGGAGGCGACTCAAAATATAGCATGGTCATAAAAGTAATAATTTGTTTCAGATGTAATAATAATAAAATACCCGGATGAATCTTTGGCTGTATTTTCCTCATGTGTGACACTAACATAGCTTCATTCTGTCAGTTTTTATCATTTGAATCGTATCCATGTGCAGGGTAAATACCAAATTGGCTTCATAATTTTGTAAGTGTGTAACTTTGATGGAGATTATAAAATTTATTCTCTTGCTAATGGCAGTGCTTTCCTTTGGCATATCCGACTAAGTTTTCCTCCTGAAGCAGATTCTTACAGATTATGGTGGAAACAAACAGTTGTCATGGGCTGTGGCTGAGTGGAATGCTAATCACAGTCGCCTTCCTTCTGCCCCATGAAATGTCTGTTTTACAGTGACATTCAGAAGAGTATAAATGAGCTGTAAATTGCATTTTCATTCTCTAGGCGCCATTCTACAAATTCTGTAAATGAGTCATGCATCTGTTTGGTATGCTTTTGATACCATAGATTGCTGTGTCCTGTGGTTTTATATCTACCCAAGTTCTCTTGCTGATAAACCTCTTTGGCCTAAGTGCAAGAGAAAAAGAACAGGATTAACATAGAAGCTCATTTCTAAAGCTTTTGAAGGGGATCAATGCGAGGGAGGGTGTAAGGTGTGTGGTTAGTGTCATTCGTGTGTTGAGTCATCTAGAAGATAGTAGCAGTGGAGGTGTGCTCTCAAGTCAATTCTGACTCTTAGTGACCTTGCATGGGGTTTCTGAAACTCTGTATCTTTACAAGAGAAGAAAGCCTCAGTTTTCTCCTGCAGAGTGGCTGGTAGATTCGAACTGTTAACCTTGTGGTTAGTAGCCCAGCTCATAATTCATTACATTAAGGCTCCTCAACCTGTTTTGTGGCTGGTGGATTTAAACTGCTGAACTTTTAGTTCAAACCGACCTTGTTATAGTGCCAAGGAGCCTTTATTTTATAAGTGCACTGTGCTAGGCACTCTTGTTATCTGGGATAGGGAGGTCCCTACCATGCAACACAGGTCCTTTGTCTCTTGCTGATCAAGAATAACCAGGCTAAACAGGCAGAGTTTCACATAAAGCAAAGCATTTATTGAGAGGAAAGATCTGGGCAGAGGAGACAAATAGGACCTTAAGTAACGCTAACCCCATTGTCTTGGAACTTCTGTTTGTCTGGGGTTTTTAAGGCTCCTTGGGTGGGGAGGCTGGAAAGGTTCTCATGTTTATTTATGATTTCCTTGGGAAAGGGCGGGAAAATGGCAAGTCTTGGATATTGAGGACACATGCAGTAAGGTTTCAAAATGGATTAAATCTCATCCAAAATGGAGTCGGCCATGAAGGTATCTGGGAGACTTTGACAGGATATATTACGATGGCTCATATGTGCTATGTCTCCAGACTGAGTTTGATCCTGGGCTAGACTCAAAGCACCTGGATATCTTCAGTGGGTAGTCACATAACAGTCAAGACTGGAAGTTCTGCACATGCTCCAGGATTAGACATGAGTTGGGTTGTTTTGTTTTTTCTGAAAGACACCAGAAGGAAGTTTGTTGTTCCTGTTAAGAGCCATCAAGTTGATTCTGACCCATTGTCACCCTATATAGGGTTTCCACGGAGTGAATGGTAGGTTTAAGCTTCCAACCTCAAGATTGGTAGTCAAGTGCTTATCCTACAGTGCCATACCAGGACCCCTTATGGAAATTTGTTATTGTTGTAGGTTCCATGGAGTTGATTCCAACTCATAGCGACTTTATGCACAACAGAATGCAACACTGCCTGGTCCTGTGCCATCCTGACAATAATATGAAGCTTGAGCCCATTGCTGCTGCTGTCACTGTGTTAATCCATCTCCTTGGAGGTCTTCCTCTTTTTTGCTGACCTTCCACTTGATGAAGATCAAAGGCTATATGGTCTTTGATCTTCCTCTGTTAGTATTTTAAGTCCTCTTAACTTTCAGCAAGCAAGGTTGTATCACCTGCATATCATAGGCTATTAATAAGTCTTCCTCCAATTTTGATGCCACATATTTCTTCATATAACCCAGTTTCTTGGATCATTGGCTCAGCATACAGATTGATAAGTGTGGTGAAAGAACACAACTCCAGAGCCCACTTTTTCTAATTTTAAACAATTCAGTATTCCCTTGTTCTGTTTGGACAACTGCATCTTGGTCTATTTACAGGTTCCAAATGCATACAGTTCAGTGTTATGGAATACTCATTCCCCACAATTTAGTCCATATTTTGTAATGATCCACACAGTTGAAAGCCCTTTTATAGTCAATAAAGAACAGGTGAACATTTTTCTGGTATTCTCTGATATTAGTCAAGATACATCTGACATTAGCAAAAATTTCCTTCATTTCATGTTCTTGTTTGAATCTGGCTTGAACCTCTGGCAGTTCCCAGTCAGCGCAATGTTGAAGTCATTTTTTAATTATCTTGAGCAAAATTTTGTTTGCATGTGTTATTAATGATATTGTCCAATGATTTTCTCATTCTGTTGTCTCACTTGTCTTTGAAATGGTCACAGATATGGATCACTTCCACATTTCTTGGCATAATTGAGTGAGTGTCTCCAGTGCTGCCTAAGTTTGTTGAAAGATTTCAATTTGTATTCCATCAATTCATGGATCCTTGTTCTTTGCCATGCCTTGTCCCTTCAGTACCACTGGCAGTTTAACAGGCCCATAGAACATTCTTCTCTGCATCCCAGGATGTGCCTGCACAGCTATGTGTCCTAAGCAGGACCTACACAGCTTCACAATTGCTTAAGCAGGAATGCTGCAAGCCACATTCAGCATTCCTCTATGGTTTAGTCACAAGGCTTTAGTCAATAAATGACCCCTGTTTACTCTTGATCTCTGGACCCCTCTTTCTCCCTATCTCACACTGAGATAGCTATGCATAGGCTAGATCCCAAATCCCCAAAGCTCACATATCGATATTAAGTGTTGTTGAGTTAGTTCCAACTCATAGTGACCAGAAAACTGGCTTGTGCTGCACACCCAGGCTGTGAGATTACCCAGGTACCTTCCACTGCAGGACTTGATTCCTCTAGAGCACTTGATTAGAAAACAGCCGCAGCAGCAATTTCCACATCCCTTCCTGTCTCCTGCTGGACCCTCCCCACCACTCTCAGCCCTTAAAGATGGGCTTTCTTTAAATTGACCTCAGCACTTCTTTCCCATGAAGAGTAGCAATGGTGGTGGGGATAGGACTGACCAAAGGCTTTCTACACAGACAGTCTGCTTCAGCTGTGATCCTGACAAACATGAGTGGTTCTGAGGGCTTGGAGCTAGATGCCAGAAGCAATCCAGGTTAATTCTCAAAATAGTAAATAGTAGTTCTGGTTTGGCACTGTAGGATAAGCCCTGCACTGAAATGTCCATTTGAACTGCAAGGTTGGTGGTTCAATATCACCAGCTGCTCCTTGGAAACCCTATAAAGGGTCCCTATGAATCAGAATTGACTTGAAGACACTTAACTGCAATGACATATTTTTTACTATTGTAATAAATGCAAAATGTCAACTAAGGAGATAATCAATGAGGAGTAAGTGTATTTTTTTTTTTTATATTCGGTAGAGAAGAGTTGTGGAGGAATTTAAGAAAGACATCAACAAGGATTTTGGTATTTGAAGATGGACTTGCTAACATTACAGAAATAGGGACTTGTATGAGCATAGCTATTTTCAACTATCTCATATGTATGTGAAGGCAGTTTCTGAGGCTGTAAATCTTTATAGGAACAGAAAGCCTCATCTTTCTCCTGCTGAATGGCTGGTAGTTTCAAAATGCTGACCTTGAGGTTAGCAGTCATTCGAACTCCAGAGACCTTAAATAATGAATAAGAAAGATCAAGTGATTGGTGCTTTTGTATTATAGTGTTAGTGGTGGTGGTTGTTCTGACTCATAGTGACACTGAATAGGGTTTCTGAGGTTATAAATCTTTATGGCAGCAGAAAGCCTCCTTCTCCCATGGAACGGCTGGTAGTTTTGAACTGCTTAAGTTGAGGTTAGTAGTCTGACTTATAACTAGAGTTCCTTATGGTGTTGGTGAAGAATATTCAATATGCGTTAGATTACCAGAAGAAGATGGAGGTATACACAGAGTCACTGTGCCAAAAAGAAGTCATCTATGCTCAGGTATTTCTAGAAGTAACATATGATCAGAAACTTATGCTTCTGAAAGAAGTCCAACCTATAATAAAGGTTTTGGCAAAAAACAAGACTGTTGGACAAGTCAGTGCCACACCAGGACTCCTTGGCCGGTAAGTGGTAGTGATGTGCTATGGAGTCAGTTCTGACTCATAGCGACCCTACATGTGGTTTCTGAGGATGCAAATCTTTAAAGAAGCAGAGAGCCTCATATTTCTCCCACAGAATGGCTCGTAGTATCCAACTGATGACCTTGAAGTTAGCGGGCTGGTCTTGAAACCACTACACTATCAATAGTAGTTCTTATGTTGCCAGATGTGGACTTACATAAAAAGTGAAAGCTGTTAAGTAAAATTATGTTTCCTTTTCTCCCTATATTTGTGTAATGCTGACAAGCTACTACAAGAGTGTCTGCTACAATGTACACATTTCCATACTCAGCTACTTTCTCAGATGAAAAATAGCCTAGGGATCAAGAATGGCAGGGAAGATAGGAACTACATTTTTGCTTACCTTCTTTATAAAATAAAGCAGGGCATATACTGATCTGTAAAAGAATCTGGTAGACAATGTTACATTATATAACGTCTCTAAAGTTCAGAGACGTTATATAATGTGCCAATGTCTTCTTATTGCTGGTAAGTGACAAAAAGCATATCTCAGTCCAAATATATTTTCTCATTCTTCTAGTAAGAGTTTTAGAATAATAACTGTTATGTCAGAATACAAATTTAGGGAAAGGAAATTAAAATGAGAAATATTGTGATCTGTTACAGGTCATCAATTCAATAAAGGTAAAATCAGGAGGGAACACAATGCAAGTTTGTGTATTATGCTTGGGTGTTGTTAGGTCCCATAAAGTTCTTTCCTTGTGTACAATAGAAAAAACGTACTGTCCAGTCCTGTGCCATCCTAACAATCATTGCTATATTTGAGACTATTTTGGCAACAACTGTGTCAATCCCTAGAGAAATGTGGAACAAAAGTCAGGAGTTAGAAAAATGATATGGAGTAGGGAAAGGATTAGAAGTATACTGCATTTTTTTTTTTTTAAATAATAAAGAGATTCTAAAATGTTAAGCCTCTTCATACATATACTTTTATGAATACATTTTATCAACAATGAAACAAAACATTTGCAACCCATACTTAAAAGACTGCAAGAGATTGTAAATATCTTATGGCTCACCAGGATTTGCTGGTGTTCAGAAGAATCCATGTGTGAATATTTTGTTGTGCAAAATGTGCATGGCTACTATTTGCAATTAATAATTTGGACATATATACCTATTATATCAGGGCACATGTTGGAATATTTTAGTCTATTCAACTGTTGTTTAAGAAAACAGCTATATTTCTCTTGATTCTCCTTTTTACATGTCTTAATGAAATTTGATATACATTGTGTATATGACTAAAAGACCTTTTATAGAGGGGCTTTTGGCTCCAAATACAAAGATTTTAAAGGTTGAATTTTATTTGTTTGACTGTTTCTATATTCATATTAATAACATCCACTTGTTGAAGATTTTAAAATTCAGTTTCAGGTTTAAATAGAAATGACAATCAAGATTGTAGGTGAGTCACCCATGAATTAAACTGCCATTGACAAATTCCCTAGGTACTGTAATTCAATGAGGTAACCCACAGGACTATGTGGTAGTAGGCAAGAAAGCATGAAACCACAGAGACCTAGCTACACACCATTTTCTTAACATGCCAGTCCATTCACATGTTCTTTAGTCACTATAACAGCAACATGTATAAAACAGAATTAAACTTTTTCTCCATCATTCATGTGTCAGTTTGTCGTACTGTGGTGGCTTGTGAGTTGCTGTGATTCTGAAAGCTATGCCAGCGATGTTTTAAATTCAGCAGGGTCCTCCATGGTGGACAGGTTTCAGATGAGCTTTCAGATGAAGACAGACTAGGAAGAAGGAGTGATGAACTACTTAGGAATCTCTAGTCACTGAAAACCTTATGAATAGCAGAGAAACACTGTCAGATATAGTGCTGGAAAATGAGCCCCTTGGGTTGGAAGGCACTCAAAATGCAACTGGGGAAAAGCTGACGCCTCAAAGTACAATTGACCATGATGTCACAAATAGAGTATAGAGTAAAGACCATGAGAGAAAAGCCCACGGGACCTTCATTTGCTGATGGGGCGCAACTCAAAATGAAGAGAAACAGCTGTAAATATCCATTGAAAATTGGAGTATGGAATGTACAAAGTATGAATCTGGGAAAATTGGAAGTTGTCAAAATTGAAATGGAATGTGTAAACATCGATATCATAGGCATTAGTAAGCTTAAATGGACTGGTATTGGCGATTTTGAATCTGACAATCACATGGTTTACTATGCCAGAAATGACAAATTGAAGAGGAATGGTGTTGCATTCATCATCAAAAAGAACATATCCAGATCAGTCATGAGGTACAATGCTGTATGTGATAGGATAATATCCATGTGCCTATTATAGGGAAGCCCAGTTAATACCACTATTATTCAAATTTACATACCAACCACTAAAGCCAGTGAAGATGAAATAGAAAAATTCTACCAACTTCTTCAATCTGAAATTGATCAAACATGTAAATCAAGATGTATTGATCATTACTTGTGATAGGAATGCAAAAGTTGGGAAAAAAGAAGAAGGATCAGTAGTTGGAAAATATGGCCTTGGTGATAGAAATGATGCTGGAGATCACATGATAGAATTCTGCAAACTCAATGATTTGTTCATTTTGAATACCTTCTTCAGACAGCATAAGAGACAACTATACACATGGACCTCACCAGCTGGAACACATAGAAATCTAATTGACTACATCTGTGGAAAGAGATGATGGAAAAGCTCCACGTCATCAGTGAAAACAAGGGCATGGGCAGACTGTGGAATAGACCATCAATCACTCATATGCCAATACACACTGAAGCTGAAGAAAATGAAAATAAGTCCACGAGAGCCAAAATATGACCTTGAATATATCCCACCTGAATTTAGAGATCATTTGAAGAATAGATTTGATACATTAAACACTAAAGACCGAAGACCAGAAGAATTGTGGGATGACATCAAGAACATCATACATGAAGAAAGCAAAGTCATTAAGAAGACAAGAAAGAAGGAAAAGGTCAAAATGGATGTCAGAAGAGACACTGAAACTTGCTCTCCAGTGTATAGACACTAAAGAAAATGGAAGAAATGAGGAGGTCCAAGAGCTGAACAGAAAATTTCAAAGATCAGCTCGAGCAGATAAAGCCAAATATTACAACAAAATGTGCAAAGATCTTGTATCAGAAAACCAAAAAGGAAGAACACTCTCAGCATTTCTCAAGCTGAGGGAACTGAAGAAAAAATTTAAGCCTCAACTTTCGTTATTGAAGGATTCTCTGGACAAATTATTGAATGATGCAGAAAGCATCTGCTAGAGAAGAATGAAGGAATACACAGAGTCACTATACCAAAAAGAAATGGTTAATGTTCAATCATTTCAAGAGGTAGCATATGATCAAGAGCCAATGATACTGAAGGAAGAAATCCAAGGTGCATTGGAGGAATTGGCAAAGAAAAAGGCACCAGGAATTGATGGGATAAAAATTGAGAGCTTTCAAGAAAGTGAGGTGGCACAGGAGACACTCAGCTCTGCCAAGAAATTTGGAAGACAACTATCTGGCCGACTGACTGGGAAAGATCCGTATTTGTGCCCATTCCAAAGAAAGGTGACCCAATGGAATGCAGAAATCATCATACAATCTCTTTGCTATCCCATGTGAGTAAAGTTTTACTAAAGATAATACAGAAATGGCTACAAGCATACATTGACAGAGAACTTCCAGAGGTTCAAGCTGGATTCAGAAGAGGCAGTGGAATGAGGGATATCATTGCTGATGTCCGATGGATCTTGGCTGAAAGCAGAAAATATCAGAAAGATGTTTATCTGTGCTTCATTGACTACACAAAGGCTTTCAATTGTCTGTATCATGACAAGTATGAGTATTCCAGAACACTTAATTGTGCTCATGACAAATTTGTACCTGGACCAAGAGGCTGTTGTTCGAACAGAACATGGGAACACTGGATGGTTTAAATGTATAAAAGATGTGCGACAAGGTTGTATTCTTTCACCATACTTATTCAACCTGTATACTGAGCAAAAAATCCAAGAAGCTCGATTTTATGAAGAAAAATGAGGCATCAGGATTGGAAGAAGACTTATTAACAACCTGCGATATGCAGATGATACAGCGTTTCTTGCTGTAAATGATGAGGACTTAAAACATTTACTTATGAAAATCAAAGAGCACAGCCTTCGGTATGGATTACATCTCAATGTAAAGAAAACAGAAGTCCTCACCACTGGACCAATAAACGGAGAAAAGATTGAAGTTGTCAAGGACTTCATTTTTCTTGGATCAATTATCAACACTCACGGAAGCAGCAGTCAAGAAATCCAACCATGTATTGCATTAAGCCAATCTGCTGCACAAGACCTTTTTAAAGTGTTGAAGAGCAAAGTTGTCAGCTTGAGGACTAAGGTGCGCCTGACCCAAGTCATGGTATTTTCCATAACCTCATATGCATACGAAAGCTGGGCAGTGAATAAGGAAGACCACAGAAGAAGTGATGCTTTTGAGTTTTGGTAATGGAGTAGAATATTCAAAGTGTCATGGGCTGCCAAAAGGACCAATAGATCCATTTTGGAAGAAGTGCAAACAGAATGCTCCTTGGAGGCCAAGATGCCCAAGCTTCATGTCTCATATTTCAGACATATTGTCAGGAGGGAACAGTTGCTGGAAAAGGATATCATGTTTGGTAAGGTGGAGGGTCTGAGAAAAAGAGGAAGACTCCCAATGAGATGGATTGGCCAAGTGGTAGCATCGGTGGACTCAAGTGTGGCAACAGTAATGGGTTGGCCAAGGATCATGCAGTCTTTCGTTCTGCAGTGCATAAGGTCGCCATGGGGTGGTACCGACTCGATGGCACCTAACAACAACAAGAACAATCTTTTTCTGCATAAAAGTCCTTCCTGCTCATGTTTTCCCATCCAGCTGTGCAAGTCAGACAGCTGGATATCATTCTCCACTCATCCCTCTTTCTCTCCTTTTCTTATCCCGTCTTTGTTGTTGTTAAGTGCCGTCACAGCATCTTAACTCAGAATGATCTGATGGGGACATACTACTAATTATTACTATATTTTAGCCCATTGTTGCATCCACTTTGTCACTCAATCTCATTAAAGGTCTTCCCTTTACCACCCTCTACTTACCAAACATTCTCCTTCTGATAACATGTTGCAACTACATTAGATAAAGTTGTCATCTTCACTTCTAAGGAGCATGCTGGTTGTATCTCATTCAAGACAGATTTATTCTTTCTTGGGCAGTCAATTCTATTTTTAATATTCTTTGACAACACCATAGTTCAAAGGTGTCCATTCTTCTTTGGTGTTCCTTATTTATTGTCCAGTTTTATTGCATCTACTTCTATTCATTTCTATTTCCTTGCCTTGTCTGGGTGATTGATTTATCAAGAATTACTGTGATTAACTTCAAACTACTTCCACAATCCCATTGCCACTGACTTTATAAAGGATTTTCAAGACTGTAAGTTTTTATTGGAGTAGACAGCCTCATTTTCCCCCTACAAATTAGCTGATGGGTTTAAATTGCCAAGCTTGCAGTTAGCCCAACACCTCACCTATGATTGCCATCAGGACATTCAATAAAAATTTTTTTTTTTTTTTTTTTAGACATATGAGAACTATATTAATGTCTGTCACAATGTAACAATCTTCTCCCTGAAAGTAGATAACTTGTTATTTCTTTATACAGAAATGGTAGCTTATTGAATAAAAGAATGATGTATAAGTGGTATGGAAAAGAAATGTGGTATTTATTCCTCGCTATTTAACAGGAAAGGAGCTTGGTAGCATAGTGGTTACGAATCAGGATGCTAACCTCAAGGTCAGCAGTTTGAAACTACCAGCTGTTCCGTGGGAGAAAAATGAGGCTTTCTGCTCCCGTCAAGATTTATAGCCTCGGAACCCCTGTGCAGGGTCACTATGATTCAGGACCAATTCCACGGTACTTAACAACAACAATAACAAAAAACTTAACAGGAGATGATAAGGAAATGTCAGTGAATGGGGAAGAATTGAATCTATGTTAAATTCAACCAAACTCCTGCCACTGCCAAGAAAGCTGGCCATCAAAGTCCATTACAGGTCCAAAATACAACCATGAACCTTTCTTGATTTTCAGAGTAGTTTTGGTCCTCCGAGGACCTTGGGCATGTGAGTCTAAGAAGCTGCATGGAAAGGGATAAGTGAGCAGGCTTTAGAGTCCTCAGGCATGAGTCTGTACTCTACATGAACTCTCACTAGTCCTTAGATTCTCTAAGTCTCAGTTCGTCTATAACATAAACATAAATTCTCTTCTCCAAATCAATCCTGGCAAAACTGCTGGAGCGAGAAGAAAGTATGGATGTGAGGGGTTTGTGGGAAAGCTTAGGGGAAACCAAATGCATCTGTGAAGTGATATCACAAGCAGGTGAGATGTCTGAGCAGATAGAGTGTGGAAAGAATCTGTCGTCTTGCCTGTTTCTCCACTTTGTTGCTTTGGGGAGATCCCAGTCAGCCCATATGACCCAGGGAGTCCCTGATGAACAGCAGTGGCTCAGATCAGAGTATTATTAGTGCTGAAAACATATCAAACTGATGGAAACAAATATAGATGCATGTGGCCACTCTAGCTCCCACTCTTCCTTCTCTTTTCCCTCAAAACTTCCAACCACAGTGCATTATGATTGAAAGGGAAAGCTTTCTCTCCCTGCCAGGTTTTTCTGTTTGTTGTTTTTTTCAGAGTTTAAAGGAGAATCCATAATCATAGGCTTTTCCTGATAACAAAAGTAGCAAAGAGAGTTGGCAGCAGTTCTGAAATACATCCTCACTCCTCTCCTTAAACTCAGTGGAAAGACACAAACACTAAAGTCTGGGATTTGGACCCCCACTACATCCAGTAAGACAGATTTTTATTGTACCTCCCGGGCAACACTTCTCAGTCAAAATAACCAGATGACTAAGAAATACAATTTCTAGAAAGAAAACATCAGGCAAAGCAGTTATCACATAAATTAGAGGGAAAAAAATCATTGATTTAAATTAATGATAGCAATATGTTCAGTTTGAGCCAGTTATTTGAACAGAACATTTGAACAGGGAGATACTGAATGGTTTAAAATTGGGAAAGGTATGTTCTAGGATTGTATTCTCTCACCATACTTATTCAATCTGTACAATGAGCAAACAATCTGAGAAACTGGATTATATGAAGAATGTGGCATCAGGGATGGAGGAAGACTCATTATTAGTCTGCAATATAAAGATGACACAACCATTTTGTTGAAAGTGAAGAGGACTTAAAATACTTACTGATGAAGGTTAAAGACTACAACCTTCAGTATAGATTGCATCCCAATGTAAAGAGAACAAAAATCCTCAAAAATAGATCGGTACATAATTTAAAGATAAATGGATAAAATATTGAAGTTGTTAGAAACATCATTTTGCTTGGAGCAGCAAGCAATCTTCTGCACAAGATCTTATTTAAGCGTTCAAGAGCAAAGATGTCAGTTTAAGTACTAAGGTGCACCTGACCCAAGCCACGGTATTTTGTAAAGTGGTGCATTACTTACTGAGCTGCTAACTGAAGAGTCAGTGACTCAAAAGCACCAACCTGTCCTTGGAAACCCTGTACATGATTGTTATGAGTCAGAACTGACTTGAAGGCACTTAGCAACAAAAACAACATATGCTTGAGAAAATTGGACAATGAATAAAGAAGACAGTAGAAGAATCAATACATGTGAATGCAAAATTATGTGACAACAAAATTCATCCCTCAGCAGTCACTGCTTTACTGGGTTCTAAATGACCACACAGAACTCAGACACCATACGAGCATCTGTGGAGTTTATCAAGGAAGTTAACTGATTATATTACAGAGTCAGATAATTCCCAGGTCATAGTTGTTCCAGTCAGCTTCTGATAAATATCCACAGGACACATCACTCCACCATAAACCTCAACTCAAAGACGCTTGGCTTTAGTTCTAGGGTTCAGCAAACCTGGTCCCTTCCTTATGTGCCTGGAGTCACCCAGCTCTTCAAGAAAGTTTTCTGCCCAAAGTCACTCAGCTTTACTTGTTCTGTGTCCTGAGAAGACCGCTGCTCTGTCTTGTGCACTCGTTCTTTGTTCTCATTCTGCTGTTTCTCTGCCCCTCATCCCTCGTCACAGCTTTCTGACTCTGGTTTGAACAGATTCAATATACAGGGATCTCAGGTCCAAAAGATGGGCTCCCCTCCTGGCTCTTCTTTGATGGGAGTAAGGTCCTTTCCTGCTTCTTAGATAGTTCATTTTATACCCATGCTAAAGGTTCAAGTTTTTATAATTACAATTAATTGTGCTAACATCCATAGCTGCATCTTGTCATCCTATCAGTATCTCCCCCTACATTCTTTCACCCAGACCCAGTAGGACAGGAACGTTGTTTGGTGTGAGTTACAAACTTAGCTAGAAGAGACAGTAGACAATTCACTACATCACAGCGAATATTAAAGTACCATGCACTGCCAGAAGAACAAACAAATCTGTTGGAAAAAGTGTAGCCTGAATGCTCATTGCAAGTGAAGATGGTGAGACTGTGTCTGTCATTTTCTGGGCATGCTGTCAGGAGGGACCAGTCCCTGGAGAAAGACTTCATGCTTGGTAAAATGGAAGGGCAGTGAAAAAAAGGAAGACCCCCCTACTAAGATGGATTGTCACAACATTAGACTCAATGATTTAATGGCAATGGACTTAATTTAGTTTAGCTTACTGGCTTCAAAAGAAGTTGAAGAGCTAAGATGTCACTTTGAGGACAAAGGTGTGCATGACACAAGCCATGGTGTTTTCAGTCTCCTCATACCCATGCTAAACTGGACAAGGAAGAATGGATGCATTTGAATTACAATGTTGGTGAAGAATGAAAAATATAACATGGGCTGTCAGAAGAATGAACACATTGTTCTTGAAAGAAATACTCCAAGAATTCTCCTTAGAGAATGCACTTTGTCTCAAGAACTTTGGACATGTTATCAGGAGGAACCTGGAGAAGGTCATCATGCTTGGTAAAGTAGAGGGTCAGCATTAAAGAGAAACACATTCAACAAGATGAATTGACACACTGGTTGCAACAATTTGTTCAAATAGAAAGAGTGTGAGGTTGGCAGAGGACGTGGCAGTGTTTGGTTCTGTTGTATATAGGTTCACTATGAGTTGCAACTGATTTGATGGAGCCACAGTAGCAACAGCATGGACTTTATTTAATTAATAATAATGAATCAATATTGGTTTGCTAATTGTGATGAATGTTTCAATTAATGTAATTTATTGGTAATAGGGAACAAGAGTGGGGGCCATATGAGAACTCTGTCATTTTTTGCAGCCTTTCTTTCACACGGAATCTTCTCTTACAGTCCTTGGGCAGTGCCTGCTGTTCATATGCTTGGCTGCTAAGCACAGTCTGGAGGCTTGAGTCTACCCAGAGTTGTCACAGCAGAAAGACCTAGTTATCTACTTCCAAAAAATCAGACAATAAAGACTCGGAAGCCCAATTATACTCGGTCACACATGGGCTTGCCATGACTTGAAATGAACTCGGCAATCAGTTGATTTCAATCTATTCCAAACTGAAAGGAGTTTTTAAATAGGCATAGTATTTGAGATGAAAAACACGAAAATGGGGTGAAGAGAGTTAATAATGTTAAAGACAGAATTGGTGAATTTGAAGGTCCAGCAAGTGAGGAAATGTCCAAAAAGATTACAGGAAATGATAAAGAAATGTCAATGAATAGGGAAGAATTAGAAGTCTCACTAAATAATTAATAATAATAATAATAATTAAAGAAATGTCAATGAATAGGGAAGAATTAGAAGTCTCACTAAATAATTAATAATAATAATAATA
>NW_006408593.1:6046033-6061834 GCF_000296735.1 Chrysochloris asiatica | reverse complement strand
CTGCAGTTCAAAAGGCTTTGCAGTCTGGCGCATTAACCCACAGCGCCACACAAGGACTCCTACAGCACTAACTAGGGTGATTCAAAATGTTCATGGACAGATAGAATTGAAACACAAATGGAATTTTTCTATGACACTTTTGAAGTCCCTTCATATATATGGATATATATTAATATACACATGTACATGTAGACTCACACATACAGAAAAATGAAAGAGAAGAAATGATTGAAGAAATAATTATACATTTCCTAGACATAAAAATGAAAGGCTTTAGACTGAAAAGCTCTGTAGAGTGCTAAATACTATATAGATAAGGGAGAAAATCCCTCACTCAGACACACTTTAGCAAAATTTCAAAACATCAAAGAGAAAAATACATTTCTAAAAGTTTCCAGAGAGAGCAGATCACATATAAAAGAACACGAATCAGATTGACATTAGACCCTAACAGCACCACTTCTGTTGATGAATTAATTTTTCAAAACATTGAAAGGAAAAGGTTTTGAACCCAGATTCCATATCTGTCCAAATTATCACTCAAATATGAAGGCTCAGTGAACGTTTATTCTCAGGTTTATAAAGTTCCACGAACATTGCCTCCAAAGTTTTTTTTTTTTTTTTTTTACACATGCAACTTTAAAACAGAGGTCCCTCAAAGGATTCTAATGAGGGGATGTGGTTTATGTGGACAATGAAAAAGCTATAAGGAGAAGGTATTTTTATTTAAATTTTCCACTAAATTGTTACTGAATGCCAAACACAGGAAACATCTGATTTCACTTTGACATTGAATGTAAGCAAAATCTAGCTGAGAGAGAGAGGCTACATAATATTACAGTGTTCCATTCACACACTCATTGCTAGGGAAATCCATTCTGACACATAGCAACTCTTAATAGTGTTTCCAAGGCTGTAAGTCAGTGTTGTTGCTGTTGTTGTTGTTGTTAAGTGCCATCAAGTCAGTTCCAGCTCACAGCAACCCGGTATAGGGTTTCTGAGGAGCTACTGGTAAGTTTGAACCACTGACCTTGTGGTTCAAACTGACCATGTGGTCCAGTACTTATCCTACAAGGGAACAGAAAGTCTCATCTTTCTCCCATGGAGAGGCTGGTGATTTTGAACTGCTGACCTTGTGGTTAGCAGTCCATTGCTTATCCTACAGCACCACCCAGACTCCTTTTATATTGTGCAAGGATGTGCTCTATTCTTACTATTCTTCTAGCTGTCATCACTCTTACAGGTAACACCAAAGAAGAAAAAGAAATCTAAACAGTTGGTGTCAGTGATCTGAAAAATAAGAGCAATAAAACTTAGAGAAGAATAATTTGTTATAAAGATAAAGAAACTTTCAGGAAACTAATAATTATCTTATTTAATGTGTCTGAGGCATGAGGTAAATAGTTTAAAATATCTTTCTAAGTGTACGAGATTAATATAATCTTGATTATTAAGAGTTAGGAATAATGAAAGTATAAGTCTATTTCATTTATGAATGTTGTTGCTCTTAAGTGGTATCAAGAGGGTTCCAACTCATAGCTACTCTCTATAGGAATTCTGAGGAGCAGCTGCTGGGTTTGAACCACTGACCTTGCTATTATTAGTCTGGTATTTATCCTGTAGTGCCATACCAGGATTCTAGATTCCAAAATACAAAACACAGCTTTAGCAATAAAAATGTCAATTTGATGAACTTGACCTACACCTATGGAAGCAGTAGCTCAAAAGAGGGAACAAGTCCTTACAGCAAGAAGCATTCCCATCCCCTCTACACACAAAGTAGACAGGGATGGGCAACTTGGACATTGGCTACCCAAAATGGGGAGCGGGGGGGCTATAAAGGCAAGAAGTGACTGGCTTACAAGCTTTCAAGAGGGAACCTAGATCCAGAGGGCCTGGAGGAAGGTAGAATCTCCAGTGAGTAGTATCCAATCTGTCTAGGCGGGGTTGATGCAATGAAATGCAGACGGGTCTCTTGTGATACAATAGTGAATAATTGTTATCAGGACTGATTGTGAGGGTCGAAAATGTAAAAGTAGACATTTTATAGCAAGGAGGGGAGTGATTAACTTTTCAGTCTAGGAGCGGAGGTCCCTAGGACTATCAAGGGAGAAGAGCAGAGAGCAGGACCCTACCCAGAGAAGCAGTGATGCCTGAAATGGAGCCAGAGATGATGACATGGAGCGATGGAGCAGCTGGAGACTTTAGATCCAGAGAGGGAGAGCAACTGTGTGCTGAAGACCTGGGGGGTATGGTGGAAGGATTGCAGGGTATACCCTTTGGTGGGTTGATGATGCATGAAGGGGATTATAACCATGGCAGTGAGATGATATACGATAGAATGAATGTAAAATTAATGTACTCCCATGTAAACTATCACATAATTCACAATAAAACATTTAAGGAAAAAAAAATAGAACTGTAAAAAAACAAAAAAGGAAGGAAGTGGTTGACTTTGCAGGCCAGGAGCAGAGGCCCCTGGGACCATCAAGGGAGAAGAGTGAAGTGCGGGGACCCTACCCAGAGAAACAGTGATGTCAGAGATGGAGATGGAGACGATGACGTGTAGAGATGGAGTGGCTGGGAACTCTAGACCCAGAGAAGGAGAGGGAGATGGACTGTGTGCTGATGATCAGGGTGCAGGCTTGCAGGTTTGGTTGGTTGATGATGCATGGAGGGGATTGCAACCATGGCAATGTATTGATATACAATAGGATGAATGTAAAGCTAATGTTCTCCCAAGTAAACTATCACATAATTCATAATAAAACAGTTAAAAATAAAAAGTCAGTATATTAAATTTTCAAAATGTGACCAAGTAACATTTATCCCCAGAGTGTTGAGTTTTCTTTTCAGTTATCAGAAAATTAGACAATATAATTTCATTAATTTATTAACCAAAGAAAAATAGAAAATCACTCTTTTAAAAATAAAATAATTGTAATAAAGTTTATTTTTACTTTTATATTTACTTCTAAATATATGCATCTTATACTAGGGCATTGAGGATGCATTCTTAACTTGGTGAAGATCGTATATGAAAAACCTATAGGAGACATGGAGTCCTGATGTGGTGTTGTGGGTTAATGCACTGGACTGCAAAATTGTTTTGAACTGCAAGGTAGGTGGTTCAAGCTCACCAGTTACTCCTCAGATCCATATAGGGTCTCTGTGGATCAGAACCAAGTCAATGGCACTTAACAATACAGCAAACATCGTTTCTCATGGAAAAACTTAAGGCAACATCTTTGCAACTGGAGATGATGAAAGTTGCTTATAAACAATATTACAGAAGTACAGGAGATTGTCCTGTACAAGTCCAGGAACGCCATTCACACAGACAGGGACATACATGGCATTACTCACATTGAAGTAGATCCATCCTTCACAATGCTATGTGATGATATCATCACCCTTTTCAAAACTGCTGGTAGGTCTGCCAATGATGTGGAGGATTGGGAAGATAAAAGATTTTCATTATTCTTAAAAGATAGGAGCACCTTAGGAAAATCAAGAGAAAATACCTAAAAGAAATGACAGTTCAGAAAGGTTGCTGGTATTAGATCAACTGGCATAAATACATTGGAATATAAAATAAAGTAAAATAGACTACACAGAAAAGTAACACAAAATACAGAAAATTAACAAAGAATTCATGATTGCATAGAGAAAAATGCACGGTTTCATTTAAAGACCAAGAAAATTGATATAAGTTGAAAGACATTCTATATTTTAGAGTCAAATTAGTTAATAGGATAAAGATGAAAAATGCTGAGTGTGTTCTTTTTTGGTTTTCTAACTCCAGGTCTTTGCACATTTCATTGTAATACTAAAGTTTTTCTTTTTGAGTTTGAAATTTTCTGTTCAGCTCTTTTACTTCCTCATTTTTTCTAGTAGCTTTAGCTTCTCTTCTTTCAAGAGCAAGTTTCAAAGTTTTTTCTGACATCCATATTGGTCTTTTCTTTCTTTCATGTCTTTTAATGGAATTTTGCTTTCTTCATGTTTGATATTCTTGATGACATCCCACAACTCTACTGTTTTCAGTCATTAGTGTTTAATGCATCGAATTTGTTCTTGAAATGGCTTCTAAATTCAGGTGGGACTGTATTCTAGGCCCTGGTGTTGCTGTAGGATAAGCACTGGACTGGTAACTGCAAGTTCAACAGTTCAAACCCACCAGCTACTCCTTGAAAACCCTATACTCGATTGCTATGAGTCAGAATTGGCTCTAAGGCACTGAATAACAATATTCTAGGTCATATTATGGCTCCTGTGAACTTGTTTTAATTTTCTTAATCTTCTGCCTAAATTTGCATATGAACAACTGATAATCTATTTCACAATTAACCCCTCGCCTTGCTTTGGTTGATGACATTGGACTTCTCCATTATTTCTTCCCACAGATGTTGTCAAGTTGATGCCTGCATATTCCATCTTGTGATGTCCTTTGCTATTTTTTTTTTAAACAAAAAGCATTTGCAGTGAATAAGTAGTTGATCTTTCAAAATACTATCATGCAATATCCAGCATTGTTTCTATCACCAAGTCCATATTTTCCAACTTCTGAACCTTCTTCTTTTTT
The DNA here is from genome assembly GCF_000296735.1 of Chrysochloris asiatica. NCBI lineage: Eukaryota > Metazoa > Chordata > Mammalia > Afrosoricida > Chrysochloridae > Chrysochloris > Chrysochloris asiatica. Next base: position 6,057,252 of record NW_006408593.1, on the reverse strand, counting down.
TCTTTTCGTTCCATTCTCCAGTAATTGTCAATATATCTTGATTTCATGTTTGAGCAACTTCAGACTGAAGCATTTGATAGAATTATTCAATTTCATCATCTTTGACTTTAGTGGTTAGTGCATGAATTTGAAAGATAGTGGAATTAATTGGTTCAAAATATAGGGAAGAAATCAAATGTGCCTTTTGATAATGCTACATATGTTGTTGTTATTGTTAAGTACTGTATATATGAATAGAAATTAGATGGTTTTCAAACAAAACTGTGAAAACTGAAACTAGAAAATGAGCAGCATGTATTTATAGTCTATAAATTTGATAAGATTTCTTAAGAAAATAACAATAAAGAAGAGCAAAAATATATTAGAAACATTTTTATTTATTTGATTATGTAAAAATTAGGGACTTTTGTTTATTAGGGACTTATATTTAAGGAAACATGAACAATGTTAAAAAAACAACAGACTTGGAGAAAAGATAGAATACTGGTTGTAAAGAATTGTGTGAAATTCTAGAATATATTAGGAGCTCATGTAAATAAAAAAGAACCAAAAGGCAAAATAATAATAATAATTGTGCTATTGCTGTTGTTTTTAAGTGCTGTCAAGTTAGTTCTGATGCAGAGTGGAACTGCACAACATTTCAGAGAAGCAGCTAATGTATTGAAACCACTGACTTTGCAGTTAGCAGTTCATTGCTTATATTACAGTGCCATGCAAGGACTTCATAATGATGATAGTAATAGTAACAATAATAGATATTCAAATAGATCATCATATATAATGAGATCCATTTATTCATACATTCAAGTATTATTATTGCTAAGAACCTATATGCTGCTATTAATCGACACCAGGCTTACATCATTAAATGCAATAGTCAAAAAAATCTTTGTTATCTTAGAGATTTTAATTCTGGTTTCATATTCTTTATCAGTTAAGTACAAAGTAAAATAATTAAAGATCACTCTGTATGCACTAGATTGGTCAGAATGTCAAAGCTGAGTAACGGCATGAGAGCAGAGACATAAAAACCCTGATGCATTGCTGCTTAAAGTCCTGATTCATGCAGTAATTCTAAAAAGCTCTAAAGCAATATTTAGTCAAATTTCATCTGAGCACATTGGTTTAGTGGTGGTTACTTGCCGTTGAGTCTGTTCTGAGGAGTGGCTAATGAGTTTGAACTGCCAACATTGTAGTTAGCAGTCCAGTGTTGATCCTAGAGTATCAGACCAGGACTCCAGAGCATAGCTATTACTCCCATAGAGAAGTACTCACCTAGGTCCTTAAATTTGTGTATCTGAGTATATTCAGTACATCCTGTTTTGAGGAGTAAGTTATAAACCACATAAGAGTCTGTCACTGGGATAAGAAAAGTAATGTTCTATAGATGCACGCTGTGTGAAATCTGCAGCATTTAGAGAGATAGGGTATGCAAAGGGGCTTCAAACAGTTGGTGGAAAATGTTTTCTATCTTTTAATTCCATTTTCTACTGACTTTTGGAAGCCCCTCTGATAATACACTTAGCACTATGGGTCAATCTTAAGAACACTGAATGAAAACAAACCAAAACAAAACAAATGGAATGTGAAATATTTTACAATATTATTTATGTAAAATAAAAATCATTCCCACAAAGCAACACAGGATGTTACACATGAAATTAATGGATATGTGTAAGAAACCTGTCATAATTGATTAATGACAATGGGCTTGGGTTACCAGAAACATTAGAATGGTTGCAGAGGAAGAAAAATATAAAAGTGGGAAATAATTTTAAAGGAAATAAAAGAATACATTAGAAGAATGACAACCACACATTATTGCTGAGAGGTTGGGGAGAAACACCCCACTCAGAGGGTGGGATTAAGGTCCAATGACTGTGTACAAATGCTTTCTCTACTCTTTAGTGAAAGTCTGATAGGCTCTTATGAAAACTCAGCAGTTGTTGTCTCTGTTGTTCTGCAACAAAATGCCTGAATTATTTTCAGAAGAATTCCATCCAAGAGAGAGAAGTTTTCTTTGTTCAGATATCTAGACTGTTAGAGGAGAGCATGCCAGGATAGTGCATGAGGCTTTTGATCTAGGTGTTCTTGATTGCCACTAGGCTTGATGTAATGCCTGGTTCCAGATTGCATCAACTCATTCCAGCCTTTTCATATACATAGATATGAAAGAGAACTTACTCCTGATGGTCCATATAAACACATCCCCACTGCTGGAAATTCAATTTACACCCAGGGCTGAAACTTCAGGGAAGTATTGGAATAAGGAGGTTGGAGATAGCACGGCACTGGCTATATGAGACTTGGAAGCACTTTCATGAGTTATTTATAGAGCTAATTAGAATGCCACTTTGCAGTGATAGCAACCAAAAATAATAAAATTCCCTTTATGAGTTTTCTAGAGCTGCTGCAGCAATTTATCACAAAATCGGTGACCTAAAACACAAGGTATTTATTTTTTTGTAGTTCTGAAGGCCAGAAGTCCGAACTCAATGTGTCAGCTGGGCTACACTCATATGAAGTCATTAGACATGGATCCTTCCTTTTGTTCTTTGAGCCCAGTGACTGTGGACATTTCTCAATTTGTACATACATTACTCCAATTTCTGCATCTTTCTTCACATCCTTTTCCTCCTCTGTGTCCTCTCCTTGTAATGTCCGTGCTCAATTCAAACTGCTTTCATATCAAGATCCTTAACTAATGACATGTGCAAAGACCCTATTTCCAGATCAGGTCATATTCTGAGGTTCCAGGTAAGCATGCATTTTGAGAAGACACTATTGAACCTCAGAAGCCTTGGTGGTCCACTGGTTAAGAGTTCAGCTGCTAATGGAAAGGTTGGTGGTCTGAATGTACCCGCTGTTGAAGAGGACAAAGATGTGGCAGTCTGCTCCAGCAAAGACTGGAAACCTTGGACATTCTACTCTGTACTATCAAGTCAGAATCAACTCGAGAGCAAAGAGCTTTAACTTTACAACTCAAACTGAAATTATAATTGAAAAATGCCAAACACACAGAGATATTTGAAAACACGAGATATGCATGTACAATAAGATAGTTTCTACTGGTGCTTAATAATATACCTACATGGAAATAAAGGAATATTACTTTATTTAGAAGAAAGAACATGGATTTTAGTTTTAGGCAGACATTGTTTTGAATTTTGACTGAGTGGGTCAAGTCACTTAATCTAACTATACCTCAATTTTCCCACCAACAAAGTGGATGAAATAAAATCTTTCATCATATGGTTTTGTTGGGTGAAGATTGGGAAAAGAGTCATATAAAATACCTAGCACAATGTCTGCCATTTATAAAGTACTTAATATTGTTGTTGTTGTTGTTAGGTGTCATCAAGTTGGTACCGACCCATAGTGACCTTATGCACAGTAGAATGAACCACTGCCTGATCCTGGGCCAACCTCACTACTGTTGCTAAGCTTGAGTCCATTGATGCTGCCATTTGGCCAATCCATCTCATTGGGGGGGTCTTCCTCTTTTTCTCTGACCCTACACCTTACCAAACATGATATCCTTCTCCAGTAACTGGTCCCTCCAGATAGTATGTCTAAAGTATGAGAGACGAAGTTTGGCCATCTTGGCCTCCATGGAGCACTCTGGCTGCACTTCTTCCAAAATGGATCTATAGGTTCTTTTGACAGCCCAGGGCACTTTCAATATTTTCCTCCTACACCATAACTCAAAAGCATCAATTCTTCTATGATCTTCCTTATTCACTGTCCAGCTTTCGCATGCATATGATGTTATTGAAAATACCCTGGCTTGGATCAGGCATACCTTAGTCCTCAAACTGACATCTTTGCCCGTCAACACTTTAAAAAGTTCCTGTGCAGCAGATTTGCCTAATGCAATAATACGTCATCTGATCTCTTGACTGCTGCTACCGTGAGTGTTGATAATTGATCCAAGAAAAATGAAGTCCTTGACAAATTCAATCTTTCTCCATTGATAAGAATGTTGTTTATTGGTCCAGTGGTGAGGATTTTTGTTTTCTTGACATTGAGATGTAATCCATACCTAAGGCTGTGCTCTTTGATCTTCATGAGTAAATGTTTTAAGTCCTCTTCACTTTCAGCAAGCAACGTTGTATCATCTGCATATCGCAGGTTATTAATGAGTCTTCCTCCAATCCTGATTTTCTTCAACAAGCTTGTCAGATTATTTGCTCAGCATACAGGTTGAATAAGTATGGTGAAAGAACACAACCTTGTCACACACCTTTCTTAATTTTAAAACATTCAGTGTTCTTATGTTGTGTTCGAACAGCTGCCTCTTGGTCTAGGTACAGATTCCTCATGAGCACAATTAAGTGTTCTGGAATACTTATACTTCGCAATGTTGTCCATAGCTTGTCATGATCCACACAATCGAAAGGCTTTGTGTAGTCAATAAAGCACAGGTATACATTTTTCTAATATTCTCCGCTTTCAGCCAAGATCCACTGGACATCAGCAATGATATCCCTCATTCCACGGCCTCTTCTGAATCCAGCTTGAACCTCCAAAAGTTCTCTGTCAATGTATGCTTGTAGCGATTTCTGTATTACCTTTAGCAAAACTTTACTAGTTTGAGATATCAAAGAGATTGTCTGATAATATCTGCATTCTGTTGGGTCACCTGTTTTTGGAATGGGCACAAATATGGATCTCTTCCAATCAGTCAGCCAGATAGTTGTCTTCCAAATTTCTTGGCAGAATTGAGTGAGTGCCTCCTGTGACACCTCACTTTCTTGAGAGATTTCAGTTTTTATTCCATAAATTCCTGGTGCCTTGTTCTTGCCAATTCTTTCACTGCACCTTGGACTTCCTCTTTTTGTATCATTGGCTCTTGATTATATGTTACCTCTTGAAATGGTTGAACATTAGCCATTTCCTTTTGGTACAGTGACTCTGTGTATTCCTTCCATCTTCTTTTGATGCTTTCTGCACCATTTAATAATTTGTCTAGAGAATCTTTCAATAACGAAAGTTGAGGCTTGAATTTTTTTCTTCAGTTCCCCCAGCTTGAGAAATGCTGAGTATGTTCTTCCCTTTTGGTTTTCTGACTCCAGATCATTGCACATTTTTTTGTAATATTTGGCTTTATTTTCTCAAGCTGATCCTTGAAATTTTCTGTTCAGCTCTTGGACCTCCCCATTTCTTCCATTTGTTTTAGCATCTCTACATTGGAGTGCAAGTTTCAGTGTCTCTTCTGAAATACATTTTGACATTTTCCTTCTTTCTTGTTTTCTCAATGACTTCTTTCTTTCTTCATGTATGATGTCCATGATGTCATCCCAGAACTCTTCTGGTCTTTGGTCTTTAGTGTTTAATGCATCAAATCTGTTCTTCAGATGATCTCTAAATACAGGTGGGATATATTCAAGGTCATACTTAATAATGGGTAGCTTCTATTACTACATTATGGGGATTAATATGTTTAATCATTTATCCAGAGAGTCTATAAAATTATTCTAGTACATTTTTGACCTCTTCCTATGCTATACAAAAATCCTCCAATTTGTTTTAAGTTGAATCAATTAACAGAAAGCATGTATTAGAGTCATAAATATTGAAGTTATAAATGTTCTAAAGAAGTTAAAAATTAAGGTTGTAACTACTTGCAATTTCTACAGATGGCCAACTGATTAGAAGAGATCCATATCTGTGCCAATTCCAAAGAGAGATGAACCAACTGAATGCGGATATCAACCATTTTTGATATCACATGCAATTAAAGCTTGAACAGTGCATTTATACGGAACTCCAGGGGCTCAAGCTGAATTCGAACAAGGACGAAGAGATATTATTGCTGAAGTCAGATAGATCTTGGCTGAAAGCAGAAAATACCAGAAAGATCTTTACCTGTGCTTTATTGACTATGCAAATGCTTTCTACTGTGTGTTTTGTGACAAGTTATGGACAACATTGTGGAGAATGAGTATTCCAGAACACTCAATTTTGCTCATGAGGACTCTGCATATAGATCAAGAGGCAATTATTTGAACAGAACAAGGAGACACTGACTGTTTTAAAATCAGGAGGGTTGGATTCTTTCACCATAATGACTCAGTATGTACGTTGAGCAAGTAAACTGAGAAGCTGAGTTATATAAAGAAGAATGTGGCATCAGGATTGGAGGAAGACTCACCAACAATCTACAATATGCAGATGATAGAAACTTGCTTGCTGAAAGTGAAGAGGATTTAAAATACTGATGAAGATCAAAGTCTCCAGTATGGGTTTCACCTCAATGAAAACAAATTAAAAGTCCTCACCACTGGAGCAATAAATAACAATATGATAAATGAAGAAAAGACTGAAGTTGTCCAAAACTTCAGTTTGCTTAGATCTGCTTTCAACACTCATGGAAGCAGCAGTCAAGAAATAAAGCAACACATTGAATTAGGAATATCTGTTGTACAAGACCTCTTTAAGGTGTTCAAGAGCAAAGATATCAATTGGAGGACAAAGGCGGCGTGACCAAAACCATGGTATTTTCAATAGTTTCATATGTATGAGAAAATTGGGTAATGAATTAGGAAGATTATTGATGCATTTGAGTTATGGTTTCAGAGAGGAATTTGAAAGTACCATGGACTGCTAGAAGAACAAACAAATCTATGTTGTAAGAAGTACCTCCTCAGAAGCCAGAATGATGAGACTTCATCTCTCATAATCTAGATATATTATCAGAGGGGTCCAGTCCATGGAAAGGACATCATGCTTACTAAAGTGGAGGGCCAATGAAAAAGAGGAAGACCTCTAATGAGATGGATTGGTACAGTGGTAGCAACAATGAACTCAAGCTTAACAACTACTGTAAACATAGCATTGAACTAGACAGTATTTCCTTCTGTTGTGTATAAGGTCCCTATGAGACATAAAAAGTGCTATGGCACCTAACAACAATAACAGAAGGCTATTGAGATGCAAAGGAGTCTTCAGAAATTTCAAGCCAGTAAATTACAGCGAGGAAGTCTTGAACTGTGATCTTTTTTGCCCTCTATTGCTATAATTTTTCTCTAATAAATACTTATTGTTATTATTTTAATTTGACATTTTAATGAGCTCTATGCAAGACACTGCAAGTTATATAAGACAGAGTTAGACAAAGTCTCTTCCCGGAAGCAGTTACCATGTTAACAGTCTTGTTTCTGTTGTTAAATGCCTTAAAGTGTGTTCCAACTCATAGAGACTCTGTATAGGGTTTCTGAGGAGCAGCTGGTGGGTTTGAACTATCAACCTTACAGTTAGGAATTCCGTACTTATCCAAAGCATCACACAAGGACTTAGAAGGGTAGAGAGATGAACATACTAATTACTCTAAAGTAATGAAAACTATAGAACAATGTACCAGTCAAATGTTAAATGGTTGTGTTAGACTGAAGTGCTTCTTAAAGGGTTGATGGAAGAGTAAATATACTGTATGGCTTTAAAATAGGGGGTGACTTGGGTTAGGGTATCAATGGAATGGGAGGAAAGTGTTGTGGGCAAGAAGTAGAAATAATGAGAGATATGATTACAAAAAGAAATCCGTTTTTGTCAAGTCCGTTTCAACTCATGGCTAGCTCATGTGTGTCAAGTGGAACTGTGCTCCCTAGGGGTATCAATGGCTTATTTTCAAAGGAGATTGCCAGGACTTTCTTCTGAGGTACCTCAGGGGAACTCAAACCTTAAACCTTTTAGTTAAAAGCAGAGCACAGTTGTTTCTGTTGTTAGGTGCCAAAATGTTACCTGTTTCTCAGCCATCTTCACAATCGTTTGTATGTTTGACCCCATTACTGCAGCCACTATGTCAATCCATTTCACTGAGGGTCTCCCTCCTTTATGCTGACTCTTCTTTACCCAGGGACTGATCATTCCCAAAGATCAAGAGGCATCTGCTTGAACAAAACAAGGGAAGACTTATTGTTTTAAAATTGGGACAGGTGTATGGCAGGGATGTATTCATTCACCTTACTTAATCTGTAGACTGACCAAAACATCCAAGAAGTTGGACTATATGAGTAAGACTGTGGCATCAAGATTGGAAAAAGATCCATTAACAACCTACAGTACACTGATGATATAACTTTGCTTGCTGAAAATGAAAACAACTTGACTTGCTTACTGATGAAGATTAAAAACTATAGTCTTCTGGATGAATTACACTACTTCTGTATGGAACAGTGTGGATTACACTACCAAACCCACTGCTATGGAATTAATTCCTACTCATAGCAACCCTACAGGACAGAGTAGGACTGCTCCCATAGGCTTTTCAAGGCTGTAAGTCTTCACAGAAGAAATACTCTCATGTTTTTCTGCCAAGGAGCAGTGGATTAGTTCGAACAGCCAACTTTTCATTAGCAGCCAAGTACTTTAACCACTGTGCCTTCCAGAGATAAAACCAAAACCCAAACCATTACTGTTGACTTCTGTCTGACTCATAGTCACCATAAGGATACAATAGAACTGCCCCCAAAGGGGTTCCAAGATTGTAATGTTTGTGAAAGCACAGTATTATGCCTTTCTCTGGCGGAGCATTTGGTGGGTTCTAACTACTGACCACCGTTTAGTAGACAAAGGCTTAAACACGGCACCACCAGATTTCTTCCACACAGGGATGTTGTTGTTGTCAGGTGCCATCGAGTCGGAACCGACTCATAGCGACCCCATGTACAGCAGAACGAAACAATGTCCGATCCTGGGCCAACCTCACTACCGCTGCCACACCTGAGTCCATCAATGATGCCACCTGGCCAATCCATCTCATTAGGGGTCCTCCCCTTTTTCTCTGACCCTCCACCTTACCGAGAATGACATCCTTCTCCAGCAACTGTTCCCTCCGGACAATATGTCCAAAGTATGAGAGACGAAGCTTAGCCATCGTGGCCTCTAAGGAGCACTCTGGCTGCACTTTTTCCAAAACAGATCTATTGGTTCTTTTGGCAGTCCATGGCACTTTCAGTATTCTCCTCCAACACCACAGCTCAAAGGCATCAATTCTTCTATGATCTTCCTTATTCACTGTCCAGCTTTCACATCCATATGAGGCTATTGAAAATACCACACAGGGATAGAGTCCAGTTACTGTTAATAAAAATGTTATAAACAATATGTAATTTATTTTTTAAATGTAAGGAAGGCAAGACAGAAGGAAAAGTGAAAGGGAGGGAAGGGATGAGATGGACACACAATGAACAAATGAAAAGCAATGCCATGAAGAGTCTCGAATCAGGCTGAAGGTTTTGAAATTAATTCAACAGCCAAATGAGTGTAGGAGTTACAATTGTAGCCTTCCTTTCAAAAACGTATGCTGCTTTGTTTTCCCAAATTCAGCTCACTAGTGGTGGACAGAGCTGTACAGGTGGTTCGTGTGTGTGAGGAAAGTCACACGAGCCTGTGATGCTTGCCATCCATCCCTTAGAATGAAAACCTGAAACAGCAAAAGCAGTGCATGTGGAGACAGCCAGATAAAATATAAATCCAGTCAGAACCCAGCAAAATAAACAATGTTTCTGAAACACGAGTCATGACCAAAAAGAATGGATGAATTATTACTCTGGCATTTTCTTTGTTATTTATGTCCAGAAATCAATCAACAGCTAAAGGAACAGAGTAATTTATAAGTCAGGTGCTGTCAAACACTTGTGGGTGTCCACCAGTGTAACCTCTCCATGAATTCCTTTGAAACATTATGACAATAAAAAATAATCTTATTATAAGGCTGGCATTCATAATCTGGTGCATTTTATGCTGACATGCTAGAAAAACATAAATTAAAAATACAATATTGCTGAAAATGGAAGTGTCCACTGACAATATAAAACCTTCTCTCCTTCCTCACTACACCTTGCTTAATAAAAATAGATGTAGGTGATGGAACATTTATTATGGAAACAAGTTAGCCAGAAACATCTGTCAATTTGATGGAAGAGGTTATTTGTTCAACAAAATATCCAAGCACATGAGGCAATCTGGAAAACCACTAGGGAACACAGAGGGACCTCTGCCTTTGGGCTTTCTCACCTAGCTTCTCTATCAGAAATCAATGTCTGAAGAGCTCTGAATGAAAGTATACCCATAATTTTATGAACTGATTTTGCTCCGTGAGGTTTAGAAGCAATAGAGAGTGATTTGTCATCTCATGAGAGCACAATTTAGAACTAGAGTATTGTTGGAAAATGCCAGCAAATTTCTCTCTGGCTCTCCCTCTCTCTTTCTTCCTTTCCTGTATGCTCTCCTTCCTTCATCTCTCAGATGCAACGTGTGGTCTCCAAATTCATTTTAAAAGTGAATGGACTCCACTCTTGCAACAGTCAGTCTCTCAGGGCCAGAACTACATTAATCAAACTAACAGAAATCCAAGGTGAAGCCCAGGAAGCTAAACTATCAGTTTACACTGAAAAAAATATAACCAGAAGGCAGAGCAGGTGTTTTGTATCGACCAATTAATAGACCATCTCTCTGTAAATGACATGGTGAGAAAAGTTCTCACTGAAAATAATCAGATAAAGAGAAGTTAAGTAGGCAATGGCTCATGGCACCAAGATGATTACTGATGAAATTCATTACCATTCTTGAGAAAAACTTGAGGTGGTCTTATTCAGGGGACCCTCTGCTCTAAATAGTATTAGATTGATTGTTCTTGTCAAGATGAGTGTTTACACTGTAGTTCAAGCCACCATAAACTCAGGAACTTTAAGTAGCACAAGTTTATGTCTTAATTATACTACATGTCTGAATGGAGTTGGTCTTTATGGTTCATACTCAGAGACCAAAGCTGAAAGAGGCCTCTAATATCTGGAACCAATCTAACCACTTTGTCAATGGAAAAGAGACCATGCACAATGTATACTACCTCTTAACTCTTTGGCATTATAAATGAAGTACAAAGCTTCCTCTCCTATTGCACTGACCAATAATAGAACAACAGCCATGCTTTCTTTCAAAGCACAGGGAATAGCAAATGTATTCAATCCTTAACAAAACAGAAATGGGGCATTTAAGTAGCCTTAATGTCTACCAGTTGCAGTCCTAGTGTGGTGCTGCAAGATACGTACTGGACTGCTAAGAATAAGGTTGGTGATTTACAATCACAAGAATATCATCAAAAAACCCTATAAAGGGCCATTTTGAGTAAGAACTGACTCAACAGCATTTAACAACAAAAACAAAACCAGTGGCTCTCGAAACACATTAATAAATTCCTATGCTAAGATCGCTGAAAG
>NW_006408593.1:6036062-6037443 GCF_000296735.1 Chrysochloris asiatica | reverse complement strand
CTCTTCGGACATCCATTTTGACCTTTTCCTTATTTCTTGTCTTCTCAATGACTTTTTGCTTTCTTCATGTATGATGTTCTTGATGTCATCCCACAAGTCTTCTGGTCTTTAGTCATTAGCGTTTAATGTATCAAATCTGTTCTTCAGATGATCTCTAAATTCAGGTGGCATATATTAAAGGTCATATTTTGACTTTCGTAGACTTGTTTTCATTTTCTTCAGCTTCAGTTTGAACTTGCACATGAGGCACTCTGAATTAATAAGTAAGTACAACAACTTGGAATCCAAACAAATCTGGGTATGAGGGTGGGCTCTTTCAACTACCAGCTGGAATACATTGAGTACCAACTTCTCTTGAATTATTTTTTTCTTTTCTATATAATGAGGTCAGTTTGTCATACTGTAGTTGCTTTCTTGTTGCTGTGATTCTGGAAGATAAGCTACCATTATCTAAACACCAGCAGGGTCACCCATAGTGAACAGATTTCAGCTGAGCTTCCAGACTGGGAAAAGGAGAAACAGACTATTGTCAAATATTTAATAACTTGAAATCTTATGAATCAAGCTGAAAAGCTCTCAGATAACACCAGAATTGAATATTGAAACATGATGAATACCAACAGAATATTGTCAGATATTGTGCCCCTTAGGTTGCAATGCACTCAACATACAACTAGGGAAAAGATGTTTCCTCAGTGCAGAGTTGACCTTGACGACATGAATAGAGTAAAGCCTTCAAGACCTTCATTTGTAGATGGGGCACAACTCAAAATGAGGCGAGAGAGCAGTAAATATATGTTAATAAACAGAATATGGAATGTACAAAGTATGAATCTAAGAAAATTAGAGGTGGTCAAAAATAAAATGGGGTTAATGAAAATCCCATAGTCTAGGCATTAGTGAGCTGAAATAGACTGATATTAGCCATTTTGAATCTGACAAACAAATGGTTTACTGTGCCTGAAATAACAAATTGAAGTGGAATGGTATCACGTACATCATTGAAAACAACATTTCGAGATCTATCTTGAAGTACAACACTATTTGTGATAGAATAATATTTATACACGTACATGGAAGACCAGTTAATACAACTATTATTCAAGTTTACACACCTACCACTAAAGCCATTGATGATGAAATTAAAGAATCCCACTAACTTCTTCAGTATGAAATTGATCATATATGAAATCAATATGACAACTACTGGAAATTGGAATGGAAAAGTGAGAAACAAAGAGGAAGAATAAGTAGTTAAAAAATATGGCCTGAGTGATGGAAATGATGATGGAGATCACATAATAGAATTTTGTAAGAGTGATAACTTGTTTATTGCAAATATCTTTTATAAACAATATAAAAATCAACTGTACACATGTAC
>NW_006408593.1:6012908-6035504 GCF_000296735.1 Chrysochloris asiatica | reverse complement strand
TGTCAGAAGAGACTCTGATACTTGCTATCCAGCATAGAGATTCTGAAGTAAAAGTAAGAACTATGGAGGTAAAAGGGAAGCTCAAGACGTCAAAGTCAGATATTATAATGATATGTGCAAAGATCTGACAATTAGGAAACCAGAAGAGAAGAACAGGTTCAGAATTTCTCAAGCTGAGTGAACTGAAAAAATGTTCTAGCCCCAATACTGAAGAATTCTATGTTGCTTAAGGATAACGCACTAGAACCCAAAGTCAGTAGGGAATTTAAGGTCGGTAGTCCAAATACACCAGCCACTCATTGGAAACCCTATAAAGGGTCACTGTGTGTTGGAACTGACTTAATGGCACTTGACATCAACAACAAAGGTCAAGATATTGAATGGTGCCGACAGCATGAAAAGGAGATGGAAGTCAGATTGGGTTATCAGCAGAACCATGGAGAGCCATATGCATTCAAAGTGCTGCAGCAGGCCACCAACTTGGAATGGGATACCACTGTCTATGAAGTGCAGCTTTAATGTTATATAAATTTGCCCTCACTTTGAAATGATTTCACCAACCCCTGGTTGCTCTAACTAGTAACAAATTCTTCATCAAATCACCTTCCCTTGATGCACATGCAGCTTGTACACCATAGAATAAGCTTCAGGTCTTTTCTTGCACTAACATAAGGTTTAATAAGAACCATATGCACCTGTTCTGATTCACTTACAAATTCTTAAAGACACAGGAAAGGATCTTACTTGTCACTCAGTGACTGCTGGTAGTCTGAAGACACTGGCTCTTTATGTACAAAAGATGAAAGGCTTACCTGAAATACATTTTCTGGTCATCTAAGTCATAACAGAATCTATAATCTTTTAAAAAATAAGAGGTAGTAAGGGATGCTACATCCCATTTTCCCAAAATGATTTATAAATTTCTGAAACATTTGGGAGACAAAATAAAACAACTGATTGAATAATAGAAGTGTTGAGGCATTGTTCAAGAGAAATATTTCGAATGTTTATGATGTTTATGTTTGTTTAATAGCAAACTTCCAAAGAGTAATTAATAGTGATAGAGGACATGTTTATATTTAATATTCCAAGATTCAGATGATTTTAACTCTTTTCCTTCTAATCCATAAATGGTAAGTGATGGTTATTTTTTGTGGATTCACCTCTGCTCTCTAATAGCCATGAAAATGGATCTGAATATCTTGGAGAAGAACAGTCTTTTGTTCTATTTTTCCTAGGGGATTACCAATGGGGAGAAGTTCGTATCTGTGCACTGACTTACTAAACTCCTTTTAATTTGGGGCTAATGTATTGAGCCACACATTTTTTTGTGGTTGTTGCTGTTTGTTTTCTTTTCCTTTACTTTATAGACTTCTTAGAGGGGAACCGCAGTCAGTTACACATACATGAGGTGTGCCTTCCAGTGCTCTAAGGTGTTAAACTTTACCCATAATTGGTGCTTAGCCAAGTGTCTTTGTTTCCTTGGGGTGGCAGATACCCGCATGGAAAACTTACCAAACTGAAATTCAGACCTCTGACTACAACTTCAAACTAATCCAGGGAGCTACTATTTATTAACAATATGTTGCAAGGGTCAGAAGCTCTGACTTTTACAAGACTTTAAGCAGAGAATGTATAATAATTAAAATCATTATTACATTGAAATAATAATAATAATAATAATAATAATAAAAAGATGGAAGGAATACACAGAGTCACTATACAAAAAAGAAATGGTCAATGTTCCACCATTTCAAGATGTATCATGATCAAGAGTAAATGGTACTGAAGAAAGAAGTCCAAGGTGTACTGAAGGCATTGGCAAATAACAATCCTACAGGAATTGATGGAACACAAATTGAAAATTTTCAGCAAACTAATACAGCACTGGAGGCAAAACTTGGAATACAACTACCTCCAAGAGATTCATATTTATGTGCATTCTAAAGAGCGGTGACTCAACAGAATGTGGATTATTGGACAATATAATTAATTTCACATGCAAGTAAAATTTTGCTAAAGATAATTCAAAAATGGCTGCAAAAGTACACTGTCAGAGAACTGATTGCTGACATCAGATGGATCTTGGCTGAGAGTACAGAATATTAGAAAGATGTTTACCTGTGCTTTATTGACTACACAAAGGCTTTTGGTTTTGTGAATCCTGACAAGGTATGGACAACATTTCAGAGAATATGTGATGGTGAGTCAGAAAGTATGTGCACTCTGGCTGTATAATTACTTTTAATCAATTTTAGAAAAGACAAACACTTCATTTTTGAAATAATCTTGCATTTCAATACACTTTGTCCATCTGTTAACAAATTTTAGAAAATGTTTTAGACTGAGCTATGCATTACAAATATACCACTGTCCACTTCTCCATCAGAGGTGAAACTTCATCCTCAAGGAGCTGCATTCAGATTACCAAACTGGTGAAATTCCACTGGAGCAAGATCAGGACTATAGCAAGGATGCTTTAACATCTCAGAATGAAGTTTTTGCAGAGTGTCAACAGTGTGGGCAGAGGTGTGTTCACATGCATAGTCATGCAAGACCACAAAGTCCTCTGAGTTTAATTAGACATTTAGGCTTCAACTCTTTAGTGAGTATCTCACTGTCATAAGCATTGTTTATTGCTGAACCTTTTTCCTGGTAGTGATCCAATACTGACCCTTGAGAATCCCATAAAACTGTAAACATCAATTTTCCACCTGACTTTTGAACCACTTCTTGGTCAGCAATTCAGGACGTTTCCATTCTATACTCTGCCATTTACTCTCAGGCTCATAGCGATGAGTCCATGCCTTGACACCAGTAAGGGTTTTTTTAAGAAACTTTTACCTTCCTTTGAGCATCAGTCCAATGTTTGTTTGCAAAGCCCAAAGGCTTCTGTTTATGCTCTTCTCTGAGTTGTTTTGGTAACCATCGCACATGAACTTTTCTTAACCCAAGTCTGTCTTGGAGTATTACATAGGCAGAGCCATGGCTGATTTCCAAATGATTTACCACATAAACCACTGCCACTCATCTATTCGACAGAATCATTTCATGTGATGCTCAATTGTCATCAGATGTGGTTATGGATGGGTGTCTTAATATAAGCAGAGTGTGGATTATTTTTTACTCACCCTCGTATGTGGGGGAACACTTAATTGCGATCATGAGAAACTTGTACATAGATACAGAGGCAGTTGTTTGAATAGAACAAGAGAACAATAAATGGTTTAAAATTAAGCAAGGTGTTCTCCAAGGTTGTACTCTTTCTCCATGCTTATCCTGCTATGAATTAGGCCGTGAACCTTAAGGTCAGCAGTTCGAAACTACCAGCTGTTCCTCAGGAGAAAGATGAGGCTTTTGTCTCTTGTACAGGGTTGCTATGAGTCGGAACCGACTCCATGGTAAATAACAACAACAACAACAACAACATCCTTCTGTAGTGTTGCAGGCTAATGCAATGGACCTCAAGGTTGGTTTGAACCATAAGGTCAGCAGTTCAAACTCAACAACCTTTCCTCAGAAATCCTTTACAGGGTCACTATGGGTTGAAGCCAACTCCATGGCAGTTAAAAACAACATCCCATCTATACGCTGAACAAATAAACTGTGAAGCTGGATTATATGAAGAAGAACATGCCATCAGGATTGGAGGAAGAGTCATTAACAATTTGCTGTATGCAGATGATATAACCTTGCCTGCTGAAATGGAAGAGGAATTAAAACACATACTGATGACAATCAAAGACCACATCCTTCAGTATGGATTACACTTCAATACAAAGAAACCAAAACCCTTCACTAATGACCAGTAAATCACATCAAGATAAACAACAAAAAGATTGATGCTTTCAATCTGTGTATTCGTTTTCTAATGTCACCCATCAACACTCACAGAAGCTACAATTAAGAAATCAAAGGACCTATTGCCTTAGGCATATCTGCTACAGGAGACCCCTTTAAATTGTTCAAGAGCAAAGATGTCAGTTTGAGGACTCTGGTGCTTCTGACCCCAAGCCATGGTATTTTCTATAACCTCATATGTATGTGAAAGTTGGACAGTAAATAAGGAAAACCATAGAAAAACTGATGCATTTGAGTCATATGGTATTGGACGAAAATATTAAAAGTACCATAGATTGCCAAAAGAATAAACAAACCTGTGTTGGAAGAAGTACAGCTAGAGTGCTCCTTAGAAGCCAGGATTGCCAGATCTCATTTCTCATACCTCGGATATATTATCAGGAGGGGCCAGTCCCTAGAAAAGGACATCATGCTTGGTAAAGTGTAGAGTCAGCAAAAATGAGGAAGACCCTCAAGGAGATGGCTTGCTGCAGTTGCAACAGTAATAGGCTCAAGTATAGCAACGATTGTGAGGTTGGCACAGGACCTGGCAGGGTTTTGATCCATTGTCCATAAGGTCGTTATGAGCTGACAATGTCTTGATGGCAACTAACAACAACAACAACGATAAAATGGGGCAAATAATATCCATTTTGAAGTGTTATCATTTGCTTTGGAACCTGACTCATGCGGTCAGTCTCTTAGGGACAAATCTACATTAACCCAACCAGCAGGAACCTGATGAATAATTCAGGATTCTAAGGATTTAATTTACAATGGAGGAATACGTTTGGCACAGTACCTGGCAAAATAAATGCTATCACATCAGTTTCACATATTTTTTGCTGCAATAACTTTCTGGATATTTTGCCAGAAGACAAAATGTAAACTAGGGAATATTCTAGCAAGTATTCATTCACCTTTGCTAAGTCCTTACCTAACACAGTGCCTGGGCACCAATTACTTGACAAACGTTTGCAAGGACAGAAATGTCACTCTGAAAGAAAACCTGCACTTACTTACCCACTTGGCCACTAGGTGGTGAATTTAGATTAAAGTGAAATAATTGTTCAACTTTTTCTTTTTTCTTTTAGATATTAAAATTGGGAGAAAATTGAAGGCTAGGCAAACTACCCACAAAGTAAAGTGCAGGTGTTTATTGTCGCTTGTTGGTGTTTGCACTAGATGAGCAAATTACTAAAATGAGTAGAACCAATCAGACAGGTTATCTGTAGCTACACTCTCACCTAACAATCAACTCTGGGTCCTGGTAGTTGGAACAAGAGATCCATTCTATTTAATGTAATTGATTACAAATTACAAGGTTTGATTCACAGCTGGTGAAAATTAAACAACTTCAGTTCTCTGTGTATGTTTGTGTGTTCGTTTGTTTGTCAGGTAAATCTTGATTAAACAAAATTCAACAGAAACTAATCCGAAATTCTTAGAAGTGCTCTCCCTTCATCACCACACAGCCACCCTATCACAAGCATTTACTGTGTCCAATGATGTCCTGTTGTCCTGAACGTGTCTTTCAGGGATGGGTACTTCACAGGTATTTTTTTAGGTATGTTGAGGCTGCTATTGTAAACTATAAAAGAAGACAATTTCTAAGTTGCTTAGGATTTTTTGTTTATTTGCTTACTTATATTTTTATTCAAAGTACACCATTCCTATTTCCCTTTCTTTCCTTCCTTCCTTTCCATTTGTATCCTTGATCAAACATTTAGTGAATGCTTCTGTGCATCACAAAGTGTTCTTTCTGAACACTAGAGAGTACCCAAAGCCATTACTGTTAAGTCAGTTCTGACTCAGCAATCCTGTGGGGACAAACTAGAAGTGACCCGTGGTATTTAAGGGGTGGGGAGGCAGGTAAGAGACAACTAAAATCATAGTTAAATAATAAAACATCAGAAAGTGGTAAGACCTGTGAGAGGTAATCAAGGAAATGGCAATCAGGATGTTGCAATTTCAGATCTGCTGAGGCTAGCATCTGAACAGAGCTCTGAATTAAACAAGAGAACACACTTGGGAATAATTACTGAAAAGTATTGTTGGAAGAGGTGAAAACAAACAGCGCTGTTCTGAGGAGAAACTTACTAGGCGACAGAAGGCAGTTTTGGCTGATTATAGTTAATGAAGGTACACAAGGTAAGAAATGACATCAAAGAAGAGACAACGAAGCATGTTAGGTCAGATCTTCAGAACCATAGCTAATGTCAGGATTTATCCGAAGTGTGGATTGAAGCTGCTGGAGAGCATTGAGCAAGTGGCTAGTATGATGTGAGAAAGCAGGTCCCAATGAGGGGATGACTCTTGGTGTCCGGGCCAGGGATGCTGGCGGTATGGACTCCCAAGGAGGATGTGCAGAAAGTGAGATCTCTTCAGCAAATTCAATAGCGTATTGGATTTAGGTAAGAAGAGTATTGTCCTTCAGCGGGTTTTTTGTTTTGATTGTTTTGTTCCAATGATTTGTGATTTTAAAGAAAATTTACCTAGCAAATTAAGTTCTCATTTAATAATTTCTATGCATATTATTCAGTGACAGTAAGTACACTTTTCACAATGCGTGGGAGCATTCTCATTATTTCTATTCGTGTTGTCTTGTTTGGAACCTACGTAGTTTCCGTCACAGGATCTCCCTTGACTCATGGAGTTGCATAAGAATTCCATAGATCAAAGAGCGAATGGTCAAAACAGAAGGAACCTCTTAATCTTTTGTTATTTTTCTGTATTTATCTCTGCCTATGCAGTCGGAAACTCTATACAGGGTCGCTATGGGTCAGAACCGACTCGATGGCACATAACAACAACAACATGCAGTCCTGGAGAGTCCTGGTGTGGCGCTCTGGGTTAATGCGCCAGAAGGCAAAGCCATTTAAACTGAAAGGTCGGTGGTTCAAGCTCACCAGTCGCTCTTCAGAAACCCTGTATAGGGTCGCTATGGGTCGGATCCGACTCAATGGCACTTAACAACAACAACAACAATGCAGTCCTGGAAGGAGCTCTGGTAGTGTAATGGTTACGAATCAGGCTGCCAACCGCAAGGTCAGCAGTTTGAAACTACCAGCTGTTCCGTGGGAGAAAGATGAGGCTTTCTGCTCCGGTAAATATTTACAACCTCAGAAACCCTGTGCAGGGTTGCTATGAGTCGGAACCGACTTCACGGCACATGACAACAACAACAACATGCAATCCTGGTGTGGCACTGTGGGATAATGCGTGTGTCAGAATGCAAAGCCATTTGAACTGCGAGGTTGGTGTTTGAAGCTCATCAGCTGCTCCTTGGAACTCCTAAAAAGGGTCGCTATGGGTCGGAATCAACTTGATGGCATTTAACAACAACAACAATTGAGAATATATTAGTCCCTGAGTGACACATACATTTACTTGTCAGCTGCTGAAAGGGTAATGGTTCAAATCCTCCCAGAGGTGCCTTGGAAAAAAGCCTTGGCAATATCTACTTCCAAAAATAGCTGTAGAAAGCCCTATGGAGCACAGTTCCACTCTGAAGCATATGAGTCAGAATTGATTTAATGGCAACTTTTTTTTTTTTTTAATTTGAGAATACATATATAATATGATTTAGATTTTTGAAGATCTGAGAATTCAATCCAGTTTTCCTCAGTAATCATAAAGGGTAGCATACCACTGTATCAAAGGTAGCTTCATCTCTCAATGGGAAAAGGTAAGGGACCCCAATACATTACACACACAATAAACAGCTAATGATTAGCCTCTATCATTAGGGAATCCACTACTGCAGATACAGAGACTTGGTGTATATAGTATTGTCTAGAGGCTTTAAAGTCAGCCAAATGGTGGTTGCTGGTCTATTTTATGTGAATCTTCCCATTTCTGATTTTCAAAGATAAAACCTCTTGAGATAAGCAGATATTAAATCTTGCTGTAAGTGAAATGCTGTCTAAGGCTATATTCTGCTATGATCCCACCCAGGCTGCCCATAAATAAATAGAGTTATAAAACAGAGATCCCACTGGACATTCACAGTTCAGTTGATGCCAACCACTTTCTGTATTCTCCCTTCTGTTTAATTTTTGTCACAAATTCTGTAAGAGGGAACAATCTCTATTGAGTTATTTTTATCTCCATCCATTTCTTTGTAACGGTTAACAATTCATGGGGAATAATTTCTAATTTTTTCCCTAAGTATTTATTTATCAGAGCGAGTAATCTTGATTTCTCAAGATTGTCCTGAGTATTTTTCCCATGTCTATTAATCTGAACAGATTTTATTGTAAATATACCATTGAAATACCAACTTGTTCTACCTTCCCTCAAGATTGGTATGCATCTTGAAAACACTCCCCAGATCTTGAAGTTACCACTAAATTGCTGAGGTTGAAAAGTGAATAGATTTATACTGGCCAGGATTAAATTCCAGGCATTTCTCTATCAATATGTTGTGCAGTGTGAAAAGTTGCTCCATCAGAACCTGCTTTGATTTGCTTACCATGAAACTATACTTCTTAGTTTGTATCTCTATGGATTAAATATGGTGCCTTGTCCATAGTTAATACTCACTAGGATTTTTAATAAAATGCAAGAAAGTTAGACCAAATTTTAATTCATTTCAACTTATGGAGGAAACGGCTATATTGACAGTTCAGCCACAAATATTCATTATTTCAGCAAAGAATCTGGAGCAATCTAGCCAGGGCTGTTATTAATACTGTTAAGTGCTATCAAATCTATTCTGACTCATAGCTACACTCGTAGTGTTTCTGAGGAGCAGGTGATGGGTTTGAACTATAGTTCTTATGTTAAAGTGTTAAACCAGGACTCTATGGGGGTAAAGATAGAAAAACTTTCTATTATGTGGTACCAGGTGGACTTAAAAAAATGTTTTCCAAAGTGTGTTTATAAAATATACTCTAAAAATATAGTCTGTAACAATAAAATGTAGAAGATAACAAGTTTCTATGGTTCAAATAAGTTTTCAATTTTAAATAATTTTTTTAATGTCTGTTTCTTAATATGTTTTACCTCTATTCTTCTCCTCACTCTAGAATATAAACTCCAAGAAGTTAGAATTAGTGTCAGTCTTGTTTATTGCATAGTTTGTAGAAAGTAGTCAATAAATCTGGATTATACAAAATATAAAATAAGGAGTGTTTCATAGAATTTAGGAGCTAATGTACCATTGAAATCTAGAAAAGAACTATATCTAATAAGTTGACTTTCTCTTAGTGTCTACTGCTGATGTCATGTATTTATAAAGGGGAAAAGATGTGAAGATTTCTAGTTCTGTAAAATACAGTGGCCCTAGTAATCAAATCCATTATGAAACCCTAAGAGATAGCCCAGATAAGAGAGTGTTGATGGAGTGGTGTCAAAGAAAAAAACAGGTAACCAGTTATTTCAAGTGAATGGCCACAACAAAGGCCCAGTCTTATGACCACACAAGAAAAAAGTGGATTCATTCATTCAACAAAACTGTTTATCAAACCCCTGTTATTGTTCATATATTTTTTTAGTATCTGGAACCATCTAGACAAGCATCCACATTTCCTGTTCAAGGAGTAAACCTTTTAAAATATGAATAAACTTTTTTTTTTCCATTCAAGTAAATCTCTTTCATAAAGATTTATATAAATTGTTTTAAAGTGTGTGCAAGTCAACTAGGAAGAATGTTACAAAAGTTCATTTACATATGTGTTGATAAATAAGTGTGAAAAGTTGATGACCTTTTTAAAGGCAAGATAGAGTAAAAGAATGTATATAAAGAACAAGTTCTACTCCTGATCTTGTTGTGTCATCTTGTACAAATTATATCATCTTTGTCATCTGAATAGTTAAGTGTTGTTGTTGTTGTTAAGTGTTTTCAAGTTGATTTTCACTCATAGTGACCCTGCAAAGGGTTTCTGAGGAATGACTTGTAGGTTTGATCCACTGACCTTTTCGTTAGTGTCCAGTTCTTATCCTAAATCACCACATTTCTTAAGATCTCTTAGACTTCTTATAGCCTTTATAAATCAGGAGCCCTGATGGTACATGATTAAAGCACTCAGCTGCTAACCTAATAGACAGTGGTTCAAACCTACCACCGCTCCATGGAAGAAAGACAAGATAGTCTGGTTCCGTAAAGATTTAGTCTTAGAAACCCTATGAGGCAGTTCTGTTCTGTCCTAGGGAAACTCTGACTCAGAATTGACTTGCCAGCAGTGGGGTTGGTTTTCATATTTTGATATGGTTAGTTCAAATCATAAACTAAGGCCAATTCGTCTTTAAATTACTATTATTGTTTTAGCCGTTTCTTCCATCTAATAAATAAGATCTTTTAGTTTGTCAGTTTCAGTGTTTGAGAAATTTGACAGTTTAATTCTCTTACTAAATGCTTTATTAGACATTAGACTGGCAAATTGGAGTAAAACTATAATTGCCTCTCATCTTTGATACCTCTTCTCCTAGTTTACACTTCTTGATATACGTGGGGAATGAGCCTGACTTTAAAAGTTGGAAAGATAGTAAAGGGATAGAATTTCAATGGCTACAATCAGTAGTTTTCTCCTAAAATCCCATAAAACATGTCAGTATTATAGGAGAAAAATCCAAGGCAGGCTGAACAGTTACATGCATGTTCCCATAAAAGACTGATAGCTACTGTAATTGAATGTGGACAAGACAAATGGGTAAAGCAACCAGTTTTCTGATAAAATCTGATGAAATATTTAATGGAATGATTACTTAATGGGAAGAGTTGCTGATCTGAGGATGCAGGTTCCACTGTGAAAGAACAGCGTGTGCTCTGGGCTGAAGCTAAAGGATTTAGAGGTTCTTCTTTCCTACAGATTAAGAGGGGAAAATAAAATACTTAATTCAGAGGAACAAAATTTTAACTTTCCCTTCCCTTCCCTTTCTTTCTCTCTCTCTCTTTTTTTTTTCACTCCTTCCCTTGTTTATGCACAAGGTATATATTTAAACTACAGTGAGAAATAACATGGGAATCCTTCATATATTAGTTATTCAGAATACTTGTAATAGACTGTCAGTCTGTTTTAATGTAAATCACAATGGAAGTTAATTCAGAAGGAAAGTAACAAATAGGCTTAACTCCACTCCTTTTCATGATGACACCTTCCTTACTGAATTTTCTTTCTTATGAAATCTTTTTGTACATTTCTTTCCGCATACAACACTATCCTGTGGTTTCATCTGAGTCTTTCCTTCTGCAATCAAAACTTAACCATTCAGGGACCCGTTCAAGAACTCAGAAGCACCCCTGTTATAAAAGCCTGTCAGCTCCCTATCCCTGTACTCATCAGAAAGCCTGGCGTTTTCAGCCATCAGCACCTTGAACAGTGGTTGGTGCAGATTGACTATCCTCAGAATAAGTGGCAGATGGGCAGATAATGGATAAGCAGGCTGCCTTCGAATTGGTCATTCCTTGCTGTTTACAATGTGCGTTTATTCGGCTGCCATCCATTTCTTTGGCTCTCTTCACTGCTGCGTGATTTGGAAGTAAGCGTAGAATCTTTCCTGCAATATAACCAACCCCCCAAAAAAAAGAACTCTATTGCTATCATGTTACCTTTGACTCACAATAACACTACAGTGTGCCTAGTAGAACTCCTCCTTAAAGTATTTGAGACTACAAATCTTTACAGTCCCATGGAGCACTTGGTCTGTTTGAACTGGCAACCATGTGATTAGTAGCACATTGCCTAACTCACAGCACTACCAAGTCTCCTTAGCAATGTAACAGCGACAGAGAAATCAGTGACTACAAAATGAAAAGGTCAAGATGTGTTACAGTGGAATTAACTCACTATCAGTTAAGTGCTCTATCTATAGTTTCTTCTTAAGAATTAGAGAGAAAAAGCTGTAGTTTCTTCAGCATTCAGTATTTTCTATTTTGCAGCATTGTAACCCTATTTAGAGTTTCTCAGAAGTGGCTGGTAGGTTTGAACTTCTAGCCTTGTGGTTAGCAGTCAGGTGATGATCCTACAGCCACACTAAGTCTTGTGATTTTACCCATCTTGTGTCCTATGCCAAGGGATGCAATTCACATAAATCTCAATATGACTGACAAACCTTTAAGCTGTCTCTTGTAGTGGTCTGTTCCCTCACCACTCCTTTTAGGTCCTTGGTCACATGGCAAGAGATCAGCCCAGACTTGCTGTGTACTCTGTTTGAGGGTATAGTGCCACGTTTGCTCACACTTTCCACCCCTCTTCTTTCTAGCAAGTATGGTACTATTGACAGATTTTATGTATGTGGGTTTTTGTGCATATACTGCCTCCTTCCATTGCAATGCACGCTTTATGAGAATAATCTTTTCCTATGTTATTTATGGCTATATCTCAAGCAGCTAAAATAGTGCCCGACAGTTTGTCACCTAATAAATATGCTCCAAATGAATGAAAGAATTTGTGGATAGATTAATGAGTGAGTGAACTGATGGATTTATATTTCTGAAGGAAATATTTTGGTGCTTTTACCAGAAAAAGGAGTAGTGGATGATATAATTGGCAATAAAAAGACTGGAAATGTGTACAAACATCTGCAAGTAACTTAGCCACATGTGACATGTCACCAGGAAAGACCAGCCATTAGAAAAGGCTATGCTGTTCTGTAAAGTGGAAGGTCAGATCAAACAAAGGAATGAGACACAATACTAACAACAATGAACTAAAATATACAGATGATCCTGAACATGGCATAAGCCTGGGCAAGATTTCCTTCTGTTAATAAATAAGGTCACCATAAGTTGGAACTGTTTTGGCAGCAACTACCAATAGCAACTCCCCAAAACAATAAGGAGTGTCACTGTGGATGAATGCACTGGACTACAGAATCAGTTCAAACCACAAGGTCAGTGGTTCAAGCTCCCCAGCTGCTCCTTGGACACCCTATCCAGAATCACTATAGGTCAGAACTGATTGGATGGCACTTAACAACAATAACCAATAACAACAAGTATCTATGAGTGCACACCTAGGAAGACTGCCTTTCCTAGTCTGCCTTGTAATTATGTGGGGGCATCTTCTGATGTTCTTGCCAATTTGAAATCTCTTTCACCTTGACCACCAAATAACAAGTGTACAAATAAGTGAACAAAAGTCTTTATTATTATTCTCCATAAAACTCTCTCTCTCCTTTCCTTCATGACCACCAGAGGAGTCTCACATAAACATTTTTATGGACTTTTGTTCCTGAAGGACTGAATGAAGAAGAAAGAGCATCCTCCCAGCAATGACCAGTATAGGACTATGGTGAAAATAGAAATTATAATATTACTGTGTGAAACTGCTGATATTTTCGTGCTGTTTGCTATAGCATGGATCTTATTCTAACTAATAGGAATCAAAGATAAATTGAAAAATCATTCGTCATAAATACACCATCCAGCCTCTCCCACCCACACTGTTGTTGAGGTCTGCAATGTAGTTTAAATTCTTAAAGAGTATGTAACAACTTCATTGGAACATCATAAATGACTCTCATATTATTGGAGTCCTGGTGTGGCACTGTAGGTTCAGAAATGGACTGCTAACAATAGGGTTGGCAGTTCAAACCTATCAGTCACTGTTTGAAAATCCTACACAGGGTGGAAACCTTTTTTCTGTCAAAATTTATAGCATCATACACAGGTCATACAAAATTATCAACTGCAAAATTAGCATACTATAGTTGGTCAAACGTTTCTCAAGCTGGGGAACTGAAGAAAAAATTCAAGCCTTGACTTTCATTATTGAAAGATTCTCTGGGCAAATTACTGAATGATGCAGAAAGCATCAAGAAAAGATGGAAGGAATACACAGAGTCACTGTACCAAAAGGAAATGGTTAATATTCAGCCATTTCAAGAGGTAGCATATGATCCAGAGTCAATGATACTGAAGGAGGAAGTCCAAGGTGCATTGAAGGAATTGGCAAAGAACAAGGCACCAGGAATTGATAGAATCAAAATTGAAATCTTTCAAGAAAGTGAGGGGGCACAGGAGGCACTCACTCATCTCTGCCAAGAAATTTGGAAGAAAACTCTCTGGCTGACTGATTGACAGAGATCGTATTTATGCCCATTCCAAAGAGAAGTGACCCAATGGAATGCGGAAATCATCGGACAATCTCTTTGATATCCCATGTGAGTAAACTTTTGCTAAAGGTAATACAGAAACGGCTATGATCATACATTGATAGAGAACTTCCAGAGGTTCAAGCTGGATTCAGAAGAGGCCGTAGAATGAGGGATATCATTGCTGATGTCCAATGGCTTTTGGCTGAAAGCAGAGAATATCAGAAAGATGTTTACCTGTGCTGTATTGAGTACACAAAGGCTTTTGATTGTGTGGATCATGACAAGCTATGGACAACATTGTGAAGTATGAGTATTTCTGAACACTTAGTTGTGCTCATGAGGAATCTGTACATGGACCAAGAGGCAGTTATTCAAAAAGAACATGGGAACACTGAATGGTTTAAAATTAAGAAAGGTGTGTGACAGGGTTGCATTCTTTCACCATGCTTAGTCAACATGTATGCTGAGGAAATAATCTGAGAAGCTGGATTATATGAATAAATATGTGACATCAGGATTGGAGAAAGACTCATTAACTACCTGCGATATGTAGATGATTCAGCGTTGATTGCTGAAAGTGAAGAGGACTTAAATATTTACTGATGAAGGTCAAAGAGCACAGCCTTCAATACGGATTGGATATCAATGAAAGAAAACAAAAATCCTCACCATTGGACAACATTCTTATCAATGGAGAAAAGATTGAAATTGTCAAGGACTTCATTCTTCTTGGATCTACTATCAGCACTCATGGAAGTAGCAGTCAAGAAATCAAATGACGTACTGCATTAGGCAAATCTGCTGCACAAGACCTTTTTAAAGTGTTGAAGAACAAAGATGTCAGTTTGAGGACTAAGGTGCGCCTGACCCAAGCCATGGTATTTTCAATAACCTCATATGCATGCAAAAGCTGAACAGTGAATAAGGAAGACTGTAGAAGAATTGATACTTTTTCTTATGGCATTGGAGGAGAATATTTAAAGTGCCACGGGCTGCCAAAAGAACCAACAAATCTGTGTTGGTTTATGTGCAGCCAGAGTGTTCCTTGGAGGTCAGGATGGCCAAACTTTATCTCTCATACTTTGGACATATTGTCATGAGAGATCAGTTACTCGAGAAGGATATCATGTTTGGTAAAGTGGAGGGTCAGAGAAAAACAGGAAGGCCCCAGTGAGTTGGATTGGCAAAGTGGCAGCATCAATGGGCAAAGGTGTTGCAACAGTAGTGAGGTTGGCCCAGGATCAGGCAGTGTTTCATTCTGTTGTGCATAGGGTCTCTATGAGTTGGTACTAACTCGATGGCACCTAATAAAAACAACAACAGTATGAGGGCTAGAATTCAGTTGCCTTGGCAGAACCAGACCAAATGATTTTGAGGGCCTTACGTGGTCCATGGGCTGGACATTCCCCACCCTTGCTATAAAAGATCCCTATGAGTCAGAACTGACCTCACTGGCACATGACAGCAACAACTCATTATATTACCAGTTTGGAGGACTGGAGTATTTAGCACAGGGCCACTGTGTCAGTTAAAAGAAAAATGTATAGTGTGTGAAAGTTAAGCAGAAGAGCATTGAAGATGAGTCTTGTGCTTTATATATTTATTCATTCACTTTAAAAACACTGCATCCCATTTGAATTCACTTTCACCATGTTTTGTCTAGCAGGATTTCAAAACTTCCGTGGTCTAATTCTTCCATTGTCCAGACCAGACAATGTCTTGTCAGATGTCAACCCCCTTTGCTGTAAAATTAGTATTTAAACCTTACAAAAGCCTCAATTTTCTTACCCTACGCACCTCTATAATGTTGTTTGAGTATCTTCATGACATATCAGTTAATTTCCTCCAAAGAAAATGCTCCAGGAGATAGTGTCTGTAATGCCTTTCATGACCCACTCTTAGAAGATACGCACTATCATTTCTGAAACTTCTAATTAGCCATAAGATCAGACTATTTATTTGTAACAGTAGGGGATGCTGCATAGAAAATAAATAATTAGGAAGTAAGAATTATTGAGAGCCATATTTAAGACTGGGTTGTAGGGGTTCGATATCTTGTGCTCAGAAAGAACGTGTATACTTTTGTCTAAAAGAGAAGAATTGTAGATGGCATTATTCTTCAAAAAAAAAGTCTTCCTGGACCTATATTCATCTGTTTGCTGCAAACAACTAAACAAGGTAAATTGAGCCACACATATTTCTTTCTTAAATAATTCATCCGTGTGTGTGCATTAAGCTATTTGTCTCTTCTTTTTTCTGTTCTATTCTGCTCAGCTCTGCTCCATGTATTTCCCCATATTTCATTTGCAAAACTAGTCATATAATGGGCCCCGTTAATGGTTGTGGAAGTTTGCTCTGTGTATATAGCATGGCAAGGGAGAGGATACATTCTTCTATACTAACTTTAATAAGCAAAATAAGGACACCCACCCCCTATGACATGTGGGAATTAATCCCTGAAGATTTTTAATGTTATATTACATGGAAATAGGAAGTTGAGTTTGCAGATGGACTTAGTCTTGTTAATAATATGTCTTTAAATTAGGGACACTACTCTGGATTATACAGGTGAGATCGATGTAACCATAAGGCTGCATAAAGCAAAGGGGGGAGTTTGAAAAGGAAATTTCAGAGACATCGCAACGTTAAAGAGATTGGGTATGAGGATGCTGATTTTGAAGATGGAATAATGGGTCATAAGCCAAATATTCCAACCTGGAAAAGGCAAGGAAACAAACCTGCTCTGGAGCATCCAATAGGAATATAACTTTAACAATGCCTTGATTTTAACCTGGAAATACACATTTTGAAATTCTGATGTCCACTACTGTAAGATAATACTGCATTAATAGTGTTTAAATCCACTGTTTGTAGTAATACCTTATATCCCAATGAGAAACTATTATATTCCTCCTTGTCATGGTACTTAGAGGCTTTTACTATAACATGGACCCAATTATAACTATCTGTTTCTAAGCTGAATGAGAAATAGATCTGTGTAACTTTAAGCCATGTAGATTTGGGTTTCTTGTTTAGTTTCATTTTATATGACCTTGAAATAAATACTGAGAAAAAAATAATTTTCACATTGGTGTGGTGCTATAGGATAAGTGTGCTACCATACAGTCGGTTTGAACCACAAAGTCGGTAGTATAAACTCACTAACCACTTCCTTGGAAATCCTATACAGGGTCTCTATAAGTCGGAACCAACTCAACAGCACACAACAACAGTAGCAGCACTGGACTGTAAACCATAAGGTTGGCAGTCCAAACCCACCAGTTGTTCCTCAGAAACCCTACATATAATGTTGCTGTGAGTTGGAACCTACTCAAACATACTTAACAGCAACAGAACTATCTGTCTGACAATTGATTCATCAGTCAATTAATAGACTGATAAACATATTGGTGTTATTACCTGCCTTCAAGTCAGTTCCAACTCATAGAAAACCTATGTAGAGTTTCTGAGGAGCAACTAGTGGCTTTTATCAACTGACCTGTGGTAAGCAGTCTAGTGCTTATCCTAAAGCACCCTACTTAGACTCCATAAATACGTGTTGTAGGATAAACACTGAACTGGTAACCACAGGTCGATGGCTCAAACCAACCAGTCATTCATTGGAAACCTTATGCAGGGTGATTATGAGTTGAAATTGACTCAGCACCATTTAACAACAAGATAACCCCCCCACACACATATTTGTTGTTGTTGTTATGTACCCTCGAGTAGGTTTCGATTCATAGTGACTCTGTATAGAGTTTTCAAGGATTTGCTGGTGGGTTTGACCACTACACCAGGATTCTGTTAACGACCTGCAATATGCAGATGATACAACCTTGCTTGCTGAAAGTGAAGAGGACACTTAAAATACTTACTGATGATCAAAGACCACAGCCTTCAGTATGGATTGTACCTCAATATAAAGAAAACAAAAATCCTCACCACTATGCCAATAAATAGTAGCATAAAAAATCCAGAAAAGATTGAAGTTGTCCAAGACCTCAGTTTATTTAGATCCATTATCCATTGGGAATTGCAAATGTATTCCCTACCTTGAAGAATGTGAAATGGAATATTTAAGTACATTTACTGTTTCTGAGTTGGAGTCCTAGTGTGGAGCTGTAGGATAAGCACTGGATTGCTAAACAGAAGGTTGGTGACTCATATCTACCAGCCACTCCTCAGAAACCTATACAGAGTCACTATGAGTTGAAGGCACTTAACAACAATAACAGTGTCTCCCCAAGAACATTAATAAATTCCTGTGCTTAGATCCACAGTTAACATTCATGTAAGCAGTAGTCAAGAAATAAAATGATGTATTGCATTAGGCAAATCTGTTGTACAAAACATTTAAAGTGTTCAAGAACAAAGATGTCAGTTTGAGGGATTAGGTAGGCCTGACTCAAGCCATGGTATTTTCAATAGCCTCTTATGCATATGAAAGTTGGACAATGAGTAAGGAAGATCTTAGAAGAAGTGATGCATTTTAGTTATGGTATTGGAGAAGAATATTAAAATGAACATAAACTGCTACTAGTGCAAACAAATCTGTGTTGGAAGAAGTACAGCTAGAATGCTCCTTAGAAGTCAAGACGGCAAGACTTCATCTCTCACACTTCTAACATGCTATCAGGAAGGGCCAATCCCTGGACATCATACTTGGTAAAGTGGAAGGTCAGTGAAACCGAGGAAGACACCAAAGGAGATGGATTAGCACAGTGGCAGCAGCTACAAACTCAAGAGTAACAAGGATTGTGAAGACAGCGCAGGAATGTGCAGTGTTTCATTCTGTTGTGCATTGACTTGGAACCAACTCAATGGTGTCTAACAAAAACATATAAATCAAACTATCAAGTTCATTCCAACTCATGACAACCCTATCTAGAATTCCTGAGTCTAAGTTTTTGCAGGAGCCCAGAACCTCATCTTTCTCCCACTGAGCAGCTGGTGGGTTTGAATGTCTAGTTTTGTGGTTAATTGTTGTTATTAGGTGCCATTGAGTTAGTTACAACTCAATGATGCTATACAAAAGATAATGAAACACTGCCAGGCTTGAACTTCTGACCCAAGTATAAATAAAACATCAACAACCTCCTGAAGAAATCTATAATTTTCCAGAGTTAGATTTATGATTCTGGGCCTCAACTGATTAGTCTACATTGATGGTGCAATAAAACCTGTGAGAGCCAGAATTCGGCAGGACTGAATTTGGTTTCAGGATCTTGGAAGTTTTCTAACTTTGACTGTGTACAGTCTTACCACTTTTGGGCTATGGGTCAGGTTCAATTTGACAGCACTTAACAACAACAATGATGGTAGAAAGCATTTGAGCTTTTCTTCTCTGAAAGAGTTCCACTTTACACAGTGTAATAGTTAAAGTTTATGTTTCAACTTGGCTAAGCTAGGAATCTCAGTGGGTTAGCAGTTGTTGTTGTTGTTGTTAAGTGCCATCGAGTCGGTTCCGACCCATAGCAATGCTGAACAGGGTTTCTGAAGCTGTAAATCTTTATGGGGAACAGAAAGCCTCATCTTTTTCCTGCAGAGCAGCTGGTAGTTTCAAACTGCTGACCTTATGGTTCGCAGCCGGATTCGTAAACCCTACACTACCAGAGCTCCTTTGGTGGTTATGTGCCGTGGAGTCAGTTCTGACTCATAGCGAGAGCTCCTCTAAGATGTATTAATTTCCTGTGATGAGATCTACTATAATATAATCATCTCTATCATGGAATTCAATGTGCTAAGCCCTGATCTGATATAAATCTTCACCTCTATGATATTAACAAGGTCGGAAGCAATCTACAGTGGTGGGTTGTATCTTGAGTCAATCTCTTGGGAGATATAAAAGTCAAGAAGGAACAGAGAAAGAGGGACCCACTGCGATCAAGAAAGAAGCGCTGGAAACCAGGTGCATCCTTTAGACCTGAGGTCCCTGTACTATTTATTGTTGTCAGGCGCCATCGAGTCGGAACCGACTCATAGCAACCCCATGCACAGCAGAACGAAACAATGTCCGATCCTGGGCCAACCTCACTACCACTGCCACACTTGACGCCATCAATGATGCCACCTGGCCAATCCCTGTACTATAAAGCTCCTAATACAGGGAAAGACTGATGACAAGAACATGGAGCTCTCTAAGGAATACTGAGCTTACAGATACTGAAAGGAGAAAAGAACCATTCCCTAGAGTCGACAAAGAGAGAAAACCTTCCCCTAGATTTGGATCTCTGAATTTGGGCTTTAGCCTCATCAACTGTGAGAGAACATCATCCTATTTGTTAAAGGCATACACTTGTGATATTTTTATTATACAGCACTAGATACCTAAGACACATAGATTGCAGCGTTTGCAGGTTTTACTGTATATTTTCTTTCATGTAGAAAGTAAATGATGTTGATACACAATAAGTAGGGCATAGGCTTAGCATTGCTTTCTCGAAGACTTCATATTTGTCTACAAGGTGATATTTATGTATCAATCTTAGCAGTTAAGTCTAAAGCAAATCCAGAATAAAAATAACTAAACCACATAATAACAATGGATAACATGTTTGCAGTGTGCAATATGCCAGGAACTATATTGTCGTTGTAACTATATTATATACTTAAAATTAATTATATTATTTCATTCTCATAATCATCTGATGTTATTGTGGCTCTGTAGAATAAGCACTGGACTGCTAACCACTAGGTCAGCCATTTGAGTCTACCAGCCACTTTGAAGGAGCACGATGAGACTGTCTGCTCCTGTAACTCAGTGCCACTTAGCAATAATAACAATAAAAATAATCTGATGAGGCAGTTGTTATTATTGCATCTGTTTAAAGATGAAAAAACTCAGACTTAGCTTAAACAGCTGTCTATGATAACACACCTGGATATACAGTAGCAGAAATATATACAAATGAATTCATCTAATTGCTAAATCAACTATTAGCCACTACACTGTACTCCTGCAAAGTAGGCACTGAGATCTTCACCCTCATTACAAACCCTGTTTTTTTTAATTGACCCAGATCAGAACAAACAATCCATAAACATGCAATGTTGTTACGTTGTTGTTAAGTGCCATTGAATGGGTTCTGACTCATAGCAACCATGTATAGGGTTTCCAAGGAGTAACTGGCGAGCTTGAACTGTCAGTCTTGCAGTCCAGCATATTAACCTGCAGGACCACACCAGGACTTCAAACATACTATGGTGGTGGCGATTTGCCTTGGAGTCGGTTCTGACTCATAGCGACACTGTATAGGGTTTCCAAGGCTGTAAATCTTCACAGGAGCAGAAAGCCTCATCTTCTCCCGTAGAACAGCTGATAGTTTTGAACTGCTGACCTTGAGGTTAACAGCCTGACTCATAACTATGACGCTATCAGAGCTCCTTCGAAACATACAATAGTGACAAAAAATAAAATAAGGATTGTTGTGTTGTTGATAAGTGCCGTCGAGTCGATTCCGACCCATCGTGACCCTGTACAGGGTTTCCAAGGCTGTAAATCTTGACGGGAGTAGAAAGCCTCATCTTTCTCCCGTGAAGAGGCTGATAGTTTCGAACTGCTGATCTTAAGGTTCGCAGCCCGATTCGTAACCACTATGCTACAATGTCATGCAACATTCATGACAATGTAGTGACGTTGTTGTTATGTGCTGTCAAGTTGTTTCCCTTAGCGACCCTGTACAGGGTTTCTGAGGAGCAGCTGATAAGCTTGAACCACTAACCTTACAGTTCAAACGGCTTTGCAGTCTGACTCATTAACCTACAGCGTCACAACAGGACTTGGCCAGGGGAAAAAAAAATGGAAGTGCTCCATCCTCATTAACTTATTATTTAAATATTAGTAAAATACATTCCTTGTCACACTTAATAACTATCTGCTGCCTCTTACAGTGATGGGAACATCATTTGTGGAGGTTTCTTTTTTCTTTGTTGAAAGCTTCCTCTGTCTCTCTCTCTCTCCCCCTTTGAATGTAACAGAATTCATGAAAAGCAGTAATTCCAGGGCCCCAAGGTGGAGCCAAGGCATCGCTGAACTGCAAGGGAAAGGGAATAAAAGGCAAAGATCCTAAGACAACTAAAACAGTAAGCACACACACGTTTGGAAGCAGGCATGTTCCCTAGGTGATTGTTGTCAGGTGCCTTGGAGTCAGCTCTGGCTCATAAGTTGCCTATGCATTACAGAAAGAAACAGTGCTTAGACACGGGCCATCCTTATAAGTATTGCTATCTTGGAGCTCATTGTTGCAACCATGGCATCATTTCAGCTCACCAGGCTCATTCTCTTTTCACTAACCTTCTGCATTACTAAACATAATGTCCTCTCCCAGGGCTGTGATGACTCAGTTATCTGCTATTCATAAGGTTGGCAGTTCAAACCCACATTTACTCAATGGGAAAAAGCGGTATTCTGCTTCTGTAAAGATTGACAATCTCAGAAATCTTATACAGTCACCCATACACATATGAAAGCTTGACGATGAATAAAGAACTGTAGAAGAATCCATGCATTTGAATTATGGTATTGGCAAGGAATATTGAAACTACCATGAAGTCCTTAGGAGAAGTATAACCAGAATGCTCCTTAGAAGCCAGAATGATGAGACTTCGTCTCTTGTCTCTTAGCCATGTTGTCATCAGGGATCAGTTCCTGGAGAAGGACATTCTACTTGGTAAAGTGGATGACCACTGAAAAGATAAAGACCCCCCCCCCCA
>NW_006408593.1:6009820-6011874 GCF_000296735.1 Chrysochloris asiatica | reverse complement strand
CTCTGGTGGCACAGTGAGTTTACATTGGGTTGCTAACTGCAAAGTTAGCAATTTGAATACACAAGCTGCTCTGTGGAAGAATGATGAAGATTTTTGCTCCTGTAAGTATTTACAAGGTTGCTATGAGTTGGAACTGATTCTATGAAACAACACTCTATGTATATATATATTCACTTATGCTAATTAATGCCACATCTAGACTAGAATGAAGTCATCTAATTACCAGAAATTTATCACTTTCATTACATCAATCTTTATTTAGTTTTTACTCAACATTCACATAATCTTCTGCCCTCTATACTGTAGTTTTGTTATTAAGTGCTATCAAGTCAGTTCTGATCCATAGTGACCATACATAAGGTTTCTGGGGAACAGCTGGTGAGTTTGAACCTCCAATCTTGCAATTCAAACTGACATTGTGGTCAAGCGCCTTTCCTACAGTGCCAAGTCAGGACTTTATAGTGTTTGAAAAATGATTGCTAAAAGAATGATTGAATGACACAAGCCAATTCAAAAAGAGGCAAATATAGATCATTTATTGTGAACCCTATCAAAAGAGTTAAACTGGCTCATTCTGTTCTGGACATATTAACCTGGTATCATAGAGGACACTTTTAATGCCAGTGGTGACAAAAATCCCAAAGCAATGACCCTAGTGCTTAATAAGAAGGACATTAGAATATACTTTCTCTTCATGTCTGCCTTAGAAATGCTTTTTTTTCTCTCCCAAGATACAGTGTTAGTCTTCTGTCTTAAGATTTCCATAAATGAAATTACATTTCAGAGAAATGAGTATGGGAATGAAAGAGTGAGAATTGCTGTCTATTTTAGAGACCAGGTGTTGAAATCCAGAATCCATTAAATCTTTATCTTTTTTGACATAAGGATCTTCCATTTTGTCACTAACCCTCTACTTTATCCCTGATGGCACTGTAGAATAAACATTGGACACCAAGCCATAAGGTTGGCAGTTCAGACCCATGAGCTGCTACACTGGAGAAAGATGAGGCTTTCTGCTCATCTATTTTTTGCTTCCAGTGTGATCTTTCCCTGTGTAAATCATTTCCTAACTTTAACTTCATGCACCTAGATTGCATGGATATAGAATTGGTCCATGTACTATGACAGCTTAGACAGTAAGCATTTCTTCTTTTTAGCAGTTATAAATCCCAAAATGAAATAAAGCCTTCAATAAGCCACTTGTAGTCTTTAAGGCACTGGTCAGTTTCATGAATACAGAACCCTTCCCCCCGCCCCACCCCCCCAGGCTCATCCTTCCACTTAGGAGAGCAGTTTCAGTTTTTAAAACCCCACCCATCTATTATTGTGTTTCCTTGAAAAGCACAGAGGATAAAAAAAAAAAAAAAAGTATATGGTGGCTTGCCAATAGAATTCTGTGAGTTTGCAATCTATTTCCCAGTGTAAAGGACTTTAAAAGTAAATTTCAGTGGATTTTGAAAGAGAAAGAAATCTCTCTGTTCCTTTTCAGTCAATATTTCTTGTGAATTACCATCTCTTATCTTTTGCTTTTCTTACTTTTCTTTCTTCTCTCCTACTGTGGCCCCTTGAGCATCAAAATCCAATCACTCCAAAGTTATTGTTATAAATTGCCTTCTGGTCCAGCATGACTCAAGGTGACCCCATATGTATTAGAGTAGAAATTCTTTATAAGGTTTCAAGGCTGTGACTTTTCAGAAGTAGATTGCCAGACCTATCTTCTCAGGTACCTTTGAGTGGTTTCTAAGGAAAGGCCTTTTGGCTAGTAGTCAAACTATCACTTACTACCCAGGAAATCCTCAATTAGGGAGAGACGGTTGTCAATTCCAAAGGAAATGATATAAAGAATAAAAGATTCAATGAATGAAAATGCACTAAATCATGCAATATTTGAGGACAAAAACCCATAGAGGTAATGGCACTTGCCATGTTGTTGCTAGGTTTCTTAGAGTCAGTTTCAACTCAAAACAGAGCAAAGTACTGTCTGGTCCTGTACTATCTTCTCCATCATTTTATGTTTGAGCTTGTAATTGCTGTCCCTATGACAATCCATCTCC
>NW_006408593.1:6007839-6009535 GCF_000296735.1 Chrysochloris asiatica | reverse complement strand
AAGTACATGAGCTGAAGTCTCAACCTTCTAGATTCTAAGGAGCATTCTGCTTGTACTGCTTGTAAGACAGATTTGTTTGTTCTTTTGGCAATCTATTCGTACTTTCTATCTATCCATTCGTACAACACCATCATTCAGACACATTAATTCTTCTCATGCCTTCTGTATTCATTGTGTGGCTTTCACATGCATATGAGGTGATGGAAAATACAATGGCTTTGGTTAGTACCACCTTAGTCCTCAGACGTATTTGCTCTTAATCAGTTGATCTTGATTTAAACAGGTTTTGTGTATCAGATTTGCCCAATGCAATACATTTTTTTCTTTAATTGACTGCTGTTTCTCCTGGTAGAGTAGTGGGTCACATATTGGGCTGCTAAGCCCTAGGTCCACAATTTGAATCTATCAGCCACAGGAAACCTTCTGCTCCCTTAAAGATTTACAGCCTTGGAAACCCAATACAGGGTCTCTATGATTAGAAGCCAACAGGACAGCACATGGTAGCACCAGCTTCCATGAGCATTGATTATTGATCCAAGTAATATGAAATCTTTGACATCTGCAATCTTTTTTAATTTTATCATAACACTGTTTACTGGCCTAATTATGATGATATTTGTTTTCTTTTCATTGAGGTATAATCATACTGCAGACTATAGTCTTTGATCTTCATCAGTAAGTATTTTAAATCCTCTTCACTTCTAGAAAGCAAAGGTGTATCATCTGCATATCACAGGTTAGTAAAGAATCTTTTGCAAATCCAATGCCAATTTCTTCTTCATATAATCCAGTTTCTCAGTTTATTTGCTCAGCATACATATTTTATAGATCTAGTGAAAGGTTACAGCACTAGTGCTCACCTTTCCTGACTTTATCCTGGCATTATCTCCTTGGACTGTTTGAACAAGGATTTCTTGGTCTATGTACAGTCTCAACACGAGCATAATTAAGTGTTCTGGAGTTCACCAGAACACCATTGTTATCTGTAGTTCATTATAATTCACATAATCCAATGCCTTTGTGTGGTCAATAAAATACAAGTAAATACATGATTCATGTATTCTCTGCTTTCAATTAACAATGAGGAGAAACAGCTGTACACATCCATTAATAATTGAAACATGATGTGTTGTTGTTGTTAGGTGCCATCAAGTCAGTATCGACCCATAGCGACCTTATACACAGCAGAATGAAACAATGTCCAATCCTGGGCCAACCTCTCTACTGTTGCCATGCTTGAGCCCATCAATGCTGCCACTTTGCCAATCCATCTCATTGGTGGTCTTCCTCTTTTTCTCTGACCCTCCACCTTACCAAACACGAATTCCTTCTCCAGTGACTGGTCCCTCCTGACAATATGTCCAAAGTGTGAGAGACGAAGTTTTGCCATTTTGGCCTCCAAGGAGCACTGTGGCTGCACTTCTTCCAAAACGGATCTATTGATCCTTTTGGCAGCCCATGGCACTTTCAGTATTCTCCTCTAACACCTTAACTCAAAATCATCAATTCTTCTACGATCCTTCTTATTCACTGTCCAGCTTTTGCATGCATATGAGGTTATTGAAAACACTATGGCTTGGGTAAATAGACAGGGAATTGTCTTAGTCCTCAAGCTGACATCTTTGCTCTTCAACACTTTCAAAAGGTCTTGTGCAGCAGATTTGCCTAATGCAATACATCATTTGATCTCTTTACT
>NW_006408593.1:6005953-6007084 GCF_000296735.1 Chrysochloris asiatica | reverse complement strand
AGTTGGAAAATATGGATTTGGTGATAGAAAAAATTCTGGATATGATAGAATTGTATAAGACCAGTGACATCTTCATGACAAATACCTTTTCTAAAAAAACTTTTTAAAAAACATACACATGGACCTCACCAGATACATACACAGAAACCAAATTGACTGCATCTGTGGAAAGAGACAGTGGAATAGTTCCATATCATCAGTAAAAACAAGACAGGGAACACTGTAGAATATACCATCAATTGTTCATAATGCAACTTCAGGCTGAGGCTGAAGAAAATTAAATCCTTTAAAGCCAAAGTATGACTTTGAATATATCACACATGAACTCAGAGATCATCTGAATAACAGACACTATTGACCGAAGACCAGAATCATTGTAGGATGATGACATCAAGAATATCATACAGGAAGACAGTTAAAGGTCATTAAAAAGACAAGAAAGGAGAAAAAGACCAACATGGATGTCAGAAATACTCTGAAACTTGTTCTTCAGTGTTGAGATGTTAAAGCAAATAGAAAAAATGAGAAGGTAAGAGAGCTGAGGAGAAAATGTTAAAGGGTAGCTCAGGAATACAAAGTCAAGAATTATAATGAAATGAGCAAAAGACCTGGAGTTAGAAAGCAACAAGTATTAATACACTCAGCACTTCCCAAGCTGAAAGAAAGAATGAAGGGGATAAAAATCAAGCCTCAACTTGCAATACTGAAGGACTCCTAGTGTGGTAGATAGAATCCTGCTATGGCACTGTAAGATCATCACCAAACTTCAAATCACAAGGTCAGCATTCAAATCATCAGCTGCTACTTGGAAATCCTATATAGGGTTACTATGGGTCAGAACCAACTAGACAGAAATTAACAACAGCAACAACAATGGGAAGACTATTGAATGAAGCAGCAAACATCAAAAGAAGATGGAATGAACACATACCAAATGGAATGGCTGATGTTCAACTATTTGAAGATATAATAGTCAATGGTACTTAAGGAAAAATTCTAAGGTGCACTTAAGGCATTGTCAAAGAACAAGAGTCAGGGAATTGATGGAATACAAATCAAAATCATTCAACAAACTAATGCAGCACTGGAGGCACTGACTTATCTATACCAAGAAATTTGGAAGACAACTGC
>NW_006408593.1:6004242-6004828 GCF_000296735.1 Chrysochloris asiatica | reverse complement strand
GGGATTTTTTTCCTGTTGGTCAGTCTTTCAAGAAGTATCTTCTGTTCCTCTAGCTGTACCACGATGGTCTGCTTTTCCTTTGCAATGGGAATCTCCTATCTCAGAATGCTTCGGATGGCTTCAGGATTCCACTTAAAGTCTAGTACACTACAAAGTCTCCACAAGAAGCCTCTTTTACTGGACAAGTTTTAGTATACCTTTTAGGTATTCCAATCAGTTATAGGATGAAGATGAGCTTATAAGCTTTCTATAATCATGTTTGAATAGGAGTGGTGATAAAGGGCATCCTTGTCTAGTTCCTGTTCACAAAGGAAAGGCTTTCAGTTTCTCTCCATTGAGACTGATGTTGGATGTTGGTTTGGTATATATGCTAATAATTAGGTTGAGGAATTTCCCTTCAATTCCTACTTTGTTGAATGTTTTTATGAGGAACGGTTGTTGAATTTTGTCAAATGACTTTTCTGCATCATTCAATATGATCATGTGGTTCTTTTCTTTTTAAAATTTATATGGTGGGTTACATACATATAAAGTTGAACCATCCTTGCATCTCTGATATGAACTTGACTTGGTCATGATGTATTAT
>NW_006408593.1:5999361-6001028 GCF_000296735.1 Chrysochloris asiatica | reverse complement strand
GCACTTCACAACAACATAATTGATAAGGACTCCTGGTGTGGTGATGTAGGATCAGCCCTGGATTGTAAACCATAAGGGTGATGGTTCAAACCCACCAGCTGCTTTTTTTGGAAGTCAAATACAGGGCCAGAACCAACTGTATGGCATTTAACAACAACACAGTAGTTGATAAGTTATTTCTGAAACCACTTTATTGATTGGGAAAATGAGGAATGGGAAGCGTATGCACATGTAAATCTGTCTGAGAAGAAATGCGGCCAAGAAGCTCCATAGAAGGAAGAAATTTGTCTCTTGGTACTTTGTCTTATGGTCCTTTGCCCATATAATCAGGAGGGACTAGTCCCTGGAGAAGGACATCATGCTTGGTAAAGTAGAGGGTCAGCTAAAACCAAAAAGAGTCTCATCATGGTGTATTGGCGCAGTAACTGTAACAATGGCTCAAACCTAGCAATGATTATGAGGAAGACACAGGCCCAAGCAGTGCTTCATTCTGTTACAATAGGGTCACTGTGAGTCAGAACTGACTGATGGCAACCAACAACAACAATACGTTCATGCTGCTAGAGATAAAGTTATTAACAGAAGTCTAACTTCTTCAGGAATCTTGCACTGACTTTAGCCACAGAAAGTTGTCTGCACTCATCAGTTGTTGTTGTTGTTGATAAATACTGTGGAGTTCGTTCCAACTCATAGTGACCCTGTACAGGGTTTCCAAGGCTGTAAATCTTTACAAGAGTAGAAAGCCTCATCTTTCTCCCACGGAACACCTGGTAGTTTTGAACTGCTGACCTTGTGGTTGGCAACCCAACTCCTGACCCTGTACACGGTTTCCAAGGCTGTAAATCTTTACAAGAGTAGAAAGCCTCATCTTTCTCCCATGGAACAGCTGGTAGTTTTGAACTGCTGACCTTGTGGTTGGCAACCCAACTCATTACCACTACGCTACCAGGACTCATCAGTAATTGACAGGAAAGCACAACAATGCCCCTTGTGTAGCCCCAACCTGTATGAGTGTTGTCAGTCACGTTGTTTCAAATGTGAAATATTGGAATATAGTTTAGTCTCTTATCTCAAACCTTGTCTTCCGAAGTAACTTCATAGCTATTTGTTCTGACTCCATTCATTCCATAACTTACATAACATTTATTCAAAACATCACTGACTATTCTCTCTGTAAATTGATGTTCCTCTAATTTCTTATAATGACAGCATTTTGTTCAAGTTACCAAGTTTAACAACAGCAACAACTTGGAACCACTTTGTTACTTCCTCTTATTACCTCTTACATCTAATTTCATTTTACTCCAGTTTACTCTCTGCATGTTTACTAAATTTATCTTCCTCAAACTCCACTTTCTTTCTGCTGTGAAACCTTCAATGCCTCAAGATGTATACATGGTAAAATGTATAAACCTTAGTAAGTCATCTACAACTCTGATCTTTACCAGACATCAAATCTGTTTACCAGGTAATCTAAACCCAATCTGCATGCTTTCCTATCTACACATTTATATTTAAGAAAACTCAGCATGCACCTTTTGTCCCCCTCTACAATACTGCACAATCAGACCCATTTTTCAAGGTACAAGATTAAACAGTATTCTTCTGTGACCTTTCCTCATCAGTAGAGTGTGATGGTGCCTCTACCTCTTCACAATTTCACAAAA
>NW_006408593.1:5996547-5998278 GCF_000296735.1 Chrysochloris asiatica | reverse complement strand
TCTTACATCTAATTTCATTGAAACTCCTCAGACTCTACATCATATTTCGAGCATTTGTCTATCATCCATCCATCGATCCATGCATCCATTAATCCCTTTGTCTATGCTACTTTTGTTGACACTATTAGTGTTATTCTCCAGTATAGATAATTGAAGACCTCTGGACTGGCCCAGTGTAATAGAATCCTACCCAGGTCCCCTTCTTCAATTTTCTTTCCACTCTATGTTTAATCCCTGTGCTCTGCTGCTAAATTCCCATTCTGTATAAATACCTCTTCTTATTTTACCATCATGAGATTATAAACTCTGTGAGCTTGGTCTATTGTACCTGTTTATGCCCTGTTTTAGAACATTGCTACTACATAGTAAGCACCTAATAAATATTTGTTTGGAAATTGCTAAATCCCTATTCATATACCTTCCAATGATCTCCTGTTATATAAGAAGTTTAATTTGGCTTTGAAGTATTTTATAATATTTATAATTACATGCTGGTAATGGATGAAAACTATGATTAGAATAAGAATGAAGATTGAATTTAAATAAGATACTAGAAAAGAAATAGACCAGTCTGTAATAAGAAGCACTCAGAAATGTTTGTGTCTTGCCTTTAAGTTCCATAGATTAATTCTACATTATTGAATAGATTATTTGGATTTTTAATAATAAAACCAAATAAACAATATACTATATAATATGTTAAACTCTTTAATAGTGTAAAACCAAGTATTTTACAGATAAGAAAACAAACTTAAACAGATGAAGTAATTTGTCCATGGTTACCCAACTAGTTAAAGGTAGAACCAGGATACAACATATTTTAAATTAATCATTATTTTACAATGTGGATTTCCCTTTCATTTATAGAAGGCAAGGTCAATATTCTAAGTTCTAAAAAAATAACATTCCTTAGAATTCTCTGGATATGAGCAGTCTACATGCAAATAGCTCTTTTTTCATTCTTTGCCAGGAAGGTCTTCACCTACCTCAGAAAGATCTAAGGGAGCCTGAGGGGCTCAGAACAATGTCTTGTCTGAGGGTGTGAACTGAAGACTTATAAAAGGGGCTATGAATACAAGCCACAGTGCAAAAGAAATACAGCAACTGTCCCTCAGAGCCAGAGGAATGGTTGAAGTGTTGAATGGAGAAGATAAATATACAGAAATACTTCCATTTTCACATAATTGCTACACCTACCCAGGGATCTTTTCTTAAACCAAACTGGAACTCCGAAGTTAACATGGAACTCCCACACAACTTGACATTTCTTTTCCCTAAAACTTTTGACCGTCTCCTGCTTCTTTAATGGACTAATCAAGAGTCCTGCTAGAGCTTGAGGGGTTTGGAGAAACTGCTTCCTGTTTGACCCCATACCACTTTGTGCACTGCTGGATCTCATTTTTTGCCCCCCACTGGTGTTGTTTTGCTGTTATATGCCCCCTCCCTTCTGCCTTTGGAGGACTCTGTCTCCCTATATTACACAAGAAGAGTCAGAAACTGCTGCCATATAGCCAAGCTACAATCACACTCTATAAAACGCCAAAACCCAGACAAGAACCAATACCAACTGCCATATACCAGGGAGGGAAACAACACCTGTGAAAATTACTCTTAGTTAAGCAATAAGAAGTGTGAAAACCAAAGCCCACATCCTGATCACATCTTCCTGGAAGCAATCAGAAAGCATAAAAAATTACCAAAACACATACTCAATTAAGTATTAAGGCCACA
>NW_006408593.1:5989347-5994335 GCF_000296735.1 Chrysochloris asiatica | reverse complement strand
TTTCTAGAAATAAATGAGAACAAAAACACAACATACCAAAATCTTGGGGACACGGCAAAAGCGGTGCTGAGAGGACACTTTATTGTAATAAATGCACACATCCAAAAAGAAGAAAGAACCCAAATTAACACATTAACACAGCATCTACAACAATTAGAAACAGACCAACAGAGGGAACATTATTGATGTGCTTCCTCTTCCAAGACAGATTTACTTGTTCTTCTGGCAGTCCATGATAATTTCAATATTCTTTTCCAATATCATACCTCCAATGTGACTGGAGAAGAGCTTCCTACTCAAAGTAGAGTTGATCATGATGATGCAAATGAAATAAAGCTTTCAGGGCTTTCATTCGCTGAGTGGAGTACACTCAAAATGAAGAAAAACAACTGTAAATATCCAGTAATAATTGGAATATGGAATGTAAGAAGTATGTATCTAGGAAAATTGGAAACTGCCAAAAATGAAATAAAATGCATAAACATAAATATCCTAGGCATTAGTGAGCTGAAATGGACAGTTATTGGTGAGTTTAAATCTGATAATCACATGGTTTACTATTCTGGGAATGACAAACTGAAGAGGAATGGTGTCACAATCATCAATTCATCATCAAAAGGAACATAGCAAGATCAGCCATGAAGTACAACTTTTTCTGTGATAGGCTAATCTTCATATGTCTGCAAGGAAGACCAGTTTATATCACTATTATTCATATTTATGCATCAACCACTAAAGTCAGTGATAAGGAAATTGAAGAATTCTACCAACTTCTTTAGTCTGA
The DNA here is from genome assembly GCF_000296735.1 of Chrysochloris asiatica. Classification (NCBI taxonomy): domain Eukaryota; kingdom Metazoa; phylum Chordata; class Mammalia; order Afrosoricida; family Chrysochloridae; genus Chrysochloris; species Chrysochloris asiatica. Next base: position 5,993,551 of record NW_006408593.1, on the reverse strand, counting down.
ATTTGTCAAACACACAAGCAAGATGTAGTGATAATTACTGGTGATTGGAATGCAAAGGTTGGAAACAGAAAAGATCAGTAGGTGGAATATATAACCTTGATGATAGAAATGATGCTAGAGATTGCATAATACAATGTGGCAAGACCAACAACTTCTTCATTGTAAATACATTTTTTTTAACAATATAAAAGATGACAGGAGTCCTGGTGTGGTAGTGTGGAGTAGTACTGGTGTGGTGCTGTGGTTTAATACGCTGGAATGCAAAGTCAGTTTGAACGACAAGGTTAGTGGTTCAAGCTCACCAGCTGCTCTTTGGAAACCCTATGCAGGGTCACTATGGGTTGGACCCCACTCTATGGCACTTAATAACGAGCATACACATGGACCTCACCAGATGGAATACACAGAAATCAAATTGATTGCTCTGTGGAGACAGAGCAAGCACTCCAAATCATCATTCAAAACGAGGCAAGGGACAGACTGTAGAACAGACCATAAATTGCTCATATGCAAATTCAGACTGAAGCTGAAGAAAATTAAAAGAAGTCCATGAGATCCAAGATATGACTTTGAATATATCCCACATGCATTTAGAGATCATCTGAAGGACAGATGCATTAGACACTAAAGACCAAAGACCAGAAGAGTTGTGAGATGACATCAAGATCATCATACAGGAAGAAAGAAAAAGTTCATTAAGAAAACAAGAAAGAAGGAATAGACCAAAATGGTCAGAAGAGACTCTGAAACCTGCTTTCCAGCATAGAGATGCTAAATCAAATGGAAGAATTGAGGATATAAAAAAGCTGGATAGAAACGTTCTCAAAGAGCAGTTCGAGAAGACAAGGTCAAATATTATAATGAAATGTGCAAAGACCTGGAGTTTGAAAACCAAAAGGGAAGGGCATTTCTCAAGCTGAGTGAACCAAAGTTAAAATTCAAGCCTTGCTTTGCAATATTAAAGGATATATTAATTTATCTTTAACAACAAATCTGTGTTGAAAAATGTACAGCCAGAATGGTCCTTAGGTCCTTAGAAGCCAGGATGGCCAGACTTCATCTCTCATACTTTGGACATATTATCAGGAGGGATCTGTTCCAGGAGAAGGACATCATGCTTGGTAAAGTAGAGGGTCAGCAAAAAAGAAGAAGACCCCTGCAAGATGGATTGGCACAGTGGAAGGAGCAATGACCTCAACCATAGCAAAGATTGTGAGGTTTACACAGTGCCAGGCAGTGTTTTGTTCTATTCGGCATAAGGTCTCTATGAGTCAGTACCTAACAACAACAACAACCACACACAGACACACAGACACACACACATATATATATATATCCACCACTCATCTGTCCATCAATGCTGGAATCTATTTTAAATACGAGCAGCTAAAATGACTCTAAGAAATGCTGAAATAAAACAACTGAAAAGACATTTCAAAGAACGTCTCAGGAATAAAAGTAAAATATCATAAGATATGAAATACCTGAAGTCAGAAAACTAAAGGGAAGAATATGTTCAGCATTTCTCAAGCTGAAAGAACTAAAGAAAAAAACTAAAATATGATTTGCGATACTGGAGGATTTGGGGTGGGGGGGATTTTACAATACTGGACCACAAGTTCAGTTTGAACCATAAGGGTGGCAGTTCAAACTCACTCTACTCCTTAGAAACCAACTTGATGGCATGTAACAGTTACATATGTGTGTTTGTGTGTGTGTGTGTGTGAGAGACAGAAATTTATTTCAGGGTCATGGTTCATGTAGCTATGGAGACTGGCAGGTCCCAAATCTGTAGGTCATGAATCAGGCTGCAGGCTTCTGATTCACATGGTTACAGGAGTGATGAGTCCAAACATATAATGATCAGACAGTAGGTTGCTGATTCATATCCCAAACACTGTGAGTCAGAGGACAGTGAGTTGGATGCAAGATTAAGCATTGCCAAAACATATATTGGATGTAAATCATGACATATATATTGGATGCAGGCCACACCCCAAAAGAAACTCCCTATTCAACTGATTGGCTGTTCCCATAAGATCAGAGAATGGAGGATGATTACATTTCTGCAAAACCACTGAAAATCATAGCCTAACCAAGACCTTGATTATCACATAGTCAAACAACAAATGTAAAAGTAAAGCTATTACATGTGCTAAGATGGAGAGACACCTAGGATGTTTGAGCTGATGATATAGTGTCTGACTTCATCTGGAACATTGGATACAAATACCTGGGGAAGTAGGTTTTGACAAGTTTACTAGCTTGAGTAATATTTTTCTTAGCTCTGAAAGATGAATGTGAGTTACTTATCAGAAAAGTAAAAAAAAAATAATAGAAAGAATATGGCAGATTAAAGTTTTAGCAACATCTGAATGGACTACTTGGCTCTGGTTGAGAGTAAAACTAGATATAGTTCAAGTTTCAGCTGGATTCATAAATAGCAATCATGCCATCCAAAGAGTAAGATGATGTGGATATAGTCACTTCTCTGTTTTAAAAACACTAGTGTCTCCTCATCATCAACACCAATGATTTTCAACCCACCTGCCTCCTAAAAGTAGCAGAGAGAGAAATAGTGCCTTTGGCTTTGTGAACCAACTTGGAGTGTGCTTTCCTTTTCTTTTCTTTTTAATGTTTCCTTTTTATGTTTTATTTTTCACTTCATACAAAGTTAACGTACATATATTTAAATATACCAAATTGATTTCTATCAACTTCGTCAAAGGTTTGACTACTAAAGTACATTTAGTTTTCTGACACTAGCAATGTCTCAATCAATGTAATAGAAAGCTATTTTCTTATTACGTATAATGGTTAAAATTTTCAGTCTTAAGAAAATAGGGAAGCCAGGATCAAGAACACTTGCCACTTACATAGCCAAGGGCAGCTTTAGTAAACTCCTATGATCAACAGTACTTAAAGCATGAAGATGTTGTGAAAATTTAATGGAAGTATGCACGTAACATTTGTCCGAGTTTAACATTTTGTGCATGACAATGACTATTGTTAGAGTGATATTATTTTTTATAAATCATTGTTACTGCAATTTTTATAAGTATAACTATTTGAGCCATTATCATGGGAAAGGGCATTGCCTTAAAAACATTAGAATCTGAACAAGAGCATTATAAGGTCAAGTGAGGGAATGTGGTCTCACCTCTTTGAAAGCTTCTGTTTGTACACTAGTAGATATCCTAATACTGTTTCCAACTCAGTGTCTAATGGACCTGGACATATATTGCCTTAGGGCCCAACAGTGCTGAGACCCAACAAAACTGGTGCTGAGCAGACAGTGGGATGAATCGCCTCTAGCACAGCATGCTCTAATAGGCGGCTAAGAGGAAGGGGGGCAGAGCAAGAATTTATTAATGATGAACCCCCTGCATGAAGGGGCGAGATCAGGGAGAGATTAGCTGAACTGCTGACTGTGTACAGGGAAGCCAGCTGTGGGAGGTTAATGGAACATTAGGAGAAGAGAGAAACCAAAAGCAGACCAGCTGCTACCTGGGATGGTGGCTTGAGTCATCAGATTCCCAACCAGCAGGCACAACAGACACTAGCATGCAGGGATGGAGTTATAATCCTATTTTTGTTGAATTTGCTGAGAGGGCAGTTAACACAATTATTTGGGGGCATAGGTGCCAAGAGAGTATGCTAATTCATCAAGTACTGGGTCTCTTTATCTCTTCCCCATCTGATTGACAGGCATCTTTTCTCCACAAGATAGGAAATGGTCCATAGGACTTTCATTAAAAAATGTTTGCAGATGTTCTGTTTAATTCAGCCATAACCTCCATCCCCAGGACATAAAAAGAAGCTTCCAACATTGATTGAAAATGAGAAGAGTTCTATGATCCTTGAAACTGAATAATCATAAGCTTTCCAAAAGACTACAGTAACAATTCTCAATTTTGTGTGAGTACCTTGAAATCACATTTCTCAGCTGCCTCTACCCCAAGCACGATAAAGCTCCTTGGACAGAATGTAAGTGGACCCTGCTGCTTACTGGCTCCCCAAACTAGAAGAAGTCCTGCAGTAGATTCCTACTCCTGGTGATCCCAGGAGATAAAGAGTAGATATGCTTCCTAAGGTTTTCTTAACTGTAATGTTTACAGATGCAGATTGCTAGGGTTTTCTTCCAAGACACCACCGGGTGGATTCAAAGTATGATCTTTAGGTTAATTGTTGGTGGTGATGGTCA
>NW_006408593.1:5986854-5988007 GCF_000296735.1 Chrysochloris asiatica | reverse complement strand
GTTGTTACATTTCCATGATGGACAGGTTTCAGCTGAGTTTCCAGACTAAGATATACTAGGAATAAGGAGAAGTAGACTGTTTCTGAAAGTTTAGCCATTGACAACCATATGAATAGAAGCAGAACATTGTTAGATATGGTGATTGTGGTATGTCATGGAGTCTGTTCCAACTCATAGTAACCCTGCATAGGGTATCTGAAGCTATAAATCTTTATGAAAGCGGTAAGCCTCATCCATCTCCTATGGAATATCTGGTAGTTTCAAACTGCTGACAATGAGGTTAGCAGCCTGACTCATAACCATTCTACTACCATAGAATAAGAACTCATATTATGAATAGCATGAGGACATTGTTAGCAATGTTTCTAGAAGATGAGCCCCTCAGGTTGTAAGGTACTCAAAATATAACTGGAAAGCGCTTTTTCCTCAAAGTAGACTTGACCATGAAGACTTGAAAGGAGGAAAGCTTTTGGGACCTTCCTTTGCTGATAGTATATAACTCAAAATGAGGAGAAACACCTGTAGAAATTATTAATAATGGGACTGTGGATTGTACAAAGTTGTCAAATGACATGAAACACAAAAAGATCCATATCCTGCACATAAGTGAGTTGAAATGGATTGGTACTAACCATTTTGAATCAGTCTCATGGTTTGCTATGCTATGAATGCCAAATAGATGAATGATATACATTTATTGCCAAAAAGAGCAATTTTGAATCTTGAAGATTATTCTGGAAGTAAAATGCTGTTTGTGATAGGATAAATTATATACATCTCCAAGGAAGACCAGTTAATACTATTTTTATTCAAATTTATGCACCAACCATTAAAGTCAGTGTTGATGAAATTGAAGAATTCTACCAACTTCTTAAGCCTGAAATTGATCAGACATGCATGCAAGATTCATTGATAATTGTTGGTTATTGAAAGAAAAAGTTGCAAACAAAAGGGAAGGATTAGTAGTTGGAAAATATTACCTTGGTAACAGAAATGATGCTGAAGATCACATGATAGAATTTGCAAGACCAGTGACTTCTTCATTGCAAATACCTTTTATCAACAACATAAAAGACAACTACATTCATGGACCTCACCAGATGGAATACACAGTATTCAAAATTACTACATCAGTGGGAAGTTGTTGTTGTTG
>NW_006408593.1:5972566-5985869 GCF_000296735.1 Chrysochloris asiatica | reverse complement strand
ATGAGTATTCCAGAACACTTAATTGTACTTCTGAGGAATCTGTACCTGGACCAAGAAGCAGTTGTTCGAACAGAGCATGGGAATACTGAATGTTTTAAAATTCAGAAAGGTGTGCAACAAGGTTGTGTTCTGTGGGAAGAGATGGTGGAAAAGCTCAATATCATCAGTCAAAACAATGCCAGGGTCAACTGTGGAACAGACCATCCATTGTTCATATGCAAATTCAGGCTGAAGTTGAAGAAAATGAAAGAAAGTCCACAAGAGGAAACATTTGACCTTTAATATGTCCTACCTGAATTTAGAGATCATGTCACAAACAGAATTGGTGCATTAAACTCTAATGACAAAGACCAGAAAATTGTGGGATAACATTATGAACATTGTACAGGAAGAAAATAAAAGGCCACTATAACGACAGGAAAGAAAGAACAGACCAAAAAGGATGTTAAAAGAGACTGTCAAATTTGCCTTTGATTATAGAGAAGTATGGCACTGTGGGTTAATGAGCCAGACTGAAAAGCTGTTTGAACTATAAGGCTGGTGGTTCAGGCTCACCAGCTGCTCCTCAGAAACCCTACACAGGGTTGCTATGGGTTGGAACCAATTCGACAGCACTTCACAACAACAACAACAACAAGGTTAATGGAAGACATCATGAGGCAAAAAGATGAACACAATATTTCAAAGGGCTGCTTGAAAAGATAAAGCCAAGCTTTATAATGAAATGTGCAGACCTGGAGTTAGCAAACTAAAAGGGAATAAAATCCTTATCATTTCTCAAGTTGAAAAGGCTGAAGAAAAAATTGAAGACTGGACTTGAAATATTGAAGGATTCTGTGGGCAAAAAGAAGATGGAGTCACTGTACCAAAAAGTTTATGTTCAACCATTTTAAGAGGAAGCATATGATCAAGAACCAATTTACTGAATGACGAAGTAAAAGGTACTCTAGTGGTATTGGTAGATTTACCAAACATGATGTTCTCCAATTTACCAAGCATGATGTCCTCCAGGGACTGGCCCCTCAAGCTAATAGGTCCAAGGTATGAGAGATGAAGTCTGGCCATTCTGATTTCTAAGAAGCATCTTGGCTATACTTCTTGCAACACAGATTTTTTTTTTTTTTCTAGCAATCCATGGTACTATATATATAGTGTGGTGTGATGGTGTGCTGTGGTGTCAGTTCTGACTCATAGTGACCCTAAATAGGATTTCTGAGACTACATCTTTACAGGAGCTGAAAGCTTCATCTTTCTCTCATGGAATGCTTGGTAGTTTCACTACAACCTCGTTTATATATGTATTGTTGTTGTCGTTTTTAAGTGCCATTGAGTCAGTTCTGACCCATAATGACCCTGTATAGGGTTTCCAAGGAGCAGCTGGTGAGCTTGAACCTCCAACCTTGTAGTTCAAATGGCTTTGCAGCATATATATGTATGGATAGATAGATAGATAGATAGATAGATAGATAGATAGATAGATAGATAGATAGATGATAGATAGATAGATAGATAGATGATAGATAGATAGATAGATAGATAGATAGATAGATGATAGATAGATAGATAGATAGATAGATAGATAGATAGATAGATAGATGATAGAGAAGGGAGGAAGAGTATCCTGTTGTGTAGGATAAGCACTGGATTGATAACCAAAAAGTTGATGATTCAAACCCACCTGCTACTCTTCAGAATCCCTATAGAGGGTCACTATATAGCCTCTCCATTCTGTTAACAGAACTAGTCTCTTAGTCTTATTAGAAATTGATTATTTTTATGAGGTTCCTATAGGTAATAATTTGTTACATTGCTTTGAATGGTCCCTTGTCTTAACAAATCGCTTAGCACTCAGCTCCTAATGGAAGGTTAGAAGTTTTAATTCACCCATAGAAATCTTTCAAAAAGACCCAGTGTTCTAATTCTGAAAGACTGTTGTTATTAAGCGCCTTCCAGCGGGTTCAGACTCATAGTGACCCTGTATAGGGTTTCTGAGGAGTGGCTGGTGGGTTTGAACTGCCAATCTTGTGGTTTGAAGTCCAGTGTTGATCCCACAGCACTACACCAGGAGTCAGCTGAAAGATTACAGCCAGTGAAAACCCTGTGGAGAACCGTTTTACTCTGACATAAATGAAGTTCCCATGACACAAAATCTACTCTATGTAAACATGTTTAATTGCTGTCTAAGTTAATTGATAAAGATGACAATGGAGTGGTAAAGATGATGGAGGTTATTTTATAAAATCATTATTCTATGAACTATATATATATATATATATATATATATATATATATATATATGTTGTTGTTACACGCATCGAGTCAGAACCTACTCATAGCTACCCTGGATAGGGTTTCCCAGGAGCAGCTGATGAGTTTAAACCACCGACCTTGCAGTCCAGCACCTTAACCCACTGTGCCACACCAGGATTCCTTTATATATATCAACTCATTTAAACCTGTTAAACATTTTATGACCTAGAACTGTAATTACCCTTATTTTATCAATGGCAAAAGGAAATTATAGGAAGATCAAGTAATCTAACAAAATCACATGACTAGATAGGACCTTGCACCACAATTGCCTGGGAATATTGCTCATTGATGTGGCCCTTACTCACGTTATTCTTCTTTACTTTGTATCCTTTCCAAGGTGAAGCAAATTATCATTTTTATTCTCTCCCATTTAGGATAATAACAACTGTGACAAAAATACAATTTTTTTTTAAATCTTTATTTGAATAGTGGGCAGCACTTTCGTTATATGGCACTATAATATGGTTTGGAAATTCTTCATAGGAAAGAAAGCACAATAGGTGCATTTGCTCAACTATCTGCTAGTCTGTTAAATAAATATATAAAACAGGGCTTAAAATATGAGCCTAAAGTCAAATACCTTATGTTGCAAACAAACTTGTCGCATCAGTGAAAACGCCCAGCTGTTCTCCCTTTTTCACTTCTGACATTGCCCTTCTGTTCTTCCTCTCCAGGGGTGCTTCATCTTGCTGTTGTAGGAAGTGGTTTCTCAACACCACAAGGTTTCAATGAACCAAATTATGGTCAGTGATCAAAGAAAGAGATGCTTTGACCTTTAGAAAATACATTAGTTTTCTCTCCATTCTCTTACTTCACAATGCCTTCTCCTTATCCCATATCAAGCTATTTTCTTTCACTCCAATTGGGTGGACAAAATATAATTATTAGTAGCTAAAACTATACTTGTTGTGCTGGTGTGGTACTATAGGATAAGCACTCGATTGCTAACTGCAAGGTTGGTGGTTCCTAAGAATCAGCTGCACCTTGGAAACTGTATACAGGGCCACTATGAGATGGAACCAATTCGACTTAACATCATCAACAACAAAACTGTACTTAGAGTGCATTTTTGTTTTAGACATTTTTCTTATATTAATTCATTTAATTCTCACAAAAAAACTAGGAAATTGGTATCATGACCCTTTACAAATAAAACTGCTGCAAAGAGAGATTAAGTTTACACATTTGAAAAGATATTGATAAGGAAATGAACATAGGTATTTGGACCCTGATGGGGGAGTGGTTAAAGCACTTGCCTGCTGATGGAAAGGTTGGTGGTTCAATCCTACCAACCTATATCCATGGAAGAAAACTATGACTCTATGCTTCTATCAAGATTTATTGGCTTGGAAACCCTACGGGCCAGTTTTACTATGTTTTATAGTCATTGTGAGTCAGAATTAATCAAGAGGGAATGGGTTATGCACACTCTAGCTTTCACATTCCACAACATCCCGACTTACCCATTAAGGACCAGCAAAAATCACATTCAAGCAGTAACAAACGTTTTGTGTTGTTTGTTTTCCCAACAAAGATATATTGAAGTTTGCATCCTAGAATCTCAGAATGTGTCCTTATTTGGAATTCAGGTTATAAATGGATTGGGATAAGTTTAATGAGATAATTAGGGTGGACTCTAATATCTTTATGACTGTTGTTGTTCAGTGCCATCAAGTAGGTTCTGACTCATAGCGATCCTGTATAGGTTTCCAAAGAATGACTGGTGTGTTTGAACCACCGACCTTGCTATCATCAACCCAGTGCTTTTCATATGCCATCATACAAGGACCCCTTTTTATGACTAGCATCCTTATAAAAAGATGAGAGACACAGACTCAAAAGAGAAGATCACCATGTGATGATGAATGCAAGGATTGAAAGAATGTTGCTCTAAATCAAGGAATAAATGCATGGGCAACCAGAGGCTAGGAGACATAAGAAATTATCTTCTCTTAGAAAATTCTAGATATGTCCTGCTAATACTGGAAATTCAAACTTCTAGGCTCCAAAACTGTGAGACAAAAACTTTTTTGTTGCTTTAAGCACAAGCTTAGGAAATGAATACATCTATTGAGACCATTCAGATGTACAAGATGAACATTACCTTAATGATATGGAAATGACATCAAGAGGCATATGCTATCAGAAATCTATTTGTTTTCATGTAGAATAAGTGATTTGGAAAGATACCTGTGCTTATATTTAGTGGAGGGAAAGGGTTTTATTTGAATCTAAATTTTATTGTATTGATAGCATTTCTTTTATGAAATGTGATTCTCAATGAAGTCAGCCTGTGGTCAATTAATGTTGTTGTTGTTAAGTGCCGTCGAGTCGGTTCCGACCCATAGCGACCCTGTACAGGGTTTCCGAGGGTGTAAATCTTTACGGGAGTAGAAAGCCTCATCTTTCTCCCGCGGAGCAGCTGGTAGTTTCGAACCGCTGACCTTAAGGTTCGCAGCCCGACTCGTAACCACTACGCTACCAGTGGTCAATTAATAGCCCTCTGCTAAATCCAGCACCTGGTACTCAGATTCCTCTGTCGATCTGGACTTCAAATATTTTGTCCAATGATGCCAGGCATGCAAATATATCAGACAAGTGTTTAATACATTAAACAGGTTCACTACAAACTTAGTGCCCATATTTTAAAAATAATTGATTATAGTTGTCTTCACAGTTTTGTTTAAGAAGTAGAAATCATCATTAAAGCAAAACTTAAACAGATGGCATATTTTATCATTTGATAATAAATTACTTCTTTCGTGTATATATTACAATTATGGTTACTGCAACATTACAAAGGTGTTAGACCCCAGAATGCCTTGTCATATTCTGGAGTCATGCTAGATACTAAGTGTTGTTGTTGTTGTTGAGTGCCGTCGAGTCGGTTCCGACCCATAGTGACCCCGTACAGGGTTTCCGAGGCTGTAAATCTTTACGGGAGCAGAATACCTCATCTTTCTCCCGCGGAGCCGCTGGTAGTTTCGAACTGCTGGCCTTAAGGTTCGCAGCCCGATTCTTAACCACTATGCTAACAGAGTTCCTGCTGGCTTATTAACTGAGTAATCATCTTAAAATGAGGTAGCATCAGATTTTACAAAATTAGGACTATGCATCCATTGCTTAACATGTTCAATATTCAGTATTCTGTTGCTCTCTGACAGTGTTCCACTGCTATTAATAAGATTTTCAGTGACCGAGCATTCAGAAGTAGTCTTTCTCTCCATCTTCCTAGCTTCCTAACTGCCTTCTGGAAGCTCAGCTAAAACCTGTCCAACATGGGTGACCCAGCTGATGGTTAAAATGCCGGTGGCATAGTTTCAAAATCACAACAGCATGCAAGCTCCTACATATGACAAATCGACAGATGAGTGGTGGATTCTAGAACATTTAAATATGCTCATGAGGAATCTGCACATAGACCAAGAGGCAGCTGTACAAAGTTGTTGTGAGTCACAGTCTCGAAAGAACGTGAATTATATACCAGTATAATGTTGATGTGAATTTGCAATTTACAACTTAATTTATCTTATTACTGAAAGTCATTGAGTTGTTGAAGTGGAGGTGTAAAAGGATGAAATTTTTTTTTAAAGTTAAAAATTGGAAACAGCAACAACAAATTGCCTATCATAAAATGTAAGATAAAATATATGTTGTAATTTTTATTGTGTTCTGTCAAGTTCATTCTAATTCATATTTTCCACCTTATCACAAGGATGTTGCTGTTGTTAGGATCCATTGAGTCTGTTCTGACTTATAGCAACATTATTTAGGGTTTCCAAGGAGCATCTGGTGGGTTTGAGATGCCAACCTTTCAGTTAGCCATCCAGTGCTGATCCTATAGTACCACACCAGGACTCCAATGACCAGGTGAGGGCTTGAGAAACTAAGGGTGTTCAGGAACATAAATTATATACAAGCATAATGTTGATGTGGATTTGAAATTTATAACTAACATGTGATATCTTATTATAGGAAGTCATTGAGATTTTGGAGTGCAGGTGTAAAAGGATGAAATTTTAAAAAAAGAGAGGTTAAGAATTGGAAACATAAATGAAGAAGGACGAAGAGCTCCATGTTCATCTTTCCCAGAGTCTACTGTTGTTAGGGGCCATCAAGTCTTTACCAACTCATAGCCACCTTATGCAAAATAGAATGAAACATTGCCCAGCCCTGCACCAACTTCACAATCATTGCTATGCTAGAGCCCATAGCTGCTGCCACTGTGTCAGTCCATCTCTCTAGGTGTTTTTCTCTTTTTTGCTGTTGCTCCACTTCAACAAGCATGTTGTCCTTTACCAGGGATTGGTCACTCCTTATAATATGTCTGAACTATAAGAGATAAAGTCTACCCATCCTGGCTTCTAAGGAGCATACTGGCTGTACTTCTTCCAACACAGATTGGTTTGTTCTATTGGCAGTTTGTGGTACTTTTAATATTCTCCCCCAAACTCATAACTCAAATGCATCTATTCTTCTATAGTCTTCCTTATCCGTTGCCCAACTTTCACATGCATATGAATCTATTGAATATACCATGTTTGGGCCAGGTGCACCTTAGTCCTCAAACTGACATCTTTGCTCTGGGAGACTATAAAGATGTCTTCTGCAGCAGATTTGTCTTATGCAATATGCTGTTTGATTTTTAGACTGCTGCTTCTGGGAGTGTTGATGGTTGACAGGAACAAAATGAAGTCTTTACCAATTTCAATCTTTTCTCCATTTATCATGATGTTAATTATTAATCCAGTGGTGAGGATTTTTGTTTTCTTTACACTGAGATGCAACCAATATCATAGAGCCTGTGATGGTCTTTGATCAATATCAGTAAGTATTTTAAGTCCTTTTCATTTTCAACAAGTGAGGATTTATCATCCGCATATCTATGGGTTTAATAATGAGTCATCTTCCAATCCTGATGCCTTGTTCTTCTTCATATAATCCAACCTTTGCTCAGCATACAGATTGAGTAAGTATGGTGAAAGACACTGTTACATACTTTCCTAGTTTAAAATCATTCATTGTCCCCTTGTTCTGTTCAAACAAATGCCTCCAGATATATGTACAGATTCCTCGTGTGCACAAATGACTGTTCTAAAATACTCATTCTCTGGAGTGTTGTCCATAGCTTGTAATGATCCACAAAATCAAAGATTTAGTGTAGTGTATAACACACAGGCAAATATATGCAAAATTAAAATTAGTCCACAAAAGCCAAAATATGACCATAAACATATTCCACCTGAATTTAGAGATCATCTCAAGAACAAATTTGATGAATTAGACAAAAATGACAGAAGACCAGAAGAGTTGTGGGGTGACATCGATACTATCATACAGGAAGAAAGCAAAAGGTCATTAAGAAGACAAGAAGGAAGGAAAAGACCAAAATGTATATCAGAGGTGACACTGAAACTTTCTGCATAGAGATGCCAAAGCAAATGGAAGAAATGAGGAGGTAAAAGAGCTGAATAGAAAATTTCTGCATCATTCAATAGTTTGCCCATGTTGTTGTTGTCAAGTGTCATTCAGTCGCTTATGCCTCATAGCAACCCTATGTAAGGTTTACAAGAATGGCTAAGTGAGTTTCAAATGCCCCCCTTTTCCTTCAAACCAACCTTGTGACCCAGTGCATTATCCCACAGTGCCTCAAAAGTACTCCATTTTGCATAGAATCCTTCATTACTACAAAGCGAGGCTTGAATTTTTTCTTCAGTTCTTTCAACTTGAGAAATGCTGAGCATGCTTTTCCCTTTGGTTTTCTGACTCCAGATCTTTGCACATCTCATTTTAATGTGTGACTGTCTTCTGGAGCTGCCCTTTGAAATGTTCTTCTCAGCTTTTTTACCTCTTCATTTCTTCCATTGGCTTTTTTATCTCTATCCTGGATAGCATGTTTCAGAGTCTTCTGACATCCATTTGCTCGTTCCCTTCTTTCTTGTCTCCTTAATGACTGTTTGCTTTCTTCCTGTATAATGCTATTGATGTTATCTCATAACTCTTCTGGCTTTCAGTGTGTAATGCATCAAATATGTTCTTCAGATGATCTCTGAATTCAGGTGGAATGTGTTCAAGGTTCTATTTTGGCTATTTAAGTTTTCTTCAGATTCCACCTGAAATTGAATATGAGCAAATTAATGGTCTGTTCTATAGTCTGCCCCTGGTCTTGTTTTGGCTGATGACATGAAGCTTTTCTACCATCACTTTCCACAGATTTAGTCAATTTGATTTCTGTGTATTCCCTCATGAGCGATCCATCTGCATGGTATTTTATGTTGTTTAAAACATATGTTTGCAGTGACAAAGTCATTAGACCTTACAAAACTCTATCATGTGATCTCCAGCATAGTGCCAAGACCATGTTTTCCAAATATTGGTCCTTCCCTCTTTGTTTCCAACCTTTGCATTCCAATTCCCAGTTATTATCAGTACATCTTGATTGCATGTTTGATCAATTTTAGACTGAAGAAGTTGGTAGGATTCTTCAATTTCACTACTGGCTTTAGTGGTCGGTGCATAACTTTGAATAATAGTGGTATTAACTGGGCTTCTTTGTAGATGTGTGGATATTATCCTATCACAGTGTACTTCATGATGGACTCTGGGTAGGGTTTTTTTTAACTCCTTTTTATCTCATGTTCTTTTCTTCCTTTATTGCCAACTCATTTTGAAAAATTCAAAATATAGCAAAATTAGGAAGGAGAGAAAAACCTAAAAAGCTCTCCTTTTGTCTTTAATTTTGAGTTGTTTTTGTTTTGTTTAAATTATTTGTTTACTTAGGTTCTCAGAATTCTATGGCTGTGGCTGTTGCCACTCCCTTTCTTTAAACATTGCAAACACTAAATGATTGCCTTTTCTATAAAAAGGACTAGAAAGTATATCATTATAGAGAGCTAATTCATCAGTATGCTTTTATTGTTTTTGTGAGGTAGAAAACAGGGGTTTGAGAAGATGGACAAAAGAACAGGCTAGGGTTGTGTGGAGATGGTAAAAAAGGAGAGGAAATATTTGAAGTACAAAGGAAGTATGAAAAACAGCCATTTCACATTCCTTCCAGAAAGATCCTTTATTTTAGCTGGAAAAAAAAAAAAAAAAAAAAAGAGTCCTTCATATTTTACCTTTAGATAATTAGTAAAATTAATTACACTGAGTTTGAAAATTAAATACATTGCAAAATTGAGAATCATTCTCTATTTTGACAATCGTTTTGTGTTTACTTTTTCATTTATTTACCATCTGTAAAGCTAATAAATTTGCTTTCTAATAAGATAATGTTCTAGTGCCTAGGATTTTTATATCCTGTGTTTTTTGTATTCAAGGATTTGAGTAATTTTTCAATTTACAATAAATTAAGAGACAATATATAATAAATCCACCACAAATACTTAAATCAAATTTTAAATTTTATGTTTTGAAAAATTGTCTAATGAACTAGAATTGCCACAAATTTACTACATATAATTTTGATAGTTTTATTGTAAAAAAGTTTTTTTGGTCACAATTTGAATTATGTGAATTTGTATATCTAAGCTACAGTATATTTTGTGGATCAGTTAGTTTTATAAATGACACATGGCTAAAACCAAAGAGGCAATGATTATATTCTTGTGTCTCATGCAGCCAACAAACAGAAAATTATGCCTGGGAGACAGAGTGTCTGAGTTCCAATCCTGGCTCTGATACTCATTAATGAAGAATCCAAACTTATATCATTTCTCTATCTATCATGAGTTTTGTTATAATAATAATATCTATCTGATTAGACTTTTGAAGTTTAAATGAGTTAATATATGTAAATTTCTGACAGAAATTCCTGGTACAAAGAAAAGCTAACTGCTGTTACTATTATTAATATTTTGCATCTGAATTATAATTAATAGTGATTAGCTTGTGTACACATTTATATGAATAATGGAAAAGACTAGAAGTTAATGATTAATTTAGCTAACAAGTGATGAGACTAAAATGACCTGTTTAAATAACTATGAATGAAGTGGGCATTTTAATAGGCAGCAATAGGACATTATCCCTGGATGAAAAGCAGTGATTCTTCTATTGTCCAGTTGAGGACATTTAAGTACTTAAGAATGAAGTGATTTTTCTGAGGTAACAGAACTAGTAGCAGCTGCTCTGGAACAATGGTTTTTGAGTTCTTGTCCAAGATTTCTTCTACTTTATTTTGCAAAAAGCTAAGGATACCTTATGACTTCATAGCTAGCATTCGCCTAGGGGATGAAAATATGTCAAATAAATAAGATCAAGATTATTAGACATGGTAAGCTAACAGTACTTTAAAAACATTGTTTCTGATAAGAAACCTATGATGTTTTAAAGTATGGTTTTCTACTTTTGGTCTACCTGGCTAACCCTCTCATGAGTCCACCATCTTTGAAAAGAAAATAATTCAGTTTTTACTAGCACATGTTACTATAATTAATAGACTGCTTATGCTGTGGTATAGAGTGTTGAGCCCCAGTGGCCTTGTGCATTTCACCCCTACACCTTGGAGTCACTCATTAAATCATGAAGGTATTCAGTAAGCATACAAAGTGGTTTCATTCGTGTTGTATCATCTAGTCTGCATGCCCAATTTTATTATAGGAACTTTACAGATGGGAAAATTTATGCATTCCAAGGTGGCATAACTTGCTGAAGACAAGGAAGCTAATAAAATCCCTTTCCAGGATTCAATTCTAGGGCTTTCTAGCTCCAAAACCAGATTACTTTCAAATATATCATAGATAGTATAATTTCCCTTGAACAATGCCAACTGAAATTCATGGTCTTTTCACTTCAGAGTTGGGAATGCAATTTTCCTAGCCTCCAGGGTTAGCAATGAGAGCAATATTGACCTTTAGTCCCAAAAGGAGAATTGAAAGACATGTTTAAAGAGGGAGAGTTACCCTTGCCATTTGATGATGATGGGCTATTCACCTGCAATCATAAACTTTCATTTTGCAGCCCTTTATTTCCAGCTTGATTTCTAGGTTATGGATTCAGCAATAATTTTCAACATTATTCAGGCAAATAAGAGCATGTTTGTTTTGTTGCTACCTATTGGGTTCAGAATCCTCCTGGCTCCATATACTGACATTTCACATAACCCTGACTCACCACTTTGTTGTTAGAGTCTGCTTGATGGGTTCTGAATTGTTTCACAAAACTTGACTCGTCAGTTTTAGTGTTTGGCCTTTATTGATGATCCTTCACATTTAAGAGACAAAAGGTAAATAAAAAAAAACAAAATATATAAAAATTGAATTCCTGGCCCTTTTACCACTGAATATGACCCTGTTTGAAAAAAGGGTTTTATTATTTTAATGCTAATGATTAGTGTAGGTTAGACCCTACACCCCTATTATCTTCTTAGTTACAAAACACCAAGTTAGACACAGAGACTCACACTCAGGGAAAGACAGACTCCATGTGAGGTTGTTGTTGTCAAGTGCCATTGAGTCTATTCCGACCCATAGCGACCCTGTATAGGGTTTCCAAGGAGCAGCTGGTGAGTTTGAACCGCCGACCTTGCAGTTCAAATGGCTTTGCAGTCTGGCACATCCATGTGAGGAGTATAGTCTAAAATCGAAGGAACACCAAGGAACCAAGGAATACCTGGAGCTACTGATGAGGAAGAAATTCATGCAACCAGGACCTTGATTTAGACCTTTAGTCTCCAGTGCTGTAAGAAAATAACTAAAATAACTCTCTACTCTTTAAGGTTGCTCACTTGTCGTTTTTACATTACTGTAGCTCTGGTAGCATAGTGGTTACGAATCAGGCTGTGAACTGCAAGGTCAGCAGTTCGAAACTACCAGCGGTTCCGTGGGAGAAAGACGGGGCATTCTGCTCCCGTAAAGATTTACAGCCTCGGAAACCCTGTGCAGGGTCACTATGAGTTGGAACCGACTCCACGGTACTTAACAACAACAACAACAACAAATAGTCAAGACAAATATACACACAATATGAGTGTGTATATGTAGGTATACACATGCACGTAATTACATATGTATAGCACATATGTAGTGCTCTACAGTTGGTTCCAAGGCATAAAGATTTCCAAGACTTTACATCTCTATAGAAGCAGAAAGACTCATCTGTTACCTGTGGAGCAATTGTTGGCTTCCATCCAGTGACCCTGTGGTCAACAGCCCAACATGTAACCCACTATGCCACCAGTGTTTATATATATCATTGAAGTCATTTTGTGTACTAAGGTGAGTCTGACCCAAGCCATGATATTTTCCATAGCCTCATATACATACAGGATCTCTGTGAATCTGAATTGTCTCCATGGCACTTAACAACAACAACAACAATATGCATGTGAAAGTTGGACAGTGAATACTGAAGACCTTAGAAGAAGTGATGCATTTGAGTTATGGTGTTGGAGAAGAATACTGAAAATGCTTTAGAGTGCCAGAAGAACAAACAAATCTGTCTTGGAAGAAGTACAGCCAGATGATCCTAAAAGCAAGGATATATTATTGTCAGAAAGGACCAGTCCCTGGAGAAGGACACCATGCTTGGTAAGGTGGAGGGTCAGAAAACAGAGGAAGACCCCCAAGAGATGAGTTGACACAGTGGCAGCAACAATGGGCTCAAACACAACAATTGTGAGGAGAGCACAGGACTGGGCAGTGTTTCCTTCTGTTGTGCATAGAATTACCGTGAGTTGGAACCACCTCAATAGTAACCACCGCAACAATAACTTCAATATGAGTTTTTGCCTTTCTCTACGTTTGAAGAATTCCGTATTAGAAATTCATAAATATGATAATTAATAGACCAGAAGAAAAATTGTAATATCAATTTTATATTTTTAGCAATGCACCTTGGCAAAATCTAATGTTTTCTCTCAGTTTGATCTAGTGCCATGGTGGCAAGCAGAAATTCAAACTCATAGCTTATCTTTTTTATATAGGGTTAGTGTATAATGTTATTGAATAACATGGCCACAAGATAGCAATTGTTGTTGTTAAGTGCCATC
>NW_006408593.1:5963650-5972051 GCF_000296735.1 Chrysochloris asiatica | reverse complement strand
TAGCAATGGGTGCCATAAATTCACAGGTGAATAGTTACAAAAGACAAGTCTTTTCATCAGACTTTCTGATACCAGGAGGGAAGTCACAGTACTGCACTGACCCATGGCATCAGAGTCATAGTATCAGGTGTAGGAGGTCACCTGACCTGCAGCTGACACTA
Organism: Chrysochloris asiatica; assembly: GCF_000296735.1. NCBI lineage: Eukaryota > Metazoa > Chordata > Mammalia > Afrosoricida > Chrysochloridae > Chrysochloris > Chrysochloris asiatica. The sequence goes on along the minus strand of NW_006408593.1, from coordinate 5,971,890 downwards.
AGAAGGTTTCAAAGACTCACTAGATGTGCTGCTCATTCTTTGAGAGAAGACATGATATTTCTAATTTGCACAATGTTAGATTCCTTTCTCCATAAGGACTGTTGGAGTCTGAGGGGTTGCTGTATCTGTAGGCAGAAACCTGATGAAACACAGCCCTTTTAGGAGTCCTGGTGTGGAGCTGTTTGGTAATGCACCAGACTGCAAAGCTATTTGAACTACAAGGTTGGCAGTTTAGGCTCACCAGCTGCTCCTTGTAAACCCTATACAGGATTGCTATGGGTTGGAACCGACTCAACGACACTTAACAACAACAGCTCTTAATAAGGAGCTCTGGTAACATAGTGATTGCAAATCGGGCTGCTAACCTCAAGGCCAGTAGTTTGAAACCCATTGGTTCCACAGGAGAAAGATAAGCCTTTCAGCTCCCGTAAAGATTTATAGCCTCAGAAACACAGGATCGCTACGGGTTGGAACCAGCTCAACCACTAACAACAACAAACAGCTCTAAATAACAGCCAACCCCATCCAATCAAGTCTTCAGAGATTTTATCAACTCATGAAACTAAAACAACCTAGAGATGGGACTGCCTCTCCGGAGTTCTCAGGCAGCACCCCAGTTATCCACCCCGCACCAGGTCTTGGCATGGTCAGTTTCATCTCCAGGCTCCAGAATGTATCCCCGCATCGCCATACAGCTTCAGTGAAGTAGGGCCCCAGCAGGCTTCTGCTCAAATCTTTGGATTCATTCTCTCCAATTGACCTAAATTGTGGCATATACCCATTCCTACTGTAATTATTATGGCAAACAGAAATAGAATACACTGATTCACTTAAGTCACTCTCTCAACCTTGCAGCTAGGAGCCAATTCATTTTGCACTAAATTTTGAGGTTGAAGCACAATGGTAGAGAAGTAATTTACCAAACGGAAATTAGAGTGTAGTTGGTAGAGAAAGGGGAGGATACAAACTGACGAGGCAGCCAACAATGCCTATTATAGCTACCATCCCAGATTTCCTGATGAAATGATTGTTTGCCCAGAAATGAAGCGTACACGACATCTTTTTGGAGCAACTGCTTTGAAACTCTCTTACTCCAGATTCTGGACACCAGAATGTCAGAGAATGCAAGCTTCAGGTCTTAGAGAGGGAACTGAGTTTTATATATTTATCTTGAAATGGTGAAGGATGGGTTCCTAATTTCCTGAAAAGCAATCCTTTGAGCCAGCAAGTTAGTGAAGCTCTAATTTCTTTGCTTTGTTTCCTCTTCTGACCTCTCATTTAAGCTCTCTCAGAGACTGACTTGCAGGGAAACTGAGGCAATGGGTTTATCTACCCTCAAATATTCTAAATATAGGAAAAACCTGGATTCTGAGTACAGTCACTGTTCTCAGGGAAAACTAAATATCATCAAGCAAATATTGTTGTTGTTGGTAAGTGTTGTCGAGTTGGTTCTGACCCATAGTGATCTTGTATAGGGTTTCCAAAGAGCAGCTGGTGAGCTTGATCCATTGACCTTGCAGCTCAAATGACTTTTCAGTCTGGCTCATTAACCCACAACACCATACGAGGGCTCCAAGCACATGTTGTTGTTGTTGTTGTTGTTGTTGTTGTTGTTGTTGTTGTTGTTAAGTGCCTTCGAGTTGGTCCCAACCCATAGCGATCCTGCATAGGGTATCAGAGAAGCAGCTGGTGAGCTTAGGACATTATAAATGTTGTATAGCAGAAAGATGAGGGTTTCAAGGTTAGACAGATTTAAATTCTAAAGTTGCATCCCACACTAAAGCATGACATCCCTTAAGCTCAATTTGTTCTTCTATAAATGGGATTCATATTGCATGCATCATGGTGGAGGAGGATTAAATGTCATAACATAGAAAAGATGATTGAAGCAATACTCTCTATGTAAGAAATTTAATTAGCTGTTCGTTGCCCTTTATGTTGTTGTTGTTAAGTGCCGTTGAGTCATTTCCAACTCATAGGGAACCTGTACAGGGAATTTGAGGCTGTAAACCTGCAGAAACGGTAAGCCTTATCTTTCTTCATGGAGTGGCTGATAGGTTTGAACTGCCAACATTGTGTTTAGTGGTCCAGTGCTTATCCTACAGTACCACACCAGGACTCCATTAAAATGAACTAAATTTGTATTTCATTTTGTTTGCAGGCATTCTGCTTACCAAAATAAACCCCAGTGTATCACTGGGTCATCTCATACAGACATATGACACCTCATTTAGAAATGATCATTGTATTCCTTGAATCTTAGAAAATGTCATGTTAAGCCTGTGGAATGAGTCATCAATTATGTTTACTTCAGCTTACATGGGGAAATGCTATGTTTTTTAAGCCAAGCAGTTCTCAGTGGCTTCATTTCTGATACCAAGCAACAAAGTTAAAGATGTATTGATGAAGTCTAGTAAAGCCATTGATTATACATTCTGGCTTTAGATGCTTGTTCCCTTGTGTCAGGATTTGTATTTTGACAGGTCATCCTTCTACCAATCAGCTGCCATTTCAACAATTTCCTGGTTATGAAAGAGAATAAAAATGTGTGATATCTTTTTCTCACAGAATTAGATACCTCCTAGAAAAACTTACACCAATGATCCATAGTACCATGTATGTAAGATAAATTACCATGTAAGGTTAGATAAATTATTTTTTGTGGTTTTGTTGTCTCTCTCCACCACTTACCCCATTTATTGGCCCCCAAGCAAGGCAGCATTTGCAAGGTAGAATGGATCCAGTGGACTCAACGCTCATACACTTACCTGGTATGCTTCTCACTTGGACGAATAATCAGATTATGAAGGACTGATGCTCTCAGGCAACAGTCTTAATAAGAGGTAGCTAATCACAAATATGGAGTCCTGGTGTGGTGCTGTGGGCTAATGCGTCAGACTGCAAAGTCGTATGAACTGCGAGGTTGGTGGTTCAAGCTCACCAGCTGCTCCTTGGAAACCCTATACAGCTGCTCCTTGCTATGGGTCGGAATCAACTCAACACCGCTTAACAACAACAGCAATTTCATAGAAAGCATATTGAAACCAGCATGATAATGGGGTGGCAGTCTTGCCATTGAGTGATTGTGAAATGCACTCAGTTGTTGGAAAGAGCATCAAGGAGTGGGTTACTGGGAGCTCACAAGCATATTTTATTTAATCTCTGAAGGGAAATCTAGCAGCCAACTAACTGAATGGCCAGTGAGCATCAAGTTTTATTTCCTTTGATATGTAAGTTATCAGGAAAACCACTTTCATAGTCCCTAGAAGGAATCCTGGTGTGGCACTGTGGGTTAATGCACTGGACAGCAACATCAATTTGAACAGCAAGGTCGGTGATTCAAGTTCTATAGCTGCTCCTCAGAAACCCTATACAGGGTAGCTATGGGTCAGAACTAACTCAACGGTACTATGTAAAGTTGCTATGAATTGGAACTGACTTGACCATACTTAACAACAACAAGATAAGTACTAGACTGCTAACTGCAAGGTTGGTGATTCAAACCCACCAGCAACTCCTTAGAAATCCTATATAGGGTCACTATGAGTTGGAACCAACTCAACAGCACTTAAGAGCAACATGCTTCGAACTTCCACATTCTGATGATTAATGAATGTTTGCAGCTGTTTTGTCTCCTTTTGTATTGTTCTCCATCAGCAAATGTACGTCCTGAAAGCTTTACTCCATCCATGCCATTAAGGTTGACTCTACTTTGAGGAGGCAGCTCTTCCTCAGTTTATGTTAAACACCCTCCAACCTGAGGGGCTCATATTCTGGCTTTGTATTAGACAGTGTTTCTCCTCTACTCATAAGGTTTTCACTGGCTATCGCTTCAGGAGTGGTCTGCCTATATTTCTTCTTCTGCCTGTATTTCTGTCTTAGGCTGGAAGCTCTGCTGAAAAATGTCCATCCTGGGAGACCTGCTGGTTTTTGAAACGCCAGTGCATTACTTTCAGCACCATACAACCCACCACAGGATGACAAACTGTTCCTATTTAGAACAAGCATTGTACTAAATAAATTTATCTACATTTTATTGTTTAATTTCACAATAATCAAAAAAGCTACTATTTTTCCTTTTCATATTGTTTACATGTATTAATACATGAGCCCAGGCCATGGATTCTTTTAGTGACTGACAATCTGGCCAAACTATTTCTATCACAATTCATGTTAACTAAGTTGGAAACTGGAACTTAAATAGATATTTATCTGTTTCAAAAGCCCAAATAGCTTAGCTAATATATTTGTTTATTCAAACTTTGCAGATTTTTAACAGTACTTCTTGATCTGAGAGAAAAGCAGCCAAGTATCGTGCAATAATTTACAGTATTTATATTATACTTTTAATGCATGTTGGTGCTGTACTTCTAAGCAGGTTATGAGTCCAGGCTTTTATATAGTAATTTATATCCATGTTATGCTTTTCTTTATGAAACTTCATTTTATATAAATTAATATTGCTCTCATTTTGTTCTTTACTCTTTTAAGTGTCTCAAAATGTTACTTGTTAAGCTTTCTGACTTATTTTGGATCATATCTTATGTAGTATATATGAATTGTGATTAGCCAACTAAAGAGAGTATTGTATTAAAAATAATTTAGTATATCTGTGAGGGGGCTTCAAAAAGTTCAGTAAAAAATTCCATCATCACTTAATTCTGTTTTCCCATGAACTTCTGAAGCCTACTTGGAAAACCTGCCATAGCTGACACATTAACACTTTTGCATTTTAGATTCATTTAACTTACCTATTTTTATTTTCCAAGCTTAATCTCATGAGTTAAGTATTCTCTTCAGTATATCTTGTTTAGCAGACATAACATTCACCATAGGTTTCTAGTACTTCACTACCCAACTCCTAAGGAGCTCTGGTAGCAAAGTGGTTACAAATCGGGCTGCGAACATCAAGGTCATCAGTTCAAAATTACAAACTGTTCCACGGGAGAAAGATGAGTCTTTCTGCTCCCGTAAAGATTTACAGCCTCGGGAGCCCTGTACAGCGTTGCTATGAGTCGGAGCCGACTCCATGGCACACAATCACCACCATCCAACTCCTAGGACTCCAGAAGACTCCAGGGTGGTGTGGTACTGTAGGATGAGCACTGAACTGCAAGGTCGCTTTGAGCTGTAAGGTCGAAGGTTCAAACTCATCAGCTGCTCCTTGGAAACCCTATACAGGGTTGCTATGAATTGAACTGACTTCACAGCACTTACTAGCAACAACATCACCCAAATCCCACATCACCCAAATCCCACGTTCTGTATCTTGGTTGACTCAAGTAGCTCGGAAGTAATATCTCCTGAAGGTTATATGGGTAACAATGCTACATGACTCGTGTATAACTGAGAAAGTCTTACAAACAAATGCTCCCCGATATAGAATCGTGAGTTGGATGCTATGGCTCTTGCAATCATCCCCACACTCTGTCCCCTTTTCTCTTGAGTTAGCTAGAACTTCCTATTATTATATTGAAGAGAAATACAGGACCATTTGGATTTCATTATTTTGTTAATAAACTTGTTTCCCATCTTCACAGTTTATAAAATGTTTTGTTTATGCGCAAAAACAAACAACAAGCAAAATATTAAAAAGACAATTGCTGTCAAGTTAATTCCAAGTCATAATGACCCCATGTGGTTATAGCAGAAATGTGCTTTGCAGTGTTTCAATAGCTGATTTTTTTAGGGGTAGATCGCCAGATTGAGATATTCAACTGACCACCATTCCAGCAAAGCTAATGCAAGGAAGGGTCTCCTTCCTGTCTGCTGTCTGACACCACCGAATCACTGCTGTAGACTTCGTTCACCTAAGTGTTTCATTGCAGGAATACAAGTTTTCCTAGATAAAATGCTTTAGGTGTGAGAGATTGATATGCTTTATTATTTCACTTCCTGGGAGTTGTGCGGATGATATGATGTTCTTCCTCGTTCTAGTATTACTTTGGACCCATGAGAGGCTTGATATGGAATTGATTAAGCTTGTGAGATCATGAATGATTACACATATCACAGCAGCAATGAGACGGTTGGTGACCAATCTTCAACTCCAGCCAGGCATGAAGGAGCCCTTTCGATAAAGCAGAGCAGAATTAAAGAATTAGCAAGGATTTTAATTTACTAATTATGTTAAGAATGTTGAATTGTCACAAGAAGGCCATTACCCTTTGAACTTGAATTTATAAGAACACAAGGATTTAATCTTGAATTTATTTATCCCCAGTAATTTAATTTGGAGGGGAATTTAATTTCTACATTGGGGTATTTATTTCTAGGTTGTTGGCACTTTATAATTAGAGCATCTTAGTTTTCTCACTTCATGTACCTCTCATGGCAATTGAATTAAATGCGACTAAATAAAATTTGGGATGGGAAAGATACAGACTGAAAATTTTCATCTTTGAGTTTAGAATGGAATTGTGGGTGATCTGATTAATATCTGTTGATGAATTCATTCCTTAGTTTTCTGGAAGCAGAATTTACTCTTCCCACCAATAGCACCTGTGGGTTGTGGGCGACGGTGGTAGAGAAAGATACCAAAGAAAGCAGTGATAAGACAGTGGTTCTTTCCCAAATGTGTTAAAAAAGAGAGAGAGACAGTTATAGGGAGATGCCTGTAACGTAGTCCTCCCTTTGTTAGTAGTCTTCCATCTTCATCACCTCTTTCACATCTTTTCCTTCTATCTGTGGAGGAGAGATTTACCTGAATGACAGGAAGCTACTATCAGCTTTGGAGTATTTCTCTTGTTCCCTTTTATTTCCAAACTGGAACTGGGAAGGAATGAGCTTAGGTAAGCATTTTTTGCTCATGAAATCTATACTTGCCTTCAGGTAGACTGCCTCAGGTTCTGGGCTGAAGAAGGTAGAAGGCGTAAAGCACCAGGAAACACCTGTCTTAAGTTCTTTGTCCCAATGTGCCTTGTCAATAAGATAGCCAGACTTCCAGATCTCCATTTGAATTTCCTTCAAGTGAAAAAATAGAGAGAAATGTGTAATTAATTGGGCTTTTTTGAAACCTGATACTTTTATTAATAGCACACCTGGATGCAGTTTTAAATAATTTGCTGTTTTCTGAACTAAATTATTTTTGTGCATGTCTCTACTCTGCATCTTTTTTTTTTTTTTAATGCTTTGGAATCTTTTGTAGACTTCATGTCTCTTCAGTTTTCTTGTCTGCAATCAGTGTTTGGAATCTAACAGGATGTACATATTACTTAAAATCTTTTTTATTAATCCCTAGACACTTCCTAAAGACAAGTATAAACCAGCTGCTTCCAAGCCAATTCTGATTCATAGCAACACTGTAGGACAGAGGAGAAGTACTCCACAGGCTGAAAATATTTTCAGAAGCAGACTGCCACATTTTCTCCCCATGCAATGTCTCACAGATTTGAACTGCTAACTTTCAGTCAGCAGTTGAGTTTTTTAACCACTGTACCAACAGAGCTCCTTTTCTAAAGACCACATTCCCTCAAATCTCTAAGGAGGTCAGATTTAATGCAACATTAGCAAAATTGCTCTATTTTTTGGTGAGGTTTTATGAGATTGTGAGATCACCTCTGTTGACAGAATGTGTGGCTGATCTGAAATGATATTTTGTTTTTCTTCTAGAGTTTGTGCATGAAAAAGCAAATGTGATTCTTGACTAATTCCACCTTCTGTAGACTTTATTTCCCAGGGTCAATAGGGCATTGTAAGTCTATCCTTAACTATTTCCCATTGCAATGTATTGTTCCAATCATTACAGTTTCGAAGCCCCATGTGGTTAGTTTTCATACCAACACTATGAGGTGGACTAATTTAATATATCATATTATAAAAAAGAGTGCTGATGTGGCACTGTAGGATAAACAATGAGCTGAAAGTCCTCTTTGAACTATAAGGTTGGAGGTTCAAATCCACCAGTTGCTCCTTGGAAACCCTATAAAGGGTTGCTGTGAGTCAGAATTGACTGAATGGCTCTTAACAACAACAACATTATAATAATAATAAAAAATTATGTTTAAGGAAATTGAATGTTGTTAAGTGCCATACCAACCCTATATAGGGTTTCTACGGAAATTGAATAGTATGTCTACATTCACAGAGTTAATAAAGGATGCAACTTGCAGTTGAAACTTGCCACATCATAAAGTATGTGACTAATCAAGGATCTTCCAGTTAAAGAATTTAGAGAAGGCATGTTGTACGCATTGGCGATTAACTAACCTGGAAGGCTGATCTTAGAAATGATTATATAT
>NW_006408593.1:5956299-5963550 GCF_000296735.1 Chrysochloris asiatica | reverse complement strand
AGTAATATTTTCTACTTGAGAAAAAATACATGGATTCATGATTTATCTGAGGAAACTGTGAATCAGTTCAAGTTGGAGGACACAACTTTAGGCTGAACCCTTCAAAACTATTTGTTTAGCACATCCATTGACTTTCTTTCTTGCTTTTCTTATTAAACTTTTCAATGTCCAGTTCAAAAGTACTTTTTCTTTTTCTTAGGAAATATACCTCAAACATTATAAGAAGAGAATAGACAAAAACAAAAGACTAGCAAACCAAAGAGTGCAGAAAAGGTCATTTTGATTAGGTGACAGCTGCCAGTGAGGTTATATTTCTAATCTATTTTTTCTCCTTTACATACATTCGAACTTCATGGACACCCCATGAACAGAGGTTTTAGTTTCATTTTGTACCACATCCCTGTGTTACCTTCATTCATATGCCCTCTCTTTTCTATTTTCCTTAAGTCCACTATTTGATTCCCTCTCTTCAGGGTTAGCAGATGTTAATGATTGGAAGAGTGTGTAATTGCCTTTTTAGTTTGATTTTAACTTCAAGGTGGTCTCTAAACTTGGTGCCTGGACCTGTGAATCCTCACCAATGGTTACACCTACAAAGTCTTACAAACCCTTTACTAGAACATTAAATGCCTTTCAGTTAGTTATTAAAATATGAAAATATGAAGGAATTTCATATTCATTTGCAAGATAAAACAATAGCAAAGAATGATTTGTAGGCATCATATCAAATTCTTGGACATCTTTTCTACCCTAGCACAAAAACAGTCCATTATGAATAGTACTGTTGTCATTCCCAAAGTCTGGAATCAATTCCTTTCCCGATAAATCTGTTTTCATGGACTAATTCCAGCTTGGCATTTCTGGGATTATTCCATTAAAAATCTAGAAAACACAATTGTGTTTCTTAAATTTATATAATATCTAGCTTCTGAATGAAGTACAAAATGACAAAATAATAATTTAAAGTCATTTAAGAGAGAATAAAAGAAGAGAAAGTGTGAGTTTAGAGACAGGAGGAAAGGAATGAAGAAAAAAAGTAGACATAACCAGAACGAGCCAGCCAGCAAGTAAGTGAGAGAGGGAAGAGTGAGACAACATCTTTTCATTCAAAGGTTTTTAAATTCATAAGCTGCTGTTTGCATTTCTTGTTTTTTTAAATGATAAACAAGTTCTCCATTTGTGAGTGATTGTGCAAAACAATTCCAGATACAAATAATTACTCAGAAAAGTCTTTCTTGCTTTATTTCCTGTCTATATTTTTGCTTTAAAGGCACACTGCAATTAATTTAGAGTGTGTCTCTTTTCTTCTGTCTTCTGTAGCTTATAGTGTAAGTTATAATACTGACACAATAATGGGTGGACAGCAGTTAAGGTATGAACAAAGGTTAACATTCAATCTTAACAAATGACCATAAATGACTGCAAAGCCCTTTCTAGAACCTTGTTACTATAGCAGCTAACACAATCTGGCAGTAGCAAGGAACTCAGGTGTAAAAGTGTGTGGATGCTGCAGGACCAGGAAGAGTACCATTGTGTTGTGCATGGGGCACTATGAGTCAGAGCCTACAACCCAGTACGTTATAACAATAATACTTAGACCACTTTCAAGGACTACTGAGTTCACTCTCTGACTCATAGCACCGCCATGTGTGTATATGTGGTTTTCAATGGCTGATTTCTTTTCAGAATTAGAGTCCCAGGTTGTTCTCCTGAGGTGACTCTGGATGGGCTCAAACCTTCAAACTTTAGACAATCAGCTGAGCTCTTTAACTATTTGAATCGTCCAGGGACTCCAATAGTTATTGGATTCCTTTACTACTGCTGAAGTCAGATCTTTTCTCAGATCAAGTCAATAAACCATCAGTCTCAGGCCCATTTCCTGATCATGTTGCACTGTTTGGAATCACTCTGGAAGAAAACAGATGTTTTATTTTGTCATTTGAAGAAATTTCACATTTTCGGAAGGAACTGCATATTCCTGAGAAAAGTTGAGTAGTTTTGTGGGGTTTTCTCCAGGATGCCATCCATCACAAGGGCTGGAATGGAAGTGATATGCCAGAGCACATCATTAACAACCTCATCTAGCTCTCAGTCTCTAACGCCTCCACAGTGCTCAGCTGTTGTTCCCACCTGGTGCCAGGAATACAACACAAGGAAAGAAACAGCAGAAGGGAAATAAAACAAGAACAAGATGCTGGGACCGAAGCCAGATGAGGTGGAATGAACATAAGGGGATAAGGGGCTGGGCAAAATGGAATCTACATTTTAATTCACAAACATCTTGGAGAGCCTTCACTACACCTTTTCTATCAGTCTATTGCCTAAATGATTTTTAAGAGATAGAAAAAGAGGGAGTCAAACCAGAATGAGTAAGTTCAAAGCCCAGATTTTAAAAGAATGAAAAAAATGTAGGAGCTTTCTGCTCTGCAGTCTAGCTTCTCTGAAGCTGAGGCATAGGAGGCCCGAGTCCTAGTGTGGTGCTTTGGATTAATGTGTTGGACTGCAGGGTCCATTTGTACCACAAGATCGGTGGTTCAAGCTCACCAGCTGCTCCTCAGAAACCCTATACAGGGTCGCTATGAGTCAGAACCCACTTGATGGCACTTAACTATAACAATAACAAGCTTTCTGGGACCCTTGAATTTTCACCTTTGACTATTTGGAACAAGAAGAATCCAAGTGAACCAAGGAATGACAAAGAAAAGGTACTATGGATACATGCAATTGTTGGTGGACACTTAGAGACTTACTCATTCTCAATATATATATATAAATGTCCATTTCTATTCATGGAATCCAGTGAGTGCAGGGTAGAACTACTCCAATGGGTTTTCAAGGCAGCTTTTGGAAGCAGATCACCAGACCTGCCTTCTAAGACACCTGTGGGTGAATTTAAACCACCAACATTAGGACTATTAGTTCAGCCACTCAGGGACTCCCAGACTTAGACTTGCTTAATGGCAATGCAATGTAATGTGCAGATGCATTGGTTACATTTGGCAATGGATTAACAGAGGAGGATCCATTTACTAGCTCTGAGGCTTTGAGTGAGATATTTCTTTACCCTTTCTACACTGGACAGGATGATAGCAACTACATGGAGCTTTGTGAGGAGAGGTGAGATCTTTCTAAGATTGAGGTTTGTACTGGCACAATGAAAACAGCAATACATGGAATCAAATTTGGAATTGTACTAATATGAATAACATCTCATTCCAACTTCTTAATTTCCAAACAACGTAGCCTACACAAACTCTGACTCTCATTCCAATCTCCCTCGCCAAGAATATTCTCAGCTTGTGAGTCAATGTTTAAAATAACCTGGGGAATTGAACTGTAATGATCTTAGAATCGTTCCTCAGGAGACAACTGCTGTTTTCAAAGATGGCAGGCATACCTCAGTCAGGAACATCAGCTCTAATTCCCCAGAGCAAATCTATTTGCATTGCAGTTCATTTTCAAATAGGATGCAATGCACTTACCTAAGGAGATACTGGACTACAATGCTTAGCATAATTTTTGAATTTTCATGAGTGAAACAAAATCAGTATGTGAAATATATGTACTATGCAAATTAAGAGGAGGAAGAAATAAAATGATCTGCCATAAGCAGGAGTAGATTCATAGATGAGACAAGCTAACATTTAAATTGGAACTGTGAAAGCTGTATTACAAGTCGGTATAACTGTAAAAATAACAACACCACACACAGGAGTAATAGCCTGTAAGATTAATCAAGAATGGTGAGGGCATTATATTTTATTGACATAATTTAATTCGTGTTTATGCAACACTGCCATTCATTCATTATTTTATTCATCGAATTTCCATTCAGCTGTCATTCTAAGCACTGTGAAAGTCAATAGAGATTCAGAAATAAAGAATCCAGGACTCCAAAGTTCACTGTGGCAACTAAATGCATATAAAGAGGCTTCAAAATGTTTGTAGAATTATTCTATGATCTTTTAGTTCCATTTCTTCACAAAGTTTATGAAGCCTCCTTGTATATTGCAACTTCTGTATAGCAGTTCCTCCACTTGTCTATTTGTCATATTGTGGTGATTTGAATGTTCCTGTGGTGCTGGAAATAATGTCACCAGTATTTTAAATACCAGTAGGGTCACCTATGGTAGACCGATTTCAGCAGTTTCCAGACTAAGACTAACTGCAAAGAAGGACAGGTAGGCCACTTTTGAATGGTTAGCCACTGAAATACATATGAATAACAGTAGAACTTTGTCAGATATTTTGCTGTAAGATGAGCCCCTTAGTTTGGAAGGTACTCACAATATGACTGGGGAAGACTGCCTCCTCAAATTAGTTTTGTTGTTGTTTTTGTTATGTGCCATTTAGTTGGTTCTGACTCATAATTAACCTAAATAGGGTTTCAAGGCTATAAATCTCTGAGGGAATAGAAAGCCTCATCTTTATCCCATGGATTTGAGGTAGACTGAACTTATTCTACAGAATCATTGAGCACTCTCCACTAAAAACAGCTTTTCACATCCCTTGATGAATAGATTTGAGTAGCAAATTCAAATGAGGGATATGTTGACTCCAAAATCCCTAGAGTCATACAAAGCATTGTCCCCCTTTCTAGCTGTTAAAGGGCCAAATGCAATAATTTATCCTTTGCTTCAGTAGTAAAGGATACATTTTTGCTTATCAGTAGAGTTGACCATACTGACATGAATGGAGCAAGCCATTCATGACTTTCATTTGTTGATGGAGCACAAATCAAAATGAGACGAAACAACTGAATATACACATTAATAATCAGAACGTGATACTTATGAAGTGAGAATAGAAAAATTGGAAGTTGTCAAAAATGAAATGAAACACATAAATATAATATCCTAAGTTTTCAATAACCCCATATGGATGTGAAAGCTGGACAGTGAATAAAGAAGACTGTAAAATAATTGATGCTTTTGAGTTATGGTGTTGAAGGAGAGTATTGAAGGTGCCATGGGCTGCCAAAAGAACTAATAGATCCATTTTGGAAGAAATGCAGCCAGAGTGCTCCTTGGAGGCCAAGATGGCCAAACTTCATCTCTCATACTTCGGGCATATTGTTAGGAGGGACCAATCACTGGAGAGGGATATCATGTTTGGTAAGTTGGAGGGTGAGAGAAAAAGAGGAAGACTCCCAACAAGATGGATTAGCCAAGTGGCAGCATCAATGGACTCAAGTGTGGTAACAGTAGTGAAGTTGGCCCAGGATCAGGCAATGTTTTGTTCTTCTGTGTATAACGTCATTATGGGTCAGTGCCGACTTGATGGCACCTAACAACAACAAGTATTCACGAGCTGAAATGGACTGGTATTGACCATTCTAAATCAGATAATCATAAGGTCAACTTAATGCCAGGAATTACAATTGAAGAAGAATGGTGTCACATTCACCATCAAAAAGAACGTTCAAGCTCTATCTTGACGTATGAAGCTGTATGTTATAGCATCATATCTAAATGCCAACAAGGGAGACCAGTTAATACCAAAATCAAATTTACACACCAACTGCTAAAGCCGTTAATGAAGACATTGAAGAATTCTACCAACTTCTTCAGCCCAAAATTGATCAAACATGCAATCAATTGTTTTCATTGTTAGGTGCCATCAAGTTGACACCAACTTAAAATGACCCTATGCACAACAGAATGAAACACTGATAGATCCCGCACCAACCTAACAATCATTGTTAACCTAGAGCCCATTTCTGTCCATCACTGTGCTAATGCATCTTGCTGGGGTCTTTCTCTTTTTCTCTGACCCTTCATTTTACCAAACATGATATCCTTCTCAAGGAAGTGGTCCCTTCTGATAATATGTCCAAAGTAAGAGACACTAAGTCTGGCCATCCTGACATCCAAGGAGCATTCTGGCTATAGTTCTTCCAACAAAAATTGGTTGGTCTTTAGCAGACCAAGATACTTTTAATATTCTCCTCCAACACCATAACTCAAATGCATCAATTCTTCTATGGTCTTCCTTATTAACTTCTAACTTTCACATGCATATGAGGTTAGTGAAAATACCATGGCTTGGATCAAGCATACCTTGTTCCTCTAACTGACCTCTTTGTTCTTCAAAGCTTTAAAGAGAGCTTGTGCAGCAGATCTGAAAAATGCAATACATCATTTGATTTGTTGGCTGATACTTCTGTAAGTGTTGATTTGAGTAAAATGAAGTCTTTGACAACATTAATCTTTTCTCCATTTATCTGGATGGTATTTATTGGCTCAGTGGTAAGGATTTTGTTTTCTTTACATTGAGATTCAATTTATCCCCAAACCTGTGATCTTTGATCTTCATCAGTATGTATTTAAAGTCCTCTTCACTTTCAACAACAAAGATCTATCATCTACATATTGTAGGTTGTTAATGAACCTTCCTCCAATTCTGATGGCAGGTTTTTCTTCATATAATCCAGTTTTTCATATTATTTTTTCAGCATAAAGATTGAATAGCTATGGAGAAAGAATAGAACCCTGCACATATCTTTCCTAATTCTAAACTATTTGGTGTTCCCTTGTTCTACTCAACAACTGTCTCGTGGTGTATGTATAGGTTGCTCATAAGCACTGTAAGGGGTTCTAGAATAGTCATTCGCTGCATTGTTTTCCATAGCTTGTCAAAATCCATACCAGTGAAAGCCTTTGCATAGTCAATAAAGCACAGGTAAACATTTTTCTGTTATTCTCTGCTTTCAGCCAAGATCCCTCTGATATCAGCAATGATATCTCCCATTCCACATCCTCTTCTGAATCTAGCTTGAACCTCTGGACGCTCTCTATAAATGTATGGTTGCTGTCTTTGAATTATCTTTAGAAAGATTTTACTTGCTTGCAATATTAATGATATTATCTGATGACTTATTCATTCCACTGAGTCACCTCTCTTTGAAATGGGCACAAATATGGCTCTCTCCCTCTCGGTCAGCCAGATAGCTGTCTTCCAAATTTCTTGGCATAGATGAGTGACTGCATCTAGGTCAAATAAAATGATAGAATTTTGCAATATAAATGATTTAATCATTATAAATACTTTTTATAAACAACTTAAAATGACAAATATTCACATGGACCTCACCAGATGGAATAAACTGTAATAAAATTGAGAACGTCTCCAGACTGCAAATCCATTTGAACTGAAAGGTCAGCAGTTTAAGCTCACCAGCTGCTTCTCAGAAACCCTATACAAGGTCACTATGGGTTGGGATAGACTCAATAGCACTTAACAACAACAACA
>NW_006408593.1:5950558-5951579 GCF_000296735.1 Chrysochloris asiatica | reverse complement strand
GGATAGGTCTCTTGTGATACAATAGTGAATAATTGTTATCAGAACTGATTGTGAGGGTTGGAAATGTAAAGGTAGATGTTTTGTAGCAAGGAGGGGTGTGATTAACTTTGAAGTCTAGCATTGGAGGTCCCTGAGACTATCAAGGGAGAAAAGAAGAGAGCCAGGCCCTACCCAGAGAAGAAGTGATGCCAGAGATGGAGGCAGAGATGATGACATGGAAAGATGGAGCAGCTTGGAACTTCAGACCCAGAGAGGGAGAGGGGCTTGCGGGGTATACCCTTTGGTTGGTTGATGATTCATGGAGGGGATTGTAACCATGGCAATGAAACAATATATGACAGGATTAATGTAAAATTAATGTCCTCCCATGTAAACTATCACACAATTCACAACAAAACATAAAAAAAGAAATCAAATGATATATTGCATTATGTACATTTGTTGCACAAGAACTCTGTAAAGTGTTCAAGACCAAAGATGTCCCTTTGAGGATTAAGATGAGCTTGATCAAAGCCATGACATTTTCAATTGCCTCATGCCAATGGAAATTGGACAATGAATAAGGAAAATGGTAGAACTGATGCATTTGAATGATGGTGTTGTAAAAGACTTTTAAAAATACCACAGACTTCCAGAAGAACAAAAATAAATCTGTGTTGGAAGAAGTATACCAAGAATGTTCCTTAGAAGCCAGATGGCAAGACTTTGTCTATTATACTTTGGATATGTTATAAAGAGGGACCAGTCCCTGGAGAAACACATTACGCTTGGTAAAGTGGATGGTCACAGAAAATGATGACACCCATTGAGATGGATTAACACAGTGGCAGCAATAGTGGGCTCATATGAAACCTCAATTGTGATGATGTGTAGGATGGGGCAGTATTGTTGAATATAGGGTCACTATTTGCTGAAAGTGAAGAGGACTTAAAATACTGACGATGATCAAAGAGCACAGTCTTCAGTATAGATTGCATCTCAATGTAAAGAAAACAAAAATCCTCACCATTGGACTAATAAA
>NW_006408593.1:5941026-5950008 GCF_000296735.1 Chrysochloris asiatica | reverse complement strand
TGTTTTGTTCTGTTGTGCATAGGGTCACTATGAGTCGGTACCAACTCAATGGCTCCTAACAACAACAATAAATGAAAACCAACTCAATTGCAACTAATATTATATCAGTTACTGTTGAGTCGAATCACATTCATGGTGCTCCTATGTATGTCAGAGTAGAATGGGCAGAATTC
Organism: Chrysochloris asiatica; assembly: GCF_000296735.1. Classification (NCBI taxonomy): domain Eukaryota; kingdom Metazoa; phylum Chordata; class Mammalia; order Afrosoricida; family Chrysochloridae; genus Chrysochloris; species Chrysochloris asiatica. Next base: position 5,949,835 of record NW_006408593.1, on the reverse strand, counting down.
TAGAGATAGATTGCCAGACATTTCTTCCAATTCTGGTGAGGGTGGACTTGAATCTCCAACATTCTGACTAGCTGTTGAACATGTTATGTATTTTTTATCCAAGGACTCCATATATACATATGTGAAGGTAAAGATAAAAAGATCACTACAAATAGTATTGTTATTTTTAAGTGTTGTCCTGCTGGTTCTGACTCACAGTGACACTGTTTAGGGTTTCCAAGGAGAAGTTGGTGGATTTGAACTGCTTACCTTGTGGCTCACAATCCAGTGTTGCTCCTACAGCACCATATGCCAAATCATAGAAATCTTTATTAAACACAAATACCAATATGTGAAGCTATTGTTTTGTTACATATCCTCCATTTAGGTCTAGCCACTTGTTAGAGTGGTGTTTCCATCTCTGTAACCCTTCATGGAGTTCTGGTGTGAAACTGTAAGATAATCACTGGACTATTATTAATCATGAGGTTGGCGATTCAAACCCACCAACTGCTCCTCAGAATCCATATACAAGGTCACTATGGGTCGGAACCGACTTGAAAGTACTTTGCAAAAACAGCTCTTTGCTGAAGAATTCAGTGCTCTTTAATTTATGGCACATCAAAATGGCGGTTTGGGTATCCTCGAAGTACAATAATTGTATTCCTTTTCAATGTTCTTAGAGTTTGGGGAACGAAAAGAAGTCTGAAGGAGCAAACTCAAGGCTGTAAGGTAGATGGGGTGAAGTTTGCCAACAACATTCTTGGAGGAGTGTCCTTGCTACTTTCAAAACTTGAGAAGGTGTAATGTTGTCCTGGAGTCTTGGTGTGATGCTGTGGGGGGGTTAATGCGTCATTCTACAAAGTGGTTTGAACTGCAAAATTGGTGGTTCAAGCTCACCAGCTGCTCCTTGGAAACCCTATAAGGGTTGCTATGGGTCAGAATAGACTCAACAGCACTTAACAAAAACAACAACATTTGTGTGCTAGCGGAGCGGGGGGGGGGGCTGATTCCTCTGTGACGTTTTCTTGGACTTCTTATAACTGATGCTGCTTTAAAAATATTTAAATCTTCTTCACAATAAGCATCCCTTATCATGCTGTTTCCTTTGAGAAAACCTATTGGAATTGACCCTTTGGAATCTCAAAGAAATCATACAACCTTCTGATCTTCCCTTTCTACCTTGAATTCAACTAGCCAAGCATAACTGCTTCAAAGCCATGGTTTTGATTCAACCTTATTATTATTTTTTTAAAGCACCCTAAACTAGATAAGTGTTTAACCGAGAGAATTTGTCTGCAGCCATTTATTAATGTCAGAGACATATGCAAATATATATTTATATACATATAATTATGTAAAGCAATTACACAATGATAACAATGATTATTTATCAAACAGCTTGTGTTGCCATTCCTATCTAATTTTGTGAAAGCCTAGCAAATTTGGTATTCATGTGACCATAGAGGTACATGACATGAATATCGAGTAAAGCTTTCAGGACCTCCATTTGCTGATGGAGCACAACTGTAAAGAAGGAGAAACAGCTGCAAATATCCATTATCAATTGAAAAACAACACAGTAAGCATGAATCTAGGAAAATAGTAAAATGTCAAAATTGAAATGGAATGCATAAACATCAATATCTTTGACATTTGTCAACTGAAATGGACTAGTATTGGCCATTTTGAATCTGACAGTCATATGGTTTACTATGCCAGAATGACAAATTAAAGAGGAATGGCATCACCTTCATCATCAAAAAGAACATTTCAAACTCTATCAGGAAGTACAGTAATGTGTGTGATAGGGCAATGTCCATATGCCTAAAATTAAGACCAGTTTATACCACTACTAAAATATATGCACAGCCACTAAAGCCAGTAATGCTGAAACTAAAGAATTTACCAACTCCTTCAGTCTGAAATTTATCAAATAGGCAATCAGCATGTCTTGATAATTACTGGTTATTGGAATGCAAAGCTTGGAAATAAAGAGTAAGGATTAGTAGTTAGAATATATGACCTTGGTGGTAGAAATTATATTGGAAATCGCATGATATAATTTTGCAAGACCAATGACTTCTCTATTGCAAACACCTTTTTGTAAACAACATAAAAGATGTGCATGGATCTCATAAGACAGAATACACAGAAATTAAACTGACTACATCGGTGGAAAGTGATGGTGGAGAAGCTCCAGACCTTCAGCCAAAACAAATTCAGGGGTGGATTTTGGTACAGATCATCAGTTGTTCATATGTAAGTTCGGGCTGAAGATGGAGAAAATTAAAACACATCCATGAGAGTCAAATGTGACCTTGAACATATCCTACCTTAATTTAGAGATTGTCTGAAGAACATTTTTTGATACATTAGACCAAAAACCAGAAGAGTTGTGGGATGACATCAAGAACATCATACAGGAAGAAGGCAAAAGGTCATTAGGAAGACAAGGAAGAAAGAAAAAGACGAAATGGATTTTGGAAGAGGGTCTGAAATTTGCTGTCCTGTGTAGACATGCTAGTACAAAAGGAAATAATAATGAGGCAAAATACCTTAACAAAAAATTCCAAATGGAAGCTTGAGAAGATAAAGTCAAATATTATAATGAAATGAGCAAAGATTTGGACTTATATTTATAATGAATTGAGCAAAGATCATGCTCAGCGTTTCTCAAACTGAAAGAACTGAGGTAAAATTTAATCCCTTGACTTGTAATACTGAAGAATTCTTTGGGCAGAATTTTGCATGATACATAAAGCATCAAAACAAGATGGAAGGAATACCCAGAGTCACTGTACCAAAAATAAATGGTCCATGTTCATACATTTCAAGAGGTAGCAATATAATCAAGAGCCAAAGGTACTGAAGGAAGCAGTCCAATATGCATTGAATATTGGCAAAGAACAAGGTTCTGTGAACTGATGGAATGTAAATTGAAATGTTTCAAGAAACTGACATAGCACTGGAGTCACTCGGTTGTTTATGCCGGGAAATTTAGAAGCCAACTACCTCGTCAATTGACTGGAAGAGATCCATATTTAGCCTACTCCAAAGAGGATGACCCAATGAAAAGTGGAAGTCATTGGACAATATTACTAATATCACATGAAAGTAAAACTTTGCTAAAGATAAATAAAACATGGCTGTGACTTTTCATTGACAAGTAACTCTTAGAAGTTTGAGCTGGATTCAGATAAGGATGTGGAACAAAGACTATCTTTGCTGACATCAGATGGATCTTGACTGAAGGTAAAGAATATCAGAAAGATGTTTATGTGTGTTTCATTGAGTATGCAAAGGCTTTTGACTGTGTGGATCATGACAAACTATGGACAACATTTCAGAGAATGAGTATTCAGGAACACTTAATTGTGCTCACTGGAAGTTGTACACAGACCAAGAGGCAGTCGTTTGAACAGAATAAAGGGACATTGAATGGTTTAGAATCAGAAAATATGTGGATCAGCATTGTATTATTTCACCTTACACATTCAATCTGTATGCTGAGGAAATAATCCAAGAAGTTGGGTTATATGAAGAAAAATGTATTATCAAGATTGAAAGAAGACTCATTAACACCCTGTGATATGCAGATGAAACAACACAAAGTGAAGAGGACTAAAAATACTTACAGATGAAGATCAAAGATCAAAGTCTTCTGCATGTGTTGCACCTCAATGTAAAGGAAACAAAACTCCTCATCATTGGATCAAAAAATAACATCATGATAAATGGATACAAGATTGAAGTTGTCAAAGACTTCATTTTGCTAGGATTCACTATCAACACTCAAGGAATCAGCAGTTGAAAAATAAAATGATGTATTACATTAAGCAGATTCTCTGCACAAGACCTCTTTGAAGTGTTGAATAACAAAGAGATCAGTTTGAGGACAAAGGTGCTGACCCAAGTCTTAATATTTTCAATAGTGTCATATGCATGTGAAAGTTGGATAGCGAACAAGGAAGAATTGATGCATTTGAGTTATGGTGTTAGAGAACAATATTAAAGGTATTTAAAAACAAAGAAATGTGCTTGCAGAAATAAAACCAGAATACTCCTTAGAAACCAAGATGACCAAACTTCATCTCTCTCTCATGCTTTGCACATAATTACAAGGAGGGGCCATCCATCGAGTAGGACATTACACTTGATAAAATGTAGGGACAATGAAAATGATGGAAACCCTCAACAAGATGGATTGGCACAGTGGCAGCAACAATGGGCTTAAGTGTAGCAGGTCGTTGTGAGCATGGCACAGGACTGGGTGGTGGTGTACACAGGGTCGCTATGGGGCAGAACTGACCCGACAGAACCTAACAACAGAGGTTCAAAAAATTTAACTAAATTGCACAACAACACACTGCTTCTAATAGTTGCTGTTGTTCTTGTTAAGTGTTGTAAAATAGGTTCTGACTCACAGTGACCCTCTATAGGGTTTCCAAGGAGTGATTGGTGGGTTTGAACTGCTGACCTTGAGGTTAGTAGTCTAGTATTATCCTAGTGTCACATCAAGACTCCTTCTAAGTGGTAGAGATAAAGTCCTCTGCTGCTAACAAAAAGTTTGATGGTTTCATGTCAACAGCGTCTCCACAGAAGAAAGCTGTGGCAGTCTGTTTCCCTAAAGATTTAAGACATTTAGTACCTTAAGGAGAAGATCTATTCCATCCTATAGAGTCACTGTATGTTGGAATCAATTCAGTGGCATTGTGTTTGGGTTTGAATGCCTGACTAGGGATTGAACGTTTTTCTTCTTTGCTATGTTTCTTGCTTAGGAGATGAGAAAATTGCAACAGTAGAAATATGTTTGAAGTAGAGATAGTATGGAGGAAGGTGTTACCAGCAATGGATGCTGTGAACCAAGAGCAGTGGTTATTAGGAAAACAACATGATTCCTCAAAGAACTCATAGTTTTCTTGGAATGAAAGATTCCTCATGCCTGACTCAATTAAAGAACAAATCTTCCTTTGTTTTTATGCAGCTGGTGTCTAACATTGGCGACTCTTCAAGAAAATCCTTATTCCATTCATCTTTAGTCCTTGGCCTCATTCTCTTCACTATGTAATAGAAGAGCTAACCAGAGAGATCGTCTGGGTATGATTCTGGTGTACCTTTTTTTGGTTGTTGTTGTTGTTATGTGCTGTGGAGTAGGTTCCGACTCATCACAACCCTGTACAGGGTTTCCAATGCTGGAAATCTTTACTCAGGCAGAAAGCCTTATGTTTCTCCTGCGGAACAGCTGGTAGTTTTGAACTGCCAACCTTGAGGTTCGCAGCCTGATTCATAACCACTTGTCAGGGTTAATACAGGAATGCTGAATTCATCCATCACAACCCTACGGTGATTTACATTGGATCTTTTCAGAATTTAGCACAAATCATCAACTCCATGTGATTTTTTTTTTCTTCAGCCGACTCCACACATCCCTTCATGAGCCCCTATGATAAGTGTGTCGGGGCTGGCCCCTGGCACCATCTGAACTCTAGGTTGGCACCAAGGCTACCTCTGATTCTCTTCAAAGAGTTCTGCCACACAAGTAGCCACATGATGGTGAGAATAAGTTGAGAATGGTTGATAGGGATTTAAGTGGACACCTGCAGTTTTCTATGGGAACAGAAGCCCTAACTAATGGAATGCATTTCTCTTGTAATGTTTTTATGTTTCCTTCTAGTGACTATGAAACGTCCTCCATTTCTAGACTCTTCATAACGACCTCAAACCTTAATATGCATATAAATCACCTGTAGATCATGTTAAAACAGTTCTGATTCAATAGGTCTGGGGTGGTGCCTCAGATTCTGCAAGTCTTATCAGTGTCTAAGTGAGACCTGTGCTGCTGCTCAGCAGAGCTCATTAGACGAGTGAGGGTGGATGCATCACTGTAGATGGAACTGATCTGAGCTCATTTTCTAGCCATGTCACTGGCATTTTGGCTTGAGATAAGTAGAAGACAAAGTGAAAAACATATAACACATTGAGAATATCAAGTGTGAATGGCATGTAGTGGGTTCTCAGAAACAGGCACTACATTTTCAAGTTTAATGGGGAAATCCAAAGCTTGTTAGGAAATACTCTGTGAGAGTTAAGATTTTGTGTCAATTTGACTGAGTCTGGATTCTCAGTGGTTTCACAGTTGAGATGTAACTAGCTCCATAATTAAATTTAATATTCTGCAATCAGCGCTATGATGAGGTCTGCTGTGAGCAGCCAATCAGTTGAAAGTGAGTTTCCTTGGGTTTGTGGTCTACTTTCAATATATTAGATACTCAGGCAAAGCTTGCTTGCTTTCTGTTAGGTCTAGATATTGTATCTGGCTCATCCTCTGACCTCCTGGTCTTTGGATTTAAGCCAAAGGTCTGCTCTATTACCTTCCAAACCTGTGAGTCATCAGCAGCCTGCCTTCTTAAGTGTTGGACCTGCTGAATCTGCCTGCTGGCCTGGCATCTGACTGCCAGTCTTGGTTCTTCTGACCTGAACTTGAGAAACTCTCTCACCTCTACAACTGTGAGCCAATTCCTTGATATAAACATCTCTTTGCATATACATATGTAAGTTTCAAATACAATGAAATAAATTACTATAAAAAAAATACAAACTGTTAGTATTGTTTTAAAAAAGCAGATTTAGCTGGTATCAAACTTCTCTGTTAGATTTGTATAAATGTTTCTCAGTACTATGTCTCAATTTCTGTAATTACAGTCATCCTGCCATATCCATGAGATCAGCATATGTAGATTCAACCAACCAACCAAGAACTGAAAATATTGTCAGTAGAAAAAAGATAAATAAAACAAAAAACGAAACTAGTAAGTGCTCAAAGGAATCCCTCAAGATGGCTTTGAGGGAGTGGAAAGCGCTATTTACATGGCATTTACATCATACTGTTGTTGTTGTTGTTGTTAAGTGCCATTGAGTCATTTCTGGTTCTGACCCATAGCAATCCTGTATAGGGTTTCTGAGGAGCAGTTGATGAGTTTGAATCTCTGACCCTGCGGTCACACCAACCTTGCATTTCCATGCTTTATTCTACAGTAGGTCTCCACTATGAATAATCTAGAGATGATTTAAAGTATACAGGAGGGTGTGTGTAGATTGCATGTGTGGTACAGAGAATTATTTGATATCTCTTCTTGCTGCCACCAAACATTGTTATTTTTTGCCTTGCTGTATTTGGGTAAGAGAAGGTTGGGGTAGATGCTGAGTGGCTAGCAGTGGTTAGATTTTAAAAGCTTCTGATTTTCAAAGCTTGGAACTCTGAGATATAGAAAATGATCTATCTCAAAAGCAGGTGGGGAGATCTCACTACCATCATAGTAGAAGAGCCAGGAGTGGAGCATATCCTTTGGATTCAGAGATCCGTGCACATTGAACCTCCTGACCCAAGAACAGAAAGCTGTTCAGGAGGAGTGGCTAAGGAGCAGCAGCAACAACGGAATCAAAAACCAGAGCAGTGTGCTTCCCAGCCCTTGCAGCAGGTAAAGCTGAATGACTTGGTTCCTCATACCCAATTAAGCATACAGTAAGGTGTTTCCAGAAGTCCTGGTGTGGCGCTGTGGGCTAATGCATCAGACAGCAAAGTTGTTTGAACTGCAAGGTCAGTGGTTCAAGCTCACCAGCTGCTCCCTGGAAACTCTTGTCAATCCCATCACTATAAGTTTTTTATCTGAGTTCCGTGTGGACAATTATCAAGCCCAGCTGAGGAGAGAGAGCTATGGAAGCGATGTAAGGAGTCAGTTGTTTCAATATATAAATACTTCAGCATATTAGAAAGTGCCGTAGTGGGTTATAAATTGGGTTGTTAATTGGAAGGTTGGCAGTTCAAACCCACAAGCCATTCCATGAGAAAAAGATGAGGCTTTCTGCTCCCATAAAGACCCAGCTCCTTGGAAATCCTGTACAGGGTCACTGTGAGTCAGAAAGGACTTTACAGCACATCACCACCACCACCACCACCACCACAGCATATTACAGATAATCCAGCATCTGTGGATTTAAATATCTGCAGGGGTCCTGAAACCAGTTCCACAGTGGATAGCGAGGAATGCCTCATAGTTCCTTATGGTCTGGCCCCAGTATCTAGACGCCACTATGAGCAACATGGTTCAGAAGGATGCATAGATAAGTATACTCATAACCAGTTTGCATACAGTGGGGCAAACTGGTTATGCCAACCTTCCCATTTGCAGCCCAACTTGTAACCCACTAGTCCCTGAGGGCCTTTTCTAATATGCTGAAGTATTTATGTATTGCAACAACTGACTCCTTCCCATCGCTTCCATAGCTCTCTGTACACAGCTGGGCTTGCTAATCCATCGTATTGCCCACACGAAACTCAAGATAACAAACTCATAGTGATGGGACTGAGTAAGGAAGTCATCATGTTACAATGCAGGGGAAGAAATGATCAGGGCACAGTCTTAGTCAGGAGAGCCTCTCCTCTACAGTGCTCACAGGAAGGCCTCTCTCTGTCCAGCCAATGTAACAAAGTTCTTTAAGGACTACTGATAAATGCTCACACAATAACCAGCTAATAAATTTCAGATTCTATATGAATGTAGTTGAAATGTTTTTGTATTCTAAATTTCCTTCCTATATACATCATTTACTTTGTTTTCACTAGCCCTTTGTGTTAAAAAAAAAAAAAAATGCTTCTAAACAACATCACTGTTAGTGAATTCAGGGGGGAAAAATTGAAAGTGAAGAATGGTTTTTAAGTAAGATGTGCCTGTTGTGGTGGTTAGGTGTCATCGTTTCAGTACCGACTCATAGCGAACCTATGCACAGCAGAAAGAAACACTGCCTGATCCTGGGCCAACCTCACTAC
>NW_006408593.1:5929003-5937891 GCF_000296735.1 Chrysochloris asiatica | reverse complement strand
GCTATTCATAAGGTTTTCAGTGGCTAAATATTTGGAAGTAGTTTTTCTCTCCTTCCTAGTCTGTGTTTGTCTGGAAGCTCATCTGAAACCTGTCTGCTGTGGGTGACACTGCTGGTATTTAAAATACCAGTAGCACAGCTTTCAGAATCACAGCAACTCACAAGCCACCACAGCACGACAAACTGACAGACGAGTGGTGGTTACAGCAAAACTCAGGACAGTTCTTTTAATAAAGTGTGGTAGCTTCAGGGGAGAGGTCTCTGGTGGTGACTGAGTTAGGAAGTGTGTTTATTTCTTTTTCTTATTTATGAGTTGAGATGTTGTTTTTAAGTGCTGTTGTCAGTTTTGACTCATAGTGACCCAGTATAGGGTTTCTGAGGAGTAGCTGGTGAGCTTGAACAGCTGACCTTGATGTTCAATGTGACCCAGCAGTTCCACATATTAACCTGAAGTGCCATACTGGAAGACATGATTTGAGATAAGTATTCTTAAGTGATATTTGAAAAGGAATTTGATGATTTCAATGAACGTGAAAACAGTAAGTAGCACTGGTGTCACAACGTTTAAGCACTCCTCTACTAACGTAAAGGTATGCAGTTCAAAATCACCTACTACTCCGTGGAAGAAGACTTGATTATCTTCTCCAGTAAAAATTTCAGCCTAGGAAATAAAGCTTACGGGCCAGGTCTGTTTTTATAGGTGGTGATGTGCCGTGGAGTCAGTTCCAACTCATAGCAACCCTGCATAGGGCTTCTGAGGCTGTAAAGTTTACAGGAGCCAAAAGCCTCATCTTTCTCCTGCAGAATGCAAGTGGTAGTTTCGAATTGCTGACCTTAAGGTTAGCATCTAACTCATAACCACTATGCTACTGACCCAGTGGCACTGGCTTGGAGGGTAAGAGCATTGTTATAGTGTAATCTACCTTCAATATGAGTAAAAGATTAGAACACACTTTAATCTAGACAAGACAGGAGAGATTGCATTACCTTCACCATTATAAGAAATGTGTAGGGAGGTTAAGAAGATTGGATGTAGCTCATACCACAGATGTTGTGCCTCAAACCCATTATGAGAATCAGAAGGAGGCAGTGAACAAGAGCAGTCAACTGAAAACTGTTCTGGGGAGGTCATCTTTTAAAAATGTGTTAAATAGAAAAATGTGTGACACACCTGCTGGTTCAGACATGTGCCTTCAAAGCATCCGTCCTGCTCTGTGCCAGTGTATAAAACTTTCCTATTGCAGTCCATTCTTCTGAAAATGTTTTGGCTTCTTACAAAAATTAATTACTGCCCAATTGGCTCTTTTTAACTGTCCCACCTACAGTGTTAATGTAAGGGATGGGAGAGAGAAATTGTTCTTTTGCTTCAGAGAGTCTTTGTCCAAAAGGCTAATTAGAACCTCTTGAAGATTGTTTTTTCACAGTCTTTTTTTGTAACTTAATCTCAGAATTTGAGTTAAGTTTAGACATTTGAATAATACTTTAAAAAATTAGAACTGCCTACGTTGTTATACCATAGGGATTCTTCATTAATCTCCAAGACCCACAGGGTTAGGAAGTCAACATAAATACTGATTTTGACTACTAACAATGTAGCACTTTCAGTTCGATTTTTGTCTTTTTTGGGGAACCTCTTGATGTTTCTAGGAGCCCACTTTCAAGCAACATTCAGTAAATATCCTTGCTGAGGCTCAGATCTAAAATGATAACGTGTTTACTGTAGTTAATTAACAATCTACATTTCCATTATGCAGGTAACAGCTTTCCGTTTCTATTCACCATTTCTCTCTCTGGGCAAGACAGCAGCCATGGGTTACAAAGTTGGTAAAATGTATCTTTCCTGATATTTATAATCTTTTTTAATGAAACCACGTTGGACGTCTTATCCACTGCCATCAAGTTGATCTCAATTCAAAGGTGCCCTTGAGGATCAAGTAGAATTGTTCTTGGAGGTTGGGGGTTATGTGCCGTGGAGTCGGTTCCGACTCATAGTGACCATGCACAGGGTTTCCGAGGCTATAAATCTTTACGGAAGCAGAAAACCTCATCTTTCTCTGGCGGAACAGCTGGTAGTTTTGAACTGCTGACCATGCAGTTCGCAGCCCGATTCATAACCACTATACTATGAGAGCGCCTTAGAATTGTGCTTAAACTGTTTTAATTTATGAAAAGACAATCTGAGAATGGGGTCTATGTTTTATGATGCTTGATATGCCTTTTGTAGAAAATTAAGTATAAGTAATAGAGTATATCCTTGCGCTGAAATAAATATCGAGGTTAAACGGACTGCCGTCCATCAAATTTTGACTCCACCCTTTATCAGTCTTGAGACATTAGGAATGCTGTTTAATCTTTCTGAATTCTTACTTTACTTATTTTCAAAATGGGGATAATGAGTGAATTTATCTCATAGAGTTTCTCTGAACACCAAATGAGATAGTATGTGTTCGGTGCTTAACAGAGTCTGGACTATGTGTTGTTGTTGTTAAGCGCCGTCGAGTGCCATAGCAGCCCTGTATAGGGTTTCTGAGGAGCAGCTGGTAAACTTGGACTGCAGGCCTCGCTGTTCAACAGCGCCACACCAGGACTCCTCTGGCATATATAATTAGCCCTAAATGAATAGAGAAGCAACTATTTCTCAAAATTCATTTGAGTAGTTTGAGATTTAAAGGAAATTTACAAAATTCTTGACATGTAGTTGGCATTCGTTATCTTTTTTCTCTAAAGAAATAGGTTCAGAAAAGTAATTTGTACTTGTAGTCAGGTTAACCTAAAAGATAAAACCAAGACTGGTTCTTCTGTCCTAACCTATGTCGTTCAGCATATAACCTATCCTTTGAAAGTATGTAGTTCATCTCTTGTATCTACATTAGGCAATTCCTCCAGCATCCTTTAACTTTGTGGAAACATACCTTGGTTTTAAAAGCTGATATTTAATGCATTGCTCCCTAAATTGTGGATTTGTAAACAACATTCTGATTTTTAACTATTTTATACTCACAGAGAGTGGATTAGAAATGCCTATTTTATTTCTAGTCTGCCAAAGAAGTGTAATGATATTTGTTTCTTGAATTTTTGCCACTTTTAGAAGCACAACAACACAGATTCCTAATATGATAACATCCTCAAAATGGATATGCCAGTTTTTCTTTGTCTCTCCCTTGTTCCCACTACATTGGTAATTGGCATGATCTCCAAAGGGTAATCACATATTTATTACTTGTAACTTGGAATAATGGTACGTAGAAATCAGGACTAAGACACCTAATGGGGTCCTAATTGTTCAGGAAAGTAATCTTGCTTTGATTCTTGCCTAGTTCTTGGTTCTTCGCAGCAAGTAGAACTATCAGTCTTAAAAGCAAAGGCTAGAGGCATCTGAAAAGTTACATAGTGGCTAGAGTTTAGAAACCAACTGTACAGACGCTAGTCCATTTTTCCTGAATTCAGATCCCAGCTTTATGATTTACTAACTCTTACTCTGATAAAATTTTGTAGTCATTATAATCTTTATATCTTTAAAATGACTCCATAGGACAAGTACTGGATTGTAAACCACAAGGTTGGCAGTTCAAGCCCACCAAACAGTGCATGGGAGAAAGAAAAGGCTTTCTGCTCCCTCAAAGGTTTACAACCTCAGAAACCTTATAAAGGGTCACTGTGAGTCAGAACCAATTCTATAACACTTAACAACACTAACAACAGCAATAAAATGGGAATAATATAATTACCTGCCTAAAATGAATTTTGCAAGAGAATATAATGAAATAAAGCACATGTGTTTTTCAAATTTTTGTATTCTATTATTAATATAATGGGAAAAATATTCAGAACAGATAGAAAAACCAAGAATCAGTATGGATATAAGGAATTAGGTAGTCTAAATTGTTTGTCTTCTGAGAATTACATGTTAGAATACAAAATTTATTGAGTGTAAGGCAGTGTCACATGAAATGGTTAAATTGTGTAATTGTCCTTTCTTTAAATTTATATTGAGAAAAATACCAAATTGTAGAGGAATCTGAAGTACTTAGTCTTGTTTTTGTTTTGTTTTTCACAAAGTGAGAAATTAACAAGAATATCTGGAGGGAATCAGAAGAAAGTTAATAGCCCTTGCCTAGAAATGAGCAAAGAACCAATTTGAAACATTGGATAAAACATTTTAATCAGGGTTTCAGACAGATTCATTCTGGTTCAATCCCCTGCTGATAATTTGCATTTCCACCCCAGATATACTGAATCAGAATCTGCATTTCAACGTTATCCCCAGGGAATTTTTATGTCTACAAAAGAATCACTTGAACATTTATATGAATCACCTGAGAATCTTGTTAAAATGTAGATTCTGATGCAGTATAATTAGGGTGGAAATGCACACTCTCAAGGAAGGGGCTAGGGGTCAAATTCTATGAGCCAGTACCAACCTGATTCTAAAGAAAGTATCTCATTGGGGATAATCTGTAAACACCCTGTCATTTTCTTTGGTTAATTTTGGCACTGTTTTAGTGACTTTCATTTTGACCATAATCTATTCACTTCCCTTCTCTTAGATTCTGTTTTTTCCCATAAAATTAGAAGTTTGAAGTAGCTAACCTAGCAGTTTGCTACTAGTTAGTCTTTGGTGGTATTGTTGTTAAGTGTCTCTGAGTCCATTCTGACCCATAGCAACCCTGTATAATGTTTCTAAGGTGAACTTGAACCACTGACCATGCAGTTCAAACTGAGTTTTCAGTCCAGCACATTAACTCAGCACGTTAACTCATCATTTAGACTTAGTGTGTAGAATTTGGCCTTGACCAAAGAGAGATCTGGAGTTCCTGGGTATTGCGAAGGGTCCATGTGTATAGCTGCTAACTAAAAGGTTGGAAGTTTGAGTCTACCTAACAGAAAATACTGGTAATTTACTTTGGAAAAATCAGAAAACCCACTGGGATGGGACATAGTTTTACGCCTGCACCCATGGGATTGCCATGAGTCAGAATGGACTCAGCCATTACTGGTTATTGGTAAAGAAACATCTGGCCTTGGGTTCAATGAGGTGTTGTATGTCCTACCTGGAACAGAATTTGGTTAGCATAAATAAGGGCAGGCCACACTGGATTTTAGGGTGACGATAACTATGACCAAGGGTCTTACGGTGGGAGGTAATCATATCAGAATGATCAACTATGTGATTACTGTCATTGTTAATTGCTGTCAAGTCGATCTGGACCCTTAGCTATCTTGTATAAAATTTCCAAGGAGCGGTTGGTGAGATTGAACTGCTGGCCTTGCATTTCAAAGACTTTGCAGACCAGCACATTAAGCCACAGTGCCACCCCAGGACTCCTTGTGATTCTGGTAGGAGTTTGGTATCAATAAACCTGGAAGCTGAGATCAACCATGTAGCCTACTAATCAATCAGTAATGACTCCATAGAAATGCTGAGATTTGACACTGTGCCAAACTGCTGTGATTATCAGTACTCCAAGCACTTTGTCCTACATGGATTCTGGGAGGGTAAAGCATTCTGACTACTTGGGAAGTAGACAGTAGAGTGTTGTGTTGCATATAAAACCCTCCCAGACTCAGTACTGTGCATTTCATCTTTTAGCTAATTAGAAACCTTATTCTTTCCCTGTAATAAAATGTAATCATGAATATAATAGCATTTATGAGAACTTCTAGTAAATTACTGAACCTGAGGGTGTTTTGGGGAAATTCCCAAACTTGCCGATGGGGTCAGAAGTGAGGACCACGTTGAATACTATGCCATCAAGCCTTGCAGTTTGGCAATATACAGGCACTTAATATTCTTACTTTGCCAATATTAGAGATAGTCTCAACTCAGTTTTCATGTGTGTATGTGTGTAATAGAGACACAGAAATAGAAAGAATGAGGGAAAGGTGATATACAATCAGAAGAAGCTGAAATCTGAGTGGGATAGCATCATCTATTCTATCATATGAAAGCATGATCTTTAATTGGAGTCCGGAAGCTAGAATTTATGCATATAATTCTAAGAAAGAAATGAAAACATTGAAAATTCTCCATGATCACAATGCTACCTTTTCTAAAAGGAGCTACCCTAACCAGTGTTGATAATGATAAGTCATCAGTAACAATTCCTTCGTTAATTAGGAAGTTGCTTCTAAAATTGCGAGACAATTACTCCTGCATATAATTTTAGATATTGCTCAATGCAGCTTTGTTAAATGAGTATAGAGCACAGCGAGGGATCTTGAAACCTGAAATTAAATCTCTTTACTAGATACATTCAGCTATAATACCAAGGAGGTCATTTTCAGAAGCCAAAGATTAGACCTAGAATTTGAGTATAACCATGAAATATGGGTATATTCCATTTTAGTGTGCTTTGAAATGTTGTTGTTGTTAAGTGCTGTCTAGTCAACTCCAACTCATAGAGACCCAGTATAGGGTTTCTGAGGAGCAGCTTGGTGGTTTTGATTTGCTGACCTTGTGGTTCACAGTCAGGTGCTGATCCTACAGTGCTACACCAGGAGTCTGCTTTGAAACATACACAGGAAATAAAGTACAGTGTTTAAAGCTTGATAGCATAGGCATTATTCAGCTGAAATAGATTGGTATTAGCCATTTTGAATCATGAAATCATATGCCAGGAATGAAAAATTGTAGAGGAGTGGAAGCTCACTCACTACCACAAGAACAACTCAAGATCCATCCTCAAATGCAATGCTGTTGGTATTAAAATAATATTCATATACTTACAAACAAGAGAAGCTAAGACAACTTTTATTGTAATATATATATCAATGGCTAATGCAAAATTAAAGAAATTGATTTTTACCATCATTTGCTGTCTGAAATTGAATAAACATGCAGTCTAAAGAACTGAACAGAAGAACTCACAGGACAGTTTCAGAAGAAAAATTGAATTATAATAATGAAATGTAGAGAACCTAGAGTTAGAAAACCAAAAGGGAAGAGCATGCTCATTATTTCTTAAGCTGAAAGAACTTAAGAAAAAAATTAAGCTTTAGTTTGAAATATTGAATGATTCATTGGACAAAAGATTGAAACACATGTGATGCATCAAAAGAAGAAGGAAGGAATACGCAGAGTCACTAAACCAAACATAGTCTGTCAACATTCAGTCACGTCAGGAGGTATCATGGCCAGGAAACCATGGTGCTGAAGGAGGAAGTCCAAGCTGCCCTAAAGACATGGATGGAATGCTGGAAGCTCTCATTTGTCCATGACAAGGAATTTTAGAGATAGCTACTTAGCCAAACCATTGAGATATATACATGCTTATTCTTGTAAAGGACTCCTGGTGTGTTGCTGTGAGTCAGAACCAACTCGAGGGCACTTAACAACAACAATATTCTTGTAAAGGACTCCTGGTATGGCATTATAGGATCAGCATCAGACTGTGAACCACAAGGTTAGCAGTTCAAACTCACCAGGTGCACCTGGGAAGCCCTATACAGGGTCACCATGAATGGGAACCAACTCAACAGTACTTAACAACAACAACATTTTCAAGAAGGGTGACCCAATGGAATGTGGGAATTATTACACAATATCATTAATATTGCATGCAAGTAAAAAGTCTCTTTATATTTCAAAATCAGTTGTAGCTAGCTGTACATGAACAGGGAACTGTCAGAAATTCATATTGGAATCAGAGAAAGACCTGAAATGACCATCAATCTTGCTTTCAACAGCTCACACATTTGGTTTCAGCTCACTTATTGCAATCCCCTCAATGGAATATCACTTAGTCCTTTGATCTAAGATGTAGCAAGATCATTTTTCCTCTATCTTAAATATTGCTATTCCTCCCAAGGCTGAATTCTTCATTTTGCCTCTGACAATCTGTAGTCTGTTCCTATATAATCTCATCTCCTATACGCTCTGCCATCAATAAATTGGTGGCCTTCAAATTCACCTTTCTAGTCTATTTTATTGACTCTATCAATTAGAGTGTCTCAGGAAATGTAAACCTGTATTTGTTCCACACTGAAATGTACAACAGACATCCCCAAACCTGCTTCATTACCTATGTCAGAGAGTGACAAGACTGTTTATAGCTGAATGGTATACTTAAGTAGCATCTTGTATTACAATGGTTTCATTTATTACAAATATATGCACATGTTACTAAATATATGACTATGAGTGTATCTGTACTCTAAATCAATAAGCTCTATTGATTACACATCTCTTTTTCATATTTGAAAGATAACTCATATACCACATGACAAAAATAAATGATGAGTGTTCTTCCATCCCAAACTTGCTCCTTTTCCAAGATACTTTGTATCCTCACTTTCAGTGAATATTTCCATCTAAAAGTTTGAACAAACCAGAAACCTAGGTTATCACTGACTCTCTGCCATCCTTAATCCTTTGCCCAAAATATAGCCAGTACATCACCAATCCTATCTATATCAAAAATCTCTAAATTGTTTTAACTTCTTTTCATCTCTGCCACCACTTCTTAAGGACACATTTATGTTATCTCTTCCTTTGACTTTTGTTATAGCTTACTACTTGGTGAACCATAGCCTCTTCCAATTTCAAATCCAAACTGATATTATATTTGTCTTTCTAAACATGACAATCATACAATCATGCATTGACAGAGAACTTTCAGAGATTCAAGCCAGATTCAGAGGAGGATGTAGAATGAATGATATCAGTGCTAACATCAGATAATTCTTGGCTGAGAGCAGATAATACTAGATGTTTACCTGTGCTTTATTGACTACACAAAGGCTTTCAATTGTGTGGATCATGACAAGCTATGGACAATATTGCGAAGTATGAGTATTCCAGAACAATTAATTGTGCTCATGAAGATTCTGTACCTGGACCAAGAAGCAGTTGTTTGAACACAACATGGGAACACTGAATGGTTTAAAATT
>NW_006408593.1:5920388-5928123 GCF_000296735.1 Chrysochloris asiatica | reverse complement strand
GCACCTAACAACAAAAACAAACATGACAATTATCATATACCCCCTCTACACACATCCTTCCATCATCTTCACTATTTGAAATACATCTGTGAGTTCCCCAATGCTCTTAACCAAAATCCTGAGCATAATCTGAGAGCCCTGCAGAATCTTGTCCCTTCCTGCAACTCCAGGTCCATCTCATGCTACTGTACTCCTGTCATATGAGATACTGCCTGGTGTGAAAACACATCATGTTCAGCTCTGAATCATACCTGCCTAACATATTATCTCTTTCCCTTTTAGCTTGATAATGTCTATGACCTTTTACCTCTCACCTCAAAATACTTTTGCTTAAAGAATATTTATCGTACCATAGTAAATCAGACTTACCTGTCATATGTTCCCTCTTTTTATCTTTTAGAGAGATGTTTATTCTCCCTTTTTATCTTTTAGAGAGATGTTTCTTCAAAGACTTTTACATTTGTTTGTATGATTATCAGATTAAGTATAATCCTCTAGAATATAAAATTGTGCCTGGAAAAGTGGAGGGGAACTGAAAAAAAGGAAGACCCCCAGTGAGATGGACTGACATTATGGCAGCAGCAATGAACTCAAATGTAATGGAGTCAAATGTATAAAGAGTTGTGAGGATAGGCCTGATCGGGCAATGTTCCATTCGGTTGTCTCTAAGGTCTCTATGATTTGGAACTGATTCGATGGCACCTAACAATAACAACAACAACTTATTGTATTTTCAGCATGTAGCATTGAGCCCAACAAAAGGAAGAGTTAAATACTTGTTGAATAAAAACTATTAAATAAATGTGTCAAGTCCTTTTTTAGTGTATGTAGACAATTGATAACTGTCTCAGTAATCACGGTGCTTTGGTCGATAGGAATTCTTGGAAACACCAACTTGGATTTCACAGTTAGAAGATGGGAAATTGCTTTATACAATATATCTATATAGTCAGACCCTATTGTATATGTTATTCAACCCAGACTGTGGTCTCTTACCTAGTCCCAAACTGCTTCACAGAACTGGAGAATGCTGGGAAATTGAGCTCCTCCATGGGATACTGCTGATTTATGGATTATTCAAGATCTAGGACTGTGCATGCATTTCTACCAGTGAGATATTTATTACCATTGGTGAAGGGAAATGCAATAAAAACAATTATTCAAAAAGCAATTTCCCTGGCCACTTCTATGTTACAGGCTGCTGCTGCTGCCATGAATATTTGTGTTTTAAAGAAGAGCTTTTCTAGCCTTCACATCTTATGCTGTTACTCTGTAGTTTTGAACTGAGAAAACAGGTAGGTTACTTGGCTATCTTGATGACCAGGCTTAATACATCTTCTTAGGATCTTTCCTTTCTAGTATGTGTCTCACTTGCTTAGGAAGCAAAGTTCCATACTTTCATTGTGACCCATTATCTTCCAGTAGGAAAAAAATCCTCCATTCTACATAATTTGAGGCATAAGGGGCATAAGATGAAGTTAGACAGCTAGGGGAATATAGGCAATGATATGCATCTTCAAATAACCTTGCAAAGGAAGGCCTAGAAATTAATAAACTAATTTATTCACCTGTTTGGTTGAATCATCAAGGTGAAACAGATTTAAATTCTGACAATCAAGTTCTGAGTTTTGATCATTGTTGTTGTTCTCTTGCTATCCATAGGTTTTCTTTGGTTAAGTGTGTGAAGTCAGTTCTGACTCACTGCAAACCTTTATAGGGTTTCCAAGGAGCAGCTGGTGGTTCACAGCTGAGAGCTGATCCTAGGTTGTTTTACCTTTTCTGGACTTCTTTTTCCTCAGGTATTACATAATGACAATAATTCCAGTACAGTCTTTAATCACAAAGCGGTTGGACATCAATAAAAGGACAATAAATGTGAAGGTCACCAGCTGCTCCTTGGAAATCCTTTACAGGGTCACTATGGGTCAGAACTGATTCAATGGCACTTAACAACAACCACAAGCGTAAATTATAAAGAAGTATACATGTCAGGTTAGGTTTCATTACTGTTGTGATACTATGTGAAACTTACCTCTTTCACTTTTTCATCTCCTAATCTTTATGCAGCATCTCTTGTCTGTCAGCTTGTTGTACTTTGGTGGCTTGCATATTACTCTGAAACTTCAAGTGTTGTCACTGATACTTCAAATACCAGCAGGGTCACTATGGTGCAGAGATTTCAGTGACATTTCCAGATTAAGACAGACTAGCAAGAGGAAACTGACAATCTATTTTCCCAAAAAACAAACAACAAAAAACTTAACCAATGAAATCCTTATGACTAGCAACAGAACTGTTAGAGTGCTGGAAGATGAGTCTCTTAGGTTTGAAGACACTCAAAATATGTCCTTTGATGAGGTGGCTTGACGTAGTCAGTGGGTGCAAGAAGGACATAAAAATAGCAACAATTGTGAATATGGTATAGGACCATGCATCATTTTATTTTGTTATACATAGGGTTACTGTCTTACACTGGGTTCTGTAGAGAAAAAAACTCAGTGAAACTTATATATGTATATATGCTGAGAGAATTATCTCAAGGAAATGGTTTATACCATTGTAGAAGCTGGCAAGTTCCAAATCTATGGCTGACATGTTAGACGGGAGACTTCTCCTGACTCACATAGCTGTAGGGGCTGATTAACCCAAGATCAGCAGGTCAGATAGCAGGCTGCTAACTGCAGAGGAAAATGAATCCAGGATAACAGGTAAGGTGGCAGTCTGCTGACAACACCCAGGATTGGCAGGCAATATGGCAAGCAATTAGTTGAAAAAGACACTATCTAAATAAAATAGCATTAAATACCATGATCAGGCAAGTTATTTTATTTTTGGTGTTTCTTGTATGACAAAGATAGGGCTGTAAGCTTGGCAAATCATTAGCACAGGTTTCTGAGTCTCCTCCTTAAATATGTGTTTATAGAACTATTCTGTCAGTTTCTAATCTTCTCTCATCTACATTACCACATATGCTGTTTCTTTAAATACAGTCACTTAGGGGTTCAGAGAATGTAAGATAAGTAGTAGTCATGCTCAACCGGTGATACGGTTAATTTGTAATTACATTTAACATACTCTGATGGAGTGCTTGCCTGAATATCCCAGATCCCACTCTAATTCCCTCTGTGACTTTGTAAGTGGATGTATTGCCATTGCCACTTCACTTCAGTTGTCCGTTTCTAAAATGAGGATAATCGTGCTTTTTTCCACATGGGCTTTCTAAGGACTAATTAGTTAATGCTAGCAAAGTGCCTCCAAGAAGATAAGTATGGGAGATGCTAAGTACTGTTATGTTTGATGCTTTGCCTATGGGTTCCTTTGGGATGGAAACTGCTTGAAAATCGTGTTGCAGGGCAATGCTGAGTGGAATGGAGCAACAAAACTTACAGAATGTAGCCGTCTACACCAGGGAAAGAGAGCTTTAAAAAAGAACCAAAAATAGCTTCTTTGCACCAGGAGAATACTTACTTTGAAATTGACCATGGTTACATAAAAAGTTGACTGTTACTGTAAGTCAGGAACTTCTACTGCCTGTTTTCCACGGGAACTAGAGAGAAGTAACCACAGCTATAGGGAAGATTTATAAGTTTTAAGACTAATGGGATTTCATTCTCTTGTGTGCATGAAGACTTTTCCTAGTTGTCTGATCTAGAGCTCCCTGATCTGACTCTATTGAAGCCTCAGTTGGTGTATGTGGAATGTGTCCTGAGATCTGTGAACAGAACCAGGAGAGAGCAGATTAGGCATGAGTGCATAATTTGCAACCTGACTTCTTTCTTTCTGAGTACCTGTATTCTGTTATTCATTTCACAAATACTTAGTCCCTATACTTGGAAGATGCTACTGTAGGTAGAAACTTGATGCGGAATTTCTTCTTGACTCTTCATAAATTAACCAGGATGTCCATTTCTGTCCTAAGTATATGTGATTCTTCTTTAGATTGAAGGAACACAATATATTTTGATCTGAAAGAACTATTAGAAAACCTTAAAAGTGAATGTGTTGGGTGTTAACGAGGAGGATACCAAACCTGGTCTACCATGACCCCTAGATTTGTGATAACTATCCTTCTTGCAAAGACCCCCTAGTGACATAATGGTTAAGTCCTCAGCTGCTTATTGAAAGGTTCTTTGGGGGAAAGCTGTAGTAGTCTATCTCTGTAAAGGTTATAGACTTGGGAAGACCATAGGGCAGTTCCACTGTGTTCTCTAAGGTCATGATGAGTCAGAAGTGATTTAATGACAATGGATTGTTGTTGTTTTGTTGTTAAGTGCCATAGAGTCAGTTTCAACCCATAGCAATGCTGAACAGGGTTTCTGAGGCTTTAAATCTTTATGGGAGCAGAAAGCCTCCTCTTTCTCCCGCAGAGTAGCTGGTAGTTTCGAACTGCTGACCTTGTGGTTCACAGCCTGATTCGTAACCACTATGCTATCAGAGTTCTACTTTTATTTATTTATTTATTTTTTAAAGTTTTTATTGTGAATTATGTGATCGTTTACATGGGAGAACACCAGCTTTACATTCATCCTATCGTATTTCATTTCATTGCAATGATTATAATCCCCTCCATGCATCATCAAACAACCAGAGTACACCCCTCAAGCCTGCCCCCCGGGCCATCAGCACACAAACCCTCTCCCTTCCTGAGCCTGTAATCATGACAATGGATTCTTATAACCTTACTTCATAATTTTATTTTCAGAAGGCTTCCCCTCCCCTTTCTTGTGTCAAATAAGGCTCTTCTGAAATATATATACCATCAGATGATATCATCCTATTGTTGATGTTGCTTGTTAAGTGCTGGTGAGTCCATTACAGCGCATAGCGAGTCTGTATAAGGGTTCTGAGATGTGACTGGTGGGACTGAACCTCCAACCAAGCAGTATTTATCCTATAGTGCAACACCAGGAATACCAAATTTGTTGTTGTTGTTGTTGTTGTTGTTGTTAGGTGCCATTGAGTTGGAACCGACCCATAGCAACCTTGTACACAGCAGAATGAAACTACTAGATGGAATACCATCTAGTAGTGCTCTTATGTTAAATTTCTTAAACATTCTTTAATAATGACTATTTTAGCACTGAGTCATCATTATTTTGATGTTTTGAACTTTTATAATTTAATATATTAATTATTTGAATCCACCCACTCCTGTCAATTTCTCATACTGTGGTGGCTGTGTTGCTGTGATTCTGGAAGTGATTCCACCACTATTTTAAATAACATCAGGGTCACCCATAATGGGCAGATTTCACATGAGCTTCTAGACTAGAAAAAAGGAGGGACAGACTACTCCTGAATGTTTAGTCACTGAAAACCTTATGAATATCAGTGGAACACTGTCAACACCAGAATATTAAATAATGAAACATGCTAAAGAGCACCAGAATGTTGTCAGATGTAGTCCCGGCAATGAGCCCTCAGTGTGGAAGACGCTCAATCAATATATGCCTGGATAAGAGCTGCCTTCTCAAAGTAGAGCTGGCCATGATGACATGAATGGTGCAAAGCTTTTTGGACCTTCATTTTCTGATGGGATATAATTCAAAATGAAGAGACACAGTTGTAAATATCTGTTAATAATCAGAACATGGAATTTACAAAGTATGAAGCTAGGAAAAGTGGAAGTTGTCAAAAATGAAATGAAACTTGCGCTTGGGCACACAGAAGGTAAAGCAACTAGAAGTATTGATGAATAAATATTCTGAATAGAAAGCTTCACAGTAGCTTGAGAAAACAAAGTCAAATATTATTATAAAATGAGCTAAAACCTGGACTTAGAAACTGAAAGGGAAAACAATTTTCAGCATTTCTCAAGCTGAGGATACTGAAAAAAATTTTAAGCTCGACTTGTAATATTGAAGAATTCTATGGCAAAATGGAGTCCTGGTGTGGCATTTCAGGTTAATTGTTGGACTGCAAGTTCAATTCAAACTCACCAGCTGCTGCTCCAAAACCCTATACAGCGTAGCTATGATTCGATACCAACTCGATGGCACTAAAAACAACAACATGGATAAAATATTGTATGGCACATAAAGCATCAAATGAATATGTAAGGAATGCACAGTCACTTTACAAAAAAGAAATGATCATTATTCATCCATTTCAAGAAGTAACACATGATCAAGAGCCAATGATACTAATGAAAGGAGTACAAGGAATTGGCAAAGAGCAAGGCTCTGGGAATTGATGGAATACAAATTGATATGTCAAGAAACGGATACAGTACTAGAAGCACTCACTCATCTATGCCAAGATGTTTGTAAGACAGCACCTGAAAGCTGATAGGAAGAGATCCATTCATGTGCCCATTCCAAAGAGTGGTAACTCTGCAGAATGCGGAAATCATCCAACAATATCAAAAGCAAATACAAGTTTGCTAAAGATAATTTAAAAAATGGGTCCTATAGTACATTGACAGGGAGCTACCAAAGCTTCAGGTCAGATACAGATGGGGTCTTGGAATGAAGACTATCACTGCTGACAAGATGGATCCTGGCTGAAACCTGAGACTACCAGAAGGATGTTTACTTGGGCTTTACTGAATATGCCTTTGATTGTGTGGTTCATGGAAAGCTATGGAAAGCACTGCAGAGAATGAGTATTCTGGAACATTTAACTGTGCTCATGAGGAACCTGTATGTAGATCAAGAGGTCTACATACAGAACAAGAGGACACTAAATGGTTTAAAATTTGTCATGCTGTGTGCCAGGGTTGTGTTCTTTCACCATACCTATTCAATCTGTATGCTGAGCAAATAATAAGAGAAGCTGGATTATATGAAGAAGGACTTGGCATCTGGATTAAATGAATACTCATTGTTGTTATTGTTAGGTGCCATTGAGTCATTACTGACTCATAGTTACCCTATATATAACAGTACTGGACCAACCTCACAGTTGTTGCCATGTTTGAGCCCATTGATGCTGCCACTTTGCCAATACATCTGGCTGGGGTTCTTCCTCTTTTTCTGTGACCCTCCACCTTATGTCTGTCAGTTGGTTGCACTGTGGTGGCTTGTGAGTTGCTGTGATTCTGGAAGTTATGCCACGGGTATGTTAAATACCAGCAGGGTCATTCATGGTGGACAGGTTTCAGATGAGCTTTCAGATGAAGACAGACTAGGAAGAAGAAGAGACGGACTACTTTAGAATTTTTAGTCACTGAAAACCTTAGGAATAGCAGAGAAGACTCATTAACAACCTGCAGGATGTAGATGCAACAACATTACTTGCTTAAAGCAAAGAGGACTTAAAATACTTACATATGAAGATCAAAGACCACAATCTTTCCTGTGGGTTATACCTCAATGCAAAGAAAACCAGTGTTCACAACTGGTCCAGCACATAACTTTAAGATAAATGGAAAAATGTTTGAAGTTGTCAAAGTCTTCATTTTGCTTGGTTCAACTGTCAACACTCATTGATTCAAACAATGTATTGCATTAGGCAAATCTGCATAATGTGAAAGTTGAACAAGTGATGAAGAAGACCGTAGCAGAATTGATGCATTTGCTTTATGGCATTGGAAGATAGTAACAGCACCCTATACTGCCAGAAGAACAAACAAATCTGTGTTGAAAGAAGTACAACCAAAATGTTCCTTAGAAGCCAGGATGGCCAAATTTTGTCTCTCATACTTCAGACATATTATGAGGAGGGACATGTTTCTAGAGACATATTATCAGGAGGAACATGTTTTGTAAAGTAGAGGGCCAACAAAAAAGAAGGA
>NW_006408593.1:5912040-5920288 GCF_000296735.1 Chrysochloris asiatica | reverse complement strand
CCCCCCCGCCCCAGTGAGATGGATTGGCACACTGGCAGCAGCAATAGACTCATGTATAGTAATGATTATGAGATTGGTGCAGGACCAAGCAGTGTTTCATTTTGTGTGCAGAAGGTCGTTATGAGTTGGTACTGACTCAAGGCACCAAACAATAAAAACAGCAACAATTGGTTGATTGTCTCTTCATGTATTTATTCTGATTACTTCAGATTAGGCCATACTGTATGTAACTATATCGGCTTCAAAATCTTGGCTTCAAATGTCAACATTTCTGCTAAAACTCTAACTTGTTTCTTGTTTTGGCACTAATGCTACAGTAAGTAGTCAGTCTCATCTTTACTTTAATTCATAAACTCCAACAGAACGGCAACTCTTTCACTCCTCAGATTGCGTTCTATAACTCAACACTATACTTACCTTACACAACCTCAAAGCTCCCACACTTCAAGTCCTTTGTCTCTTGCCCTCTTCTTCTTACTCATCTAGCAAAATCGAGTTCTCCATTTATTCTTTTCTTCCTACCAAACATAATTGGAGGAAAATGCATAACCATGTTCTTCGGGCTTTGAATTTTGTACTACAACCCTCAAGTAAGAGTTCGGTACTTCCTGGGAATCCTATTACATTTCCCACATCAATTTAC
Source organism: Chrysochloris asiatica (assembly GCF_000296735.1). Lineage (NCBI taxonomy): Eukaryota > Metazoa > Chordata > Mammalia > Afrosoricida > Chrysochloridae > Chrysochloris > Chrysochloris asiatica. Next base: position 5,919,645 of record NW_006408593.1, on the reverse strand, counting down.
CCTTTCATCTGAAATAAATACTTTATAGCATCTCCTTCCTCAAAACTAACTTCTCCTTTCTTTGTGTAACTGATAGACTTGCTTCTAAATTTGCTTAGAAAACAGCAGCAATCAGAAGTGAACTACCTCATTTTTCCACAACCAAATCTATCAGCAGTCCTGCATCTATGCCTATATATCTGTCTTACTTTCTATTAAAATGGCAAAACTTGAAAGTCGGTTCCTCCATTTGTATAAAGAAAAGCCACTATCTTTAAATTCCATTTTTCCATGAACTTTTTGAAGCCCTCTCATTTACTGGATTTTATTCTGCCACATGCGAAAGGGCTTTGCTTTATCATTTCACTAGTCCTTTTCTTATTTCATTAATTCATCCTTTTCTACTGAATAGTTTCCAACAAAATGTAAGCCTATGCTCTGTCTCTACCATTCGACTGCCAATTGCTGTACTATGGTGACATGTGGGTTACTTTGATGAGGGTAACTATGCCACCAGTATTTTAAATACCAGCAAGGTCACCCATGGTGAACAGGTTTCAATGAAGCTTCAAGACTAAGACAGACTAGAAAGAAGTAGGGTAGTCCAGAACATTTATTTGTGCTCATGAGGAACCTGTAGCTAGACCAAGACACAGTCATTCAAGGACAAGTGGATACTGAATGGTATACAAGCAGGAAACATGTGCACCAAGGCTGTATTATTTCACCATATTTATTTCAATCTATATGCTAAGCAAATAATCCAAGAATCTAGATAAACAAAGAAGAATGTGGCATCAGGATTGGAGGAAGACTCATTAACAACTAGTGATATACAGATGATGTACTCTTGGTGAAAACAAATAGTACTTAAAATACTTACTAATGAAGATCAAAGACCACTGACTTCAGTGGTTGCACATTAAAGAAAACATAAATCCTTACAACTGGACAATTAATAACATTGGTTATTGTTCTCCAGAATCAATGGAGGGAGAAAAGATTGACGTCAAAGGCTTCATTTTGCTTGGATCTACAATCAACACTCATGCAAGAAGCAGTCAAGATATCAAACAATGTATTGCATTAGACAAATCTGCTGTGTAAGACCTCTTTAAGGTGTTCAAGAGCAAAGATTTCAGTTTGAGTACTAAAGTACACTTGATCCAGGCAGTGATATTTTTAATAAGCTTATATGCATATGAAAGTTGGACAAAGAATCAGAAAGACTGTAGAATATTTGATACATTTCAGTTGTGGTGTTGTAGAAGCATCTTGAAGGTACCATGGACTGTCAGAAGAACAAACAAAACTGCTTTGGAAGAAGTACATCCAGAGTGCTTTCTAGAACCCAGGATGGTATAACTTCTTCTCTAATACTTTAGACATATTACCAGGAGGGACTGGTCCCTGGAGAAAAATGGAGGCAAAGTAGAAGGTCAGTGAGAAGGAGGATGATCCCCAGTGAGATGGGCTTGTACAGTGGCAGCAGCACTGGTGTGAAGCGTAAAATTATGAGGATACTGTGTACTGTGGGCAAGTGCAGTATTTGGTTCTGTTGTTCATAGGGTCTATATGAGTCAGAAGTGACTTGATGACACCTAAAAAATACCCCAAAATAACACAAATAATGTAGTTCTGTTATTCATCAACTGTCCACAAATATGTAACCATTTCTCTGCCCACATAACAGCAAAACTTATCACAGAAGGCCTTTTTGCTTCTTCACTTCATTGTTTCTTTTCAGGTTTACTTCTCGACCACCTCATTAAAATCATGCTTGTCAGACCTCCATCTTGACAAATCCAAGTCAATTGTCATTTCCCAATCATCTCTCAAATTCATTTTACATAATGAATATTCTTGAAACATTTTCTGCACTTGATTTCTGAGACACAGGATCTCCCTAGTTTTCCTTTGACTTTCTCGGGGCAGCTTCTTCTCAGTATCTTAAGCTTGCCTAGATGTTCCAGGACCCAAGTAGGGGCCTTCATTTCTCCTTGATTTTTTTTTTAACCTCCTGAGGTGACCTTATCGAACTTTATGATGTTAAAGATCATCAATATACTGAACATGACCAATTATACAACACTAGCAGTGTCTTCTCTGCAAAATTTCAAAATTGTAAATCCAGCTGTCCACTCAACAGTTTCTTGTATGTCTTGTAAACATCTCAATTTAACATTAGTAAAGCAGAGCTCCTGATTTCCACCTGAGATTTCTTCTACTCTCAGTCCTCCTTCACTCTGTAATGAGCATCACCCCATATTCAGCTACATAGGCCAAGAACACTGGTGTCGTATATAATTCTCCTCATTCTCTTGCTACTTCCCTATTCTAGTCAATCAGAAAATCCTGTCACCTTTATCTTCACAAAATTTCCTAAATATAACTATTTTTCTACCATAATGAAATCCATCATTATTCATCACCACCACTGGTAAGAGGGCCCCTGAACTGGCCTCCCTGTATCTGTGTTTCCCTCAACAGTCAATCATCCTCAATTCAGCAGAGCAATCTTTGTCAAATATATATTAGTTTATGTCACTACTCTGCTCAAAATTCATAATGACTTCCATATGATTCTGGAAAAAAAAGAAACAACATATATATATAATCTTAGACTGGGTTTTCTAGAGAAGTGAAATCAGTGTCGGGGGGAAATATATATATGTTTTTGTTGCTAAGTACTGTCAAGACAGTTCTGACTCATAATAGCCCTGTATAAGGTTTCTGAGGACCGGCAGGTACAATTTAATTGCAGACCTTGACATTCAAACTGGCCTTGAGGTTGAGTGTTTATCCAATAGCACCACACCAGGACTCCATATATATTTATATATATGGTATAAGCACATATGTATGTTTATATCAAGGAAGTAACCTTCAGTTGTAAAGATGGAAGAGTCTCAAGTCTGAATCAGTTGAACCAAGATCAGCATGTCAGACTGTAGTCAGGCAAGCAGGCAGTATAGTAGATCACCAGCTTAAATCCAAATAACAGGATGTTGGATAATGAGCCTGATGCAAGAACTAGTCCCAGCAGAGAGCCAGCAAGACAGGCAGGCAGGCAATATAGTAGGTCACCAGCTCAAATCCAAAGAACATGAGGCTGGAGGATGAGCCTGATGCAAGATTTAGTCTCAGCAGAGAGACAAAAAGTTTTGCTGAGTGTCTAATACATTGGAAGCAGCCCATTCCGCTGAGGAATTGATTGACTGCTCATAACAGATCAAATCATAGAGTTAATTACATTATATTAGATCACATTGTGGACATGTTGTGCCTTAAATTTACTTGATATGGCTTTTGCATCCAAAGTCTTCTTTATTCCCACCCAGTGATTGGGTGGACCATGTAAACAAGGTATATAGGACTCTAAGGCTGGGATTGGTTAGTTTTGCCCTCCAGCTAGGTTTAAAAAGAGCCATCTTCTTAGAAACAGAGAAGGGAGATCACAGGACCATTAAGAAGGAAGAGCCCCCATCCAGAACCTTCTGAGGGTGGGGCATTCCCACTTGAAAGGACAAGCAGACCAGCCTGGAACAGCTAGAGCAACAGAAGATACGTCTTCAAAGAAAGATCAATAAGAACAACCCAAAATGGAAATGTCAGCATGACTGGCTACTACAAGAATAAGCAAATTGTATAGGTCAAGTTCATCAAATTGTAGCAATTTATCCTCATTTCCTTTATCAAAATTTTTTTTTTTTTTAATCTTCCTCTAATTGAGTTTCACCATACTTATTCAACTTGTATGCTGAGCAAATAATACGAGAAGGTAGGTTCTATGTGAAGAAAAATGTGGCGTCAGGATTGGAGGAAGACTCATTAACAACCTGCGATATGCAGATGATACAACCTTGCTTGCTGAAAGTGAAGAGGACTTGAAACATTTTCTTATGAAGATTAAAGAGCACAGCCTTCGATATGGATTGCATCTCAATGTCAAGAAAACAAAAATCCTCACCACTGGACCAATAAACAACATTCTTATCAATGAAGAAAAGATTGAAGTTGTCAAGGACTTCATTCTTCTTGGATCAACTGTCAACACTCATGGAAGCAGCAGTCAAGAGATCAGACAACGTATTGCACTGGGCAAATCTGCTGCGCAGGAACTTTTTAAAGTGTTGAAGAGCAGAGATATCAGCTTGAGGACTAAGGTGTGCCTGACCCAGGCCATGGTATTTTCAATAACCTCAGATGGATGCAAAAGCTGGACAGTGAATAAGGAAGATCGTAAAAGAATTGATGCCTTTGAGTTGTGGTGTTGGAGGAGAATACTGAAAGTGCCATGGACTGCCAAAAGAACCAATAGATCTGTTTTGGAAGAAGTGTAGCCAGAGTGCTCCTTGGAGGCCAAGATGGATAAGCTTCGTCTCTTATACTTTGGACATATTGTCCGGAGGGAACAGTCACTAGAGAAGGATGTCATGCTGGGTAAGGTGGAGGGTCAGAGAAAAAGGAGAAGACCCCTAAAGAGATGGATTGGCCTGGTGGCATCATTGATGGCGTCAAGTGTGGCAGCAGTAGTGAGGTTGGCCCAGGATCGGACATTGTTTCGTTCTGCTGGGGTCGCTATGAGTCGGTTCCGACTCGATGGCACCTGACAACAACAACAATTGAGTTCTGATCATCAAGCCATTGAGACTAGGTCAAATAGGTACTGTCTCCAAGTTTGGGTGTTATTGTACATCTCCCCTTACTTCATATCAGTTAGATGCTTCACTCTCAGATTTAGCTCTTTGTGGCTAAGTCCTATACTCATGTATAAGTCAAGTTCATCAAAATTGAGCTACTCATGTAGTAGCTCAAAATTCCAACAGAGAGGGAAGGAGTCTTCACTTCAAGTATCAATGCTATGCCCTCTGTATATAGGGTAGATAAGCATGGACAACTTAGACATTGACTACCTAAAATGAGGGGGCAATAAAGGCACGAAGTGACTGGCTTACAGGTTTTCAAGTGGGTGTTTAGTTTGTGTGTGCGGGGAAAGATAGATTACCCAATGAATAGTTTTCATCTTGTCTAGATGGGGATAAGATTCTTATGATTCAATAGTGAGTTGTTATCATGACTAATTGTGATTGTCACAATTGTAAAGGTAGCAATTTTGCAGCAAAATTGGGGGGGGGGGTAATCATTAATCTTATAGTCTAGAAACAGAGGACCCTAGGACAATCAAGGGAGAAGAGCACAAGTGGAATGCAGAACACTGTCCACAGAAGCACTGACACCAGAGATGGAGGCAGAGATGGGGATATGGAGAAGAGGGAGCAGCTGAAGACTCTAGACTCATAGAAAGAGGTACTAAGAGATAGTGACCAGGAGGCAGGCTTGCATAATGTGCCCTTTGGTGGTGGTGTAAATTATTATATATGCCTGTGTGTTTAAAAAATAAAATTAAAAAAAATATAGCTAAAATGATTAGAGAGAAATACTGTTAACTGATAGTACATGGAGGGGTTATAATCATTGTAATGAAACAAAGTATATGATTTGTTGATTGTAAAACTAGTGATCTTCCCTGTAAATGTTCAATCAATTCACAACAAACATTAAAAAAAAAAAAAAAGAAAGAAAGAAGGAAGAACATGAGTGAATTCCTACCTAGATGGCAGAGGCAAACACAGAGTCAGTGGCATGGAGAGACAAAACAACTTCGTGTTTTAGGCCCATGGATTGAAGGTACTCTGCCCAGGCTTGTACCAACCTCGCAATCATCACTAGACTTGAGTCCATCACTGCTGTCACTGTGTAAACCATCTCATTGGGGTCTTCCACTTTTTTCTGACCCTTCACTTTACCAAGCATGATGTCCATCTCCAGAGACTAGTCTCTCCTGACAATATATACAAAGTATGAAAGACAAAGTCTGGTCATCCTGGCTTCTAAGGAGCATTCTGGCTGTACTTCTAACACAGATTTGTTTGTTCTTTTGGCAGTCCATGGAACATTAAAAATTCACTTCAAACACCAAAACTCAAATGCATCAATTATTCTACATTCTTTTTTATTCACAATTCAAATTTCATATGGATATGAGGTTATAGAAAATCCTATGGCTAGTAGTCCTGGTGTGGCACTGTGAGTTAATTCACTGTATTGCAAAGTCAGTTTGAAATGCAAGGTTGATGGATCAAGTTCACCAGCCGCACCTCAGAAACCCTGTATAGGATCAGTGTGGGTCAAACTGACTTGATGGCACTTAACACCAACAACAAGGTCAGACACACCATAGTCTTCAAACTGACATATTTACTCTTCAACCCTTTAAAGAGGTCTTGGGCAGCAGATTTGCCTAATGCAATACATTGTTTTGTTTTCTTGACTACTGCTTCAATTAGGGTTGACTGAAGCAAAATGAAGTCTTTGACAGTTTCAATCTTTATCCATTTATCTTTATGTTGTTTATTGGTCCAGTAGTGAGGATTTTTGTTTCCGTTACATTAAGGGCAATCCATATCGAAGGCTATGATCTTTGATCTTCATCAGTAAGTATTAAAGTCCTATTCAGCTTTAGCAAGCAAAATTGTATCATCTGCATATTACAAGCTGTTAATGAATCTTCCTCCAATCCTAATACCTCACTCTTCTTCATATAATTCAGCTTCTCAGATTATTTGCTTAGCATACAAATTGAATAAGTATGGTGAAAGAATACAACACTGGAACACATCTTTCCTAATTTAAAATCATTATGTATTCTCTTGTTCTGTTGGAACAACTGTCTCTTGGTCATAAACACAACTGAGTGTTCCAAAATAATAATTCTCTACAATGTTGTCCATAGCTTGTCATCATCCATACAATCAAAAGCCTTTGCCTAGTCAATAAAGCACAGGTACACATTTTTCTGGTATTCTCTGCTTTCAGCCAAGATCCATGTCAGGTCGCCAATGATACCCCTCATTCCATGTCCTCATCTGAATTCAACTTGAACCTCTGTTAGTTACCTGTAAATGTAATCTTTAGCAATGTTTTGCTTGCAGGAGATATTAACAATATTGCCCAGTGAATTCTACATTCCCTTGGGTCCCCTCTCTTTGGAATGGGCACAAATATAGGTCTCTTCACTTCAGTTGGCCAGGTAGTTATAGTTCAAATTTCTATAACTTCCAGTGCCACCACATCGGTCTGTTGAAAGAATTCAATTTGTATCTCATCAATTTCCAGAGCCTTATTCTTTGTCAATGCCTTCAATATACCTTGGACTTCTTCCTTCAGTATCATTGGCTCTTGACGGGATGCTACCTTTTGAAATGGTTGAACAATGAGAATTTCTTTTTGGTACAGTGACTCTGTGAATTCATTCCATCTTCTTTTTTATGCTTTTGGCACTATTCAATATTTGCCCCAAATTGAAGAATCCTTAAATATTGCAAATCTTGTCTTGAATTTTCTTCTATAATTCCCTCAGCTTGAGAAATGTTAAACATGCTCTTCCTTTTTTATTTTATAACTCCAAATATTTGCATTTGTCTTTTCAACCTGCCCTTTGACATTTTTGTTGTTGTTGTTCAGCTCCTTTACCTCCTCATTTTTTCCATTTGCTGTAGCACCTCGACATTGGATAGCAAGTTTCAAAGTCTTTTCTTATATCCATTTTTTTTTTTTTTTTTT
>NW_006408593.1:5879993-5911410 GCF_000296735.1 Chrysochloris asiatica | reverse complement strand
TTCGAAACTACCAGCCCCTCCGTGGGAGAAAGATGAGGCTTTCTACTCCCGTAAAGATTTACACCCTCGGAAACCCTGTACAGGGTCCCTATGGGTCGGAACCGACTCGACGGCACTTAACAACAACAATACATGCCGTCGAGTCGGTTCCGACCCATAGCGACCCAGCACAGGGTTTCCTAGGAACAGTTGGGCCACCAGCCTTGCAGCTCAAATGGCTTTGCAGTCTGGCACATTAACCCACAGTGCCACACCTGGACTCCATATCTATAGATCTCCAAACCTACAGATATACACACATTATCTATCTATCTATCTACCTATCTATCTACCTATATACATGTATGCAGAGTCCTGGTGTGGTACTGTGGGTTAATGTACTGGACTGCAAGGTTGGTTTGAAGTACAAGGCCAGCAGTTCAAGCTTACCAGCCACTCCTTGGAAACCCTATAGAGTCACTATGGGTTGTAACTAACTCAATGGCACTTAGCAACAACAATAGCAAAATTGGAAAGGAAATTATAAAACTATCTTTATTCACAGATAACATAATCCTATAATAGAACATCCCAGAGACTCCATAAAAACATTACTGGAACTAGGATTCAACAAAGTGGCAGGATATAAGATTAACAGAAAAAAATCATAAATCTATATTTTATAAGTAAAATTAAAAATAGCCACTACAAGAATCTAAATGAAAGCTATATAAATGGCTATTATATAAATGCTAAACATTGCATACTTATGAATTGGAAGACATAACATTATGAAAATGTCAATACTACCAAAAGTAATCTGTAGATATGATGCAAACCTGATCCAAACCTCAATAACATTCTTTACTGAAATAGAAAAAAAAAACAAAAAAAAAACAGATCTCCAACCTTATTTGTAAAGGAAAATGTCCCAATAGTTCAAACAATATTGAAAAAGAAAAAATAGGAGACCTCATTCTTTCCAATGAACACATATTGTACAGCCACATGAATGAAATCAACCTAGTACTGCTTTGATGACAAGCACCAATGGGTCATAAATGAGAACTCAGAAGTAAATCTATCTATTTATGAACAACTGAGCTTCAACAACTATCTGAGACCAAAAGTTCAATGTCTACCCAAAACACAAAATGAGAAAATAAAGAGGGAAAAGGAAGCTAGATCAATGGAAACAGAACAAACAGACTGGAGATGAGAATGCTGGAACAATGTGAAAATTGTCACCAATGTCATGGGGCAATCTGTACAACAATTGTTAAATGTGAACCTAATTCACTGTATAGAGTTCTGATGTGGGGCTGTAAGATAACCTCAAAGTCTATTGTTCAAACCCATCAGCCACTACTCAAAAACACTGTGCCGGGTGGCTGTGAGTCGAAACCATCGCCACAGCATTTAACAACTCATTGGGTAAACTTTCATTTAGGTAACAAAAATGGAAAAATAATATTTTTAAAAAGCATTATTGTTTGAGAAAGGAAAGGAAAACTAACATTCAGTGAAAATCATGCACTAAGATTTCATCTATATAATGTAAGATAAAATTCTTCTTTTACCTGAAGTCTTGTATTATAGTATTTTAATTGAGTTTTATTTAGTTGCCAAGATTTACATATCAGAATTACCTAAAAACTTAATGCTTGAATTCTCTAAAATAATCTGATTATGCGGTTGTTGATGTTAGGTGTCATCGAGTTGGGACTGACCCATATTGACCTTATGCAAAATGAAACACTGTCCAATTCTGGGCCAACCTCACTACTGTTGCCATGCTTGAGTCCATTGATTGCTGCCACTTGGCCAATCCATCTCATTGGAGGTCTTTCTCTTTTTCTCTGACCCTCCACGTTACCAAATATACTTGATGTTACATGATATACTTCTTCAGCAAGTGGTCCCTCCTGACAATATGTCCGAAGTATGAGAGATGACGTTTGGCCATCTTGGCCTCCAAGGAGCACTCGGGCTCCACTTCTTCCAAAACGGATTTATTGGTTCTTTTGGCAGTCCATGACACTTTCAATATTCTCCTCCAACACTATAACTAAAAATAATAAATTCTTGTATGGTTTTCCTTATTCATTGTCCATCTTTCACATGCAAATGAGGTTATTGAAAATACCATAGCTTGGGTCAGGCACACCGTAGTCCTCAAACTGACATCTTTGCTCTTCAACACTTTAAAATGGGCTTGTGCAGCAGATTTGCCTAATGCAATATACCATTTGATTTCTTGACTGCTGCTTCTATGAGTGTTGATAGTTGATCCAAGAAGAATGAAGTCCTTGACAACTTCCAATCTTTTCTCCATTGATAAGAATGCTGTTTTTTGGTCCAGTGGTGACAATTTTTGTTGTCTTGACATTGAGATATAATCCATACCGAAGGCTGTGCTCTTTGATCTTCATCAGTAAATATTTTAAGTCCTCTTCACTTTCTGCAAGCAAGGTTGTATCATCTGCATATCGAAGGTTGTTAATGAGTCTTCCTCCAATACTGATGCCACATTTTTCTTCATGTAACCCAGCATCTTGGATTATTTGCTCAGCATACAGGTTGAATAAATATGGTGAAAGAATACAACCTTGTCACACACATTTCTTAATTTTAAAACAGTCATTGTTCCCATGTTTTGTTTGAACAACTGACTCTTGGTCCAAGTAGAGAATCCTCATGGCCACAATGAAGCGTTCTGGAATACTCTACTTCGCAATGTTGTCCATAGCTTGCCATGATCCATGCAATCGAAAGTCTTTGCATAGTCAATAAAACACAGTAAATGTCTTTCTGATATTCTCTGCTTTCAGCCAAGATCCATTGGACATCAGCAATGATATCCCTTGTTCCATAGCCTCTTTTGAACCCAGCTGGAACCTCTGGAAGTTCTCTGTCAATGTATGCTTGCAGCTGTTTTTGTATTACCTTTAGTAAAACTTTACTCGCATGGGGTATCAAAGAGATTGTCTAATGATTTCCACATTCCATTGGGTCACCTCTCTTTGGAATGGGCACAAATATGGATCTCTTCCAATCGGTTGGCCAGATAGTTGTCTTCCAAATTTCTTGGCATAGATGAGTGAGTGCCTGCTGTGCTGCCTCACTTTGTTGAAAGATTTCATTTTGTATTCCATCAATTTCTGGTGCCTTGTTCTTTGACAATTCCTTCAGTGCACCTTGGACTTCCTCCTTCGGTATCATTGGCTCTTGTTCATATGCTATCTCTTGAAATGGTTGAACATTTACCATTTCCTTTTATTACAGTGACTCGGTATTCCTTCCATCTTCACTTGAACCTTTCTGCATCATTCAGTAATTTGCCCAGAGGATCTTTGAATAACAAAAGTTGAGGCTTGAATTTTTTTTTTCAGTTCCCCCAGATTGAGAAATGCTCAGCATGTTCTTCCTTTTTGGTTTTCTGATTCCAGATCTTTGCACATTTTGTTGTAATATTTGGCTTTATCTTCTTGAGCTGATCTTTGGATATGTTGTAGATAACATCCAATAGCCCTGTTGATACTAAATGACTGGGTCTTTTCTCTCATGGTCTCTTAATCCCCACTGTTCCATATAGTCTCTCAGAATTTGGGGGTGAGCCTCAGTAGCCATTATCATTCCATTAGGATTTCTTTTTCCAAGTGTATTAATGTCTTTCAAGTGCATTAAATGCATTTCCCTAAGAAACATCTGAGGTTTCAAACCCACCTTAGTTTTCCGTTGACTTCTCTTTGATTGCGGCACTATAGGATAAAGACTGGACTGCTAAGTGCATGGTCGACAGTTCAAACCCACCTGACTCTCCTTGGAAACCACATACGGGGTTGCTGTGAGTAGGAACAGACTTCACAGCACTTAATAACAAGTTACTTTGATCATTTTGTGTAACATAGCTGATCCTTCATTTGCATACCTCTAAAACCAGGACACAAATACCTATTCAGAATTATTTTTGTGAGAACCAACCAGGTCAGAGCAAAACTTCAATATATTTCTTTCCCTTGCTCTTTTCCTTATATGCTCATGAGAAAAAGTTAGAGCATTTACATTCAAAGAGAGATCACCTAATCAGCAATATCACTTGGGAAATTGTTCACATGTAACTTCCAGAGTACATTAAAGACGAGATAAATCAGAATCTCTCAACATGGTCTGTTTTAACAAACTTTCCAGATGATTCTAAGTTTGCCAAATTCTACAGTTTTCAAGTGCACACTATAAAGGTCTCCATATGTCTTTTCACTTTTATCTAATAACTAAAAGATACCCAAAATCATATTCCCATATATAGTGACCTATCCTTAGTATTTTTTGTAGAAGTAATTATTATGATTATATTGTTAGTAATAATAGACATTAAATTATCCATAATGGACAACACAAATGAATCGTTGTAATGAAAATGATCACTTCCCCATATTTAAAATGACTGGAAAAGAGCATTTGTTCTACTTTCTTTGGTCTTCCTTGTTAAATGATTCATCAAGTCTGGAAACAGCTGCCATATCTTGAAGAGAAAGAGACAAAGAAAAAGGATGATTTTGCATCTAAATTGCTTATCAAAGTTGACAACAAATGGTATTTTCATTTCCATTTGAAAACAGAGAAATTCTGGATCCCCAGCCAAATTTAATCCCTGTTAGATGTTGGAGCAGAGGGGACATTTTTTAACATGGAATAACAAAATGCTCTTAGTGAGTTAGAAATTTCAATGAATGGAGGGGAATTCTTTCTCTAAGGAGTTTCTACTGGCACCAAGTACAGGGCGTATTCTTTAAGTTCACTCTTTATAGCAAAGAAAAGAACATTCAGACATGGGCCAGAATCCTGTCACTTTGTGGGAATCCCAGTTCTGCAGCCTTTCTCTGTAATCCAGTGCCAAGAACAAGGGCTGGAAGCAACTATCCCCCAACTACACATGCCATCCAACACCAAAAAAGTTATCAAGCTTGGAAGGTATTAAGGGTTTACTTGTTACAGTTTTAAGGTGTGTCTGGCATCTCCCTTCTATTTTACTTAAAATCTTTAGAAAAACACACAAAAAAGAGTGTATGGATAACACAAAGCTGTTTAAAAGGAACTCAAAGGTGAAATTACCTTTAAAAATCATGTTAATACTAAATTTATCAGATACTTACTATGGTGGCATTGTAGCATAGAAACTCGACTGCTAAATGAAAGTTCAGCAGTTCAAACCCACCGGCTCCTCTGTGGGAAAAAGATAAGGCTCTCCATTGTAATGATTTACAGCTTCAGAAACCCAGTCAGAATCAACCCAGTGCCAATGAGTTTGTATTTGTTTTTGTATTCTGTCTGCAGAAAGACTACAAGATGACACCTATAAATAACTTCATTTACTTTTAAATTAATCTTTGATGAGCTTGTGTAGATAGTAAATTTGAAATTTATAGAATTTAAGTCTGAAGTCAGTCAACTCATAAAAGTTCCTTAATCCAGACTCTTCTGATCCCAATTTCTGTGACATTTCATCATAGCTGTTTTTATTCTAAGAGTTTCACAATTACTTTGTTAAATTACCCACACTACCTTCCTGTTGTTGTTGTTTAGTGCCGTCCAGCTGCATGTGACTTATAGTGTCCCTACATAGGGTTTCTGAGGAACAGCTGGTGGGTTCAAACCACCAACCTTGCAGCTCAAACTGACCTTGCAGTCCAGCGCATTATCCTGCAGTACCATAACAGGACTCCAATTTTCACAGATTTTTGGTTAAATTCCCCTACACTACTTTCCTAGAGCTGAATAAAACAACCATAGAGAAAATGCATTTGTAGTATGTAGTGGCACTGTAGATTAAGCACTGGATTGCTAACTACAACACTGGCAATTCAAATCCACCCGCTACTCCCTGAAACCCTGTACAAGGGTCACTGTGTATGGAAACTGACGGGAAACTTACCAATAGCAGGGTGATTAGATTTCACATACTCATGGATTTCACTGTAACCTAAGCAATAAGGTGTTCTGACGATTTGCTTTGATTTGTGAGATACTGAAACATATAACAGGGGGTGTTACCAATCCTAAAGTTATCATGAGAACAGGAAAGCATGAGGCCTTTGGTAAGCTAATCAGATCCAATCTACTAAGAGGTAGATATCTCAGTGAATTTCTATATGTCAGATATAGAATAAAGTTCAAATCAACCTGTTCCCTCTGTTGCCAAACCCTGCTTCTTCACACGACACCAAAAACTGAGCCATAATTTCAGGAAACATGTAGCTAGAAAGCTGACAATCAAAACTGCACCATATTTCAGAAAGTAATGAATATGTTTATATACTCGAATCACATACTACAAAATACTTACATTGTACAGTTGTTGTTTTTGTTTTTCTTTTGTTGTTTGATAAAAGCCATGGGGCATAATTCATTGGAAAAATATTGGCTATTTTTACTAATATTTACATGAATTTTTTTATTTTTATGGGGGTGTCTTCTGGAAATGTCTTCTTATTTCGCATGAACTTTTGTATTTTTATTCAATGAGTACATTCAAAAAAGAAAGCACATCATTAGTGAGAAGGGAAAATATAGTTAACTTAAAAATTTTTAGTCATTCATTTGAGACTAAATGTGTGACTTCAGGCAAGATACTTAAAGTCTCTGAACCTTAGTTTTTCCTTGGTCAATCAAATATAATATGTAAATTGGTCATTATGACTAGTTGGAATGATGGGTATTTAAGTACTTTGAACACTATAAACTAGGTACCAATCAAAATGATTATTCTAACAAAGATAATAATGATGAGGCTCTAAACAACTCCTCTGATAATGCTAATCTCCAGGGAACCTGAGTGAAATAAATGGATCCAGTTCAAAAACTCTAAGTCAGCAGTTGACTATATTTCAAACCCACCATGAGGGTATAGTCATATCAGGAACAGGTAGGCCATTAGTCATGGCAATGTGGTTGTTTGCGTGAAAACAGCTTATTGGACAGTTTATTGCCCACCTGGGCCCATGGAACCTTGACTATCATCTGAGTTTGGATACTGGTATTTGTGAATTTCTCACGTAAATACTAACTGTAAGAAAATGAATATTTTAAACTTCTTGACAAGGAAATAAAGGATTTCTAGATATGTTAATAGTTAAATGGATTGGGTGGCAGTTACAGCAGGCACTGAAGACACCTGTGTGTTTTTTCAAGTTCTGACACTGCTCATCCATGAGTAAGTAAACTTTTTTGTGACTCAGCATATCTGTAAAAAAAAAAAAAATTATGATAATAACTATTACCACCTACTAAGTGCTTGTCCCAGGACTCTGATAAGTGCTTTGCATATCTGATTTCTGTGTCTCATGGTCTTCGGTAATGAGATATTATTGTGCACCTTGTATACAAGAAGAGACCAAGGCTCCCAGAGAGCACATGTTCTGGTCAGAGTGACACAGACATCGAGTGACATTTAGGGATACAAACAATTTTTTTTCTATATCCCAAAATGATCTTTTAAACCATGAAGTATTGCCAGTCTTCTCAAGAAACTGAACAAAGTGCTCCATTAGTTCTTGGAGTCAGACAGATCTTAGCTTAAGTCACTGACCTACTGCTTGTTTGCTAATCTTTGATTCCCAGTTTCTTACTTCTTCTGCCAAATGGAGACAAAAATACCTTTCTCAAAGGGGAATTCAGAGAATGAAATGAGTGTTTTAATTCATATGTGTTACGGTCTTCAGCATAGTATCTGTATTCAATAAATATTATTTTCACTGTTTGGTTATTATTCTCACTAATAAATAAATGTATTTTCAGGAATTGGAATCATTGTACAAAGAAGGAGATGGCTTTTACATGAGTGACTATGAATCATTGCTGATACTACATCAAAAAAAAAAAAAAAAAAGGTATGCTTTTAATAATAGTTTGGATTACATCATAAAAGATGGAGCTGAAGAAATTTTTGTAATTGCTTAATGGCTAGCAAGTTAGAAGTTACCACCATGAAGTCCAGAACTATATCTTCACAAAACCTAGGAGACATTTTACTTTGTAGTGAACCACGTCATCACCCAGATTACATTGAATTTGATGCCTTAGCTATAAATAAATTATTTATTATTTTACAAAGCTGTTAACCAGATACCTTTTATGTTAAAAATGAAACCACAACATATAAGAGTATTTGGTCTAAAACTGAAAAAATACAAATACACTTACAAGCAAAATGATACTTACATAGACATCACTTCTCCGCATGGAACTTTTTTCTTTCTTTTCTAAAATCCCATCTGCCTTCATTAATATTCAAATGCAGATTAAAAGTATTTTTCATAGACTCCTTGAACTCTCAAATCTCAATAACTACTCCAGAGAAGGATCAAAAGCAAAATCCCAGTTTGGAAGTGTTGTCATTTTTAATGTTTCATGCAAATGTTTTCAGTGATTTAAAAAAACACAAGATCTGTCGTGTTGCAGTTGATGCTGAATTTTGCTTGTCTTCAAGCACTACCCCAGTTGTACAAGAATTCTCTTCTGTGTCTGAGCTGTCTTCTACTGTCGTTAATGATAGGGAAATGGCAGGTGAAAATACAAGGCTTTCCTAGTCATCTTTCAAACTTCAAAGCAAACCTGGGATTTTTTAGAAGTCAAGAAAAGTTCAGCAAAATTATTTCATGAGAAAATGAAAAACAGATCTCTTGTAAATGCTCTTCCTTATTTCATATATCAAATTATATTTTTGTATTATCTAGAAAAAATATTGTTTTTATCATTATAAAGTTACATGTGTTACTAAAATATGAAATCTATAAATATAGAGGACCTAAAAAGTAACAAATCATACAATTGTGCTTCCATTTCCAAGCTACCTTTGAGTCTAAAAACGTACGTCCATGTGTGCAGAGTAGATCTGCACTCCATAGAGTTTTCAAGGCTGTGGGTTGTGCATTGGGCTGATAACCAAAAGGTTAGCAGTTCGAGCTTACCAGCCACTCCTTGAGAGAAAGATGAGGCTGTCTGCTCCTGTAAAGATTTTCAGCCTCAGAAACCCTAAAGAACAGTTCTTCTCTATCCTATAGGGTCTCAGTGAGTCAGAAATAACTTGATTACAGTGGCTTTAGGCTTGGGTTTTGTTTTTTTGTGTGTGTTTTGAAAGCCATTGTGAGCTTGTCTTCCAAAGCACCACTGGATACCTTTGAACTGCTAACCTTTTGGTTAGTAGCCAAGAGTTCAGGAATCAGTGTCGTTTATGGCATGCATTTAAGGATCTTGAATTGCTTGAACTTGTTTATATCCTCATTAGTTTTTACAGGTATAGTTATATTTTAATAGAACTCATGTATTAAATCAAATGTATCTACTTTTTCTTTCTATTATTTATATTACTGTTAGAAGTTTCTTTTTCCCAGATGTGGTAAAGATCCTATTTAGTTGTCCCCTGACACCCTCAGAATGGATAAATTTAATGAATTGTTTTATCTGTACTAATTTTGTTTGGGTATGAAATATTTGCTTATATTTTCCCTAAATGCTACCCTTTTATAAGTCCATGAGTTACTAAGTGATAGTCCAAGTGACACTCTCAAAACCTGGTTTCCGATGCATCACAACTTGATCAGCACATGATCCAATTCCTAAGAAGAATAAAAGGTCATGAGTGATTTCTTTCTAAATAATACTTTTTGGAGACAAATATCAAAAATAGCACCTCATCCTAAGAATGGATCCTGATGTGGTGCTGTAGGATAAGCATTGGACTGCTACCTGAAAGGTCAGCTGTTCACACCTACCAGTTGCTCCTCAGAAATGTTAAAGTGGCTGCGATGATTCCACATTGACTCAAGGGCTCTTAAGGACTAATAAGACAGAATATGTTTACTTTTTAAAGCATCACAAGACATTTATTGATTTTTTTTAAGTGACACAAAAGAAGCATGTGGTAATAGAACTAGATCAGGAAATTTAGTTATAGTTAGGTAATACGGACAATTGCTCTGAATAGCCCCTTGCAACTAAGAGAGATCAACGCTGAATATGCCAACCTCATATGCAGCTTATTTCTCTGTATTCAGAGTCTTCACCATAAGCCTCTTATTGGTTTCTAGAAAAGAAAAACAAAAGCATGAACCATTTAAGTAAGACAGGAAATGTAGACAATAACTCTTACAGAACCACTCCATGTAAAATATGGAAAATCATAAATATGTCATAAGATCATAAATGATTGCTGTTGTTAGGTGCCATTGAGTTGGTTCTGACCCATAGCCACCTTATGGATAACAGAACAAAACACTGTCCAGTGCTGAGCCATCCTCACAATGGTTACGTTACAACCCATTGCTGCTGCCACTGTTTGTCAATGCAACTCATTGGTGGTCTTCCTCATTTCTTTTGACTCTCTATTATACCAAGCATGATGTTTTTCTACAGGGATTTGTTCATCCCAATAACCTGTCGGAAGTACAAAAGATGAAGTTTTTCAATCATGGCTTCTAAGGAATATTCAGTCTGTACTTCTTCCAGCATAGATTTATTTGTTCTTTTGGCAGTCCATGGTACTTTAAATATTCTTCTCCAACACCATAATTCAGATGCATTGATTCTTCTCTAGTGTTCCTTATTCATTGTCCAACTTTCGCATGCATATGAGGCGATTGAAACCACCATGGTTTGGGTCAGACATACCTTAGTCCTCAAAATGGTATTTTTGCTCTTTAACACTTGAAAAAGATCTTTTGCAGGAGATTTGCCTAAGATAATGTGTGCTTTGATTTCTTGACTGCTGCTTCCATGAGTGTTGACTGTGAAGTCTTTGACAACTTCAACCTTTCTTCGTTTAGGATGATGTTATTTACTGGCCCAGTTGTGAGGATGTTTGCTTTCTTCACATTGTGTTTCAATCCATACTGAAGATGGTGGTCTGTGATCTTCATCAGTAAATACTTCAAGTCTCTTCACTCCTAGCAAACAAGGTTGCATCATCTGCATATCACAGATTGTTAATGAGTGTTTCTCTAATCCTGATGCTACGTTCTTCTTCATATAATCCAGTTTTTCAGATTGTTTACTCAGTTTACAGATTGAATAAGAATGGTAAAGGTATACAACCCTGGCACACACCTTTTCTTACTTTAAACCATTCAGTATCCCCTTGTTCTGTCATGATCCACATATAATTAGTAATTTTGAAATTACTAATCATAAATTCTTAGCAATTTACAATCATGAGTAATTTCAAAGAATAATTTTCTTATTTCCCTTGGAATACTGACAGTTTGGAATTTATAGCTTGCTAGTATCTATACCAGCTGCTCCTCAGAAATGCTATACGGGGTTGCTATGGGTCAGAACCAAGTCGATGGCACTTCACAACAACAATAACAACAGTGTCTATACCCAAGTCCTAGTGAGCTGCTTGGGAATAATGTGCTGGACCCTAAGGTTGGTTTGAACTGCAAGTAGTTCAAATTTACCAGCCTCTCCTTGGAAACCCTATACATGGTAGTTCTGAGTCAGAACCATCTCAACGGCACTTAACAACAACAACAACAACTGTCTATCCCTATTAATGACTTCCGTGGTTTTATTATTGTTGCTGTTGTTACTTGCCATGGTGCGGGGACCCACTCATGGCAACCCAGGTACAACAGAACGAAACAAACATTTCCAAGTCTTGCAACATTTTCACAATCGGCAGTATGCTTGATGAAATTTTGACAGTCACTGTGTATGTGCCTCCCAACCTAGGGAGCTCACCTTCTGCCACTCTATCAGAGAAGATGTTCCTGTGGTCCACAGTTTTCACTGGTGAATTTTCAGAAGTAAATGACCAGTCTTTTCTTTCTAGTCTGGAAGCTATACAGAGACATGTCCACCATGAATGAGCCTGCCAGTATTTGACATTCCGGTGGCATAACTGTTAAACTCATAGCAGCACAGAAGCTACCACAGTATGACAAACTGACAGATGTGTTGTGGTCTGTGGTTTTAGAACCATAAATATTAATCTACACTTGTGAACTTTCTGTGTTGGTGACATTGGAAGCTGTCTGAGAGTTGATGGTTATACTCTAACTTTCTGAATTTGGCACTTAGGACAAAGTATGGACTTCAAGGAACAATCTTAGTAGGAAGAGACCAGGAATAAAAACCATAGCTTCTTCTATTTCCTGAATACACTAGTTCTTATGGCAACTCCTCAGGCCTTGAAAAATTTACAAAGTGACGATGCAAATAATTTCTTCTGTAGAAAGAAATGGTCTTATTTAATCCTTGACCTGATGGTCCAGTTTAAACCCCCTAGTTAACTTAAACGAAGTAAGCAAGAGACACCAATGTAATACTAATTTCAGCATTCTGTCATGGAAATCAGACCTCTAAAACTTTCTGTGCTTTAGTTTAAAGATATGACCATTTGTTTGCTTTTGTAGGTTAGCAAAGATGTATGGGAATAACTTGGAGGATATTTCAGAAGGAAAAATCCGAATTTTTCTTACCTAATTCTCTCAGAAGAAAGTTTCATTTCAGTGCACATTTATTACCCATTAGGGCATATGCCATGTGTGTGTAGAAGTGGAAGATTTTGAAGCATATCATTCCAGCCTAAGTGCTAAGGCAGTTTTCCATTTCTATGGGTTTTATGTTTCATATGTGAATCAGTACAGGAGAGTATTTTTGTTTATCTTGAAATCTGTTCTGATTTTCTTTTCCGCCAAGACCAATGGAGATGTTTCCAAGCAGGGAGTCCTTTTGCATATGTTCTTTTTAGACAAACAACAATAATCAAACCTGGTTTATTGCAAATTAACATTGATCATAGCAATCACAGATGTGCAATTGGCTGTTGCTGTCTACCTTTTGCTCAAATACCCAAGGAATTTTAAATCAACAAGGAATTCACTCTTTTATTTGCTTGTTCATTTCTTTTGGAGAATGGATTGCTGTTATGAATTTGAGGTTAATTTTTAGAGCCTACACAAACAATAATATTTTGATACCTTGCACATTGATTTTTAAATCTGTGATTTAATACAGGATTTCAGAATCTTAGCTTCTAGGAGAGGGGAGTGTTTATGTTTAGAAATGCTGAGAAAGACTTTCTGATTCTATGCTAACCTTTCTTTAAGACAACCCTGAACCATAGGAATGATCACTGTGAGAAACAGCTGCTCACAGTGTTTCATTTCATTGTTTGTGAGGATTTTTGTCTTACTTAAAATTCAAGAAGTTGGAGTTTAGAATAGTAGAAGAGCTTGCTACTGGTGAATGACACAGTCAGGATTTAAATCTAATTATATTTACCTCCAAAGCCTATAGTTTGATCTGTAAGTCAGGTTACAAATAGGATCGTGCCTTTCCCAAATATTCCTAGTCTCACTGGATGACTTAGGGTCCACCTATGGTAGCCTCAGGTAAAATAATGTGGCTTGTATATTCTTGATTAAAACCCTCACTGTACAATCCATATTGTCCACAAATCACCAAGGAAATGTTTAGAAATGTAGCTGGATCCTGTTTTTTCTTGGTGTGAAAGCCCCGGATACTTCAAATGATAAATAGATTAGTATGCCAACATTTTATCAAGATGTGAAAGGCACAATTTAACGGGGGATGCATCTGCTAAACAGGTACCATATTTGGTGAACTAACTTCAGGAAAGGAAGGCTCATGATGCCGTCATAAATATTCACTGAGGTTCTACATTGCTAGCATCCACTCACTTGCACAACTTTCCTGAAGGTTGCCACTGCCATTTCCCAGAAGCCCCCACGCTGCCGCTTCCAGTACTTCACAGCTATATAAACCACGCTGCAGTGGTCTTTCTTATGGAATTCTTCACACAGTTTTGTTAACTCTGTAAGGGATGTATTACCATATTGTCATGGAATTGGCAGGTGCAATTTCCTACCTATGATCATCCAGCTTGCTGTTACATTCCATCTTCTGGAAAACCAGCTGCTGTACCCAAAAGGTTGCTCTGTGAAGCCAGGATCGTCTACCATCACCTCTCCCTTCATTTTTGCAAACCTGCAGGTGAGCATCTTCAGATGCTCAGCCTATTCACGGAAGTGGCTATTTGAACATCAATTGTGACCATCCATAACTACCACACATCCCTTTCCAACTGTAGTTTCTCTTGTAACACTCATATATGCTCTAATGGCATATTGGACATCAGCGACCAGCCAAACAGCACAGAGCAGCAGCCACCCACACAGCTGCCATTGCTTTCCTAGTCTTCTTTCCACACTTAGGGTGTTACACATTTCCCACAACCGACCTATGCCACTTGGCATTTAGAGGATGTCCCTATACTTTCACAGTGATCCACACACAGTAAGCTTATGAATCAAGCATCCCAACATTGAGGTTTCTAGCCAACTGGGATACCCACCCTCATCAGAAACAATGCACCCACTTACCATTTCCTTGATTTCCTGCTTAGCTCACCAAATGTTGCTTTGTGAACCAGTAATGCAAAATTTGCCTCCAAATATGGAGGCATCATGGGACCAAAGAAAGAAACAGGAAACTCCAGGATGTTGACAAAGGAATTTATTAAACTTATACAGGAAGAGTTCTGGTAATGTAGTGGTTATGAATCTGGCTCCGAACTGCAAGTTCAGCAGTTCGAAACTACCAGCTGTCCCATGGGAGAAAGATGAGACTTTCTGCTCCCGTAAAGATTTACAGCCTCGAAAACCCTGTACAGGGTTGCTATGAGTTGGAACCGACTCTGTGGCACATAACAACAACAACATACAGGAAGAAGGTCCAGGACAGCAGCGGGGTCAGTTCACTTCTCTGATCCCCATGTTAAGAAACATGGAGTTTATGTCTGTCATGAACAAAAGTGACTACATGCCAGTACTTTGAAATTCAATGTTACACCAGAAGGGGTTATATAAGATTGATTTAGCCAATGTAAGTGAGCTCCAGAAAGCAAAGGGTGACCATGTTTGGCCTTGCAAACCCTGTTTCCCCTTCAACCACTCTAGAAACCAGTTGGTTGTTGTGGTTGTTACATGCCCTTGAGTGGTTTCTGACCCATGGTCGAGCAACCCTATGTACAACAGCACTGAGTGCTCACCATCCTCACAATTGCTGCCATGTTTAAGGCCATTGTTGCTGCCACTGTGCCAATCCATCTCAATAGGGAGTTCCTTTCTTCTCTGTCCTTCCACTTTACTAGGCATGATTTCCTCCTCCTGGGACTTGACTCTCCAGATAATATGTCCAAAGTATGAGAGATAAAGTCTAATCATCTTGGCTTCCAAGAAGTGTTCTGATTGTATTTGTCCAAGCACACATTGGTTTGTTCTCTAGCAGTTCACGGTACCTTTAAAATTCTTCTTCAACACCATAACTCAAATGCATCAGTTCTTTTTCTTCACCTTTTTACAGAATTAGAGTCAGGCTTCCAACTCATTTGGAATATGCATTTCTGCGGAAATCCTAGAAAAAACTAATTCCACCAGTGGCATGAATCACTGGGCATGGTAAAGTTGTATCGCCAAGTTAGATTTCCAGAAATGCACCATAAGTAGCTGTATTCCATACACAGTGCACTTCTCATCAGCTAATTAAATTCATAATTTGCCAAGTGTCTCTGTGGTGGTTTTAGGTGATAATGTATATGTGGGGAATTAACACAGCTGATTCACATGTAAACACAGAGCACCACTTTGTTAGCTGAGTTCTCTGGGGAAATAGAACACATTCAAGTCTGATACTACTATACTCCTTTAAAACCTGAAACTTCTGCTCTGGGTTCATAATATTGCTTTAAGTTAAGATTTAACTACTATACCGTCTGTTACATTTTCATAAGGAAGAATAATTTTTACTTTTGAAAGGAGTATGGTTTTGACATCAGAAAGAATTAGGCTTGGAATCTAGTTCTCTCAATTATTAGCTCACTAAAACCCCACCACTCGTCTGTCGGTTGTTGCACATTGGTGGCTCGTGTGTTGCAGTGATGATGGAAGCTATACCACTGATATTTTGAATGCCAGCAGGGTCACCTGTGGAGAACAGGTTTTAGTTATGCATACAGAATAAGGTTGATTTAGAAGAGGCAGATTATTTCTGAATGTTTAGTCTCTTAAAAACTTATGAAAAACAATGCAACACTGTCAGATAGCATTAGAATATTGAATATTGAAACATGATGAGTAACACCAGAAAATTGTCAGATACAGTGCCAGAATATGAGTCCTGCAGGTTGGAAGCCATTCAAATTATCTCTGAAGAAGAACTGTCTCCTCAAAGTAGAGTTGACCTTAAAGTCATGAACTGAGTAAAGCTTTCAGGACCTTCATTTGCTGATGGTGAACAACTCAAAATGAGGAAATAGCTGCAAATATCCATTAATAATTGGAACACAGAAGGTACAGAGTATGAATCTAGGAAAATTGGGAGTTGTCAAAAATGAAACAGAATATCTAAAAATCGGTATCCTAGGCATTGTTGTTGTTGTTAAGTGCCTTCAGGTCAGTTGCGACCCATAGTGACCCTGTATAAGCTTTCTGAGGCGCAGCAGGTGATCTGGAACTGCCAAACTTGTAGTTCCAACCAACTTTCCAGTCCAGTACATTAACCCATGTAACTCAGATCTTAGGCATTAGTGAGCTGAACTGGGCTGGTATTGGCCATTTGAATCTGACAATCACAGGTTTACTATACCAGGAATGACAAATTGAAGATCAGTGGTGTCACATTCATCACCAAAAAGTACATTTCAACATCGATCTTGAAGAATAATGCTGTCTGTGATAGAATAATATCTATACACCTAAAAGAAAGATATGCATGCGAAAGTTGGATAGTGAATAAGGAAGACCATAGAAGAATTGATGCATTTGAGTTATGGTATTGGAGGAGAATATTGAAAGTATCATGGACTGCCAAAAGAACAAATAGGTGTCTGTTGGAAGAGGTAGAGCCAGAGTGCTCCTTGGAAGCCAGGATGGCCTGACTTTATTTTTCATACTGTGGACATATTGTCAGGAGGGACCAGTTAATGGAGAATGATATTATGTTTGGCAAAGTGGAGGGTTGGAGAAAATAGGAAGACCCCGAATGAGATGGATTGGCACAGTGGCATCATCAATGGGCTCAAATGTAGCAACAATTGTGAGGTTGGCCCAGGATCTGGCAGCATTTCATTCTGTTGTATATAGGGTTGCTGTGAGTAGGTACTGACTCAATGGCACCTGACAACAGGAAAACAAGGAAGACAAACTAATCATTATTATCTAAATTTATGCACCAACCACTAAAGCCAGTGATGATGAAATTGGAGAATTCTACCAACTTCTTCAGTCTCAAATTGATTAAACATGCAGTCAAGATGTGTTGATACTAACTAGTGATTGGAATGCAAAGGTTGGAAACAAAGAGAAAGGATCAGTAATTGAAATATAAGACCTTGGTGATATAAATGATGCTGAGAACTGCATGATACATTGTTTCAAGACCAATGACTGCTTCATTTCAAATATGCTTTTTTAAACAATATAAAAGACAACTGTACACATGGACTTCACCAGGTGGAATATACAGAAATCAAATTGACTACATCTGTGGAATGAGATAGTGGAAAAGCTCCATAATTCAGATGATACAACTTTGCTTACTGAAAGCAAAGAAGACTTAAAATACTTACTGAAGACGTTCAAAGACCACAGGCTTTGTTAAGTTTATACCTCAATATAAAGAAAACCAAAATCCTCACCACAGGACCAATAAATAACAGCATGATAATGGAGAAAAGATTGAAGTTGTCAAATACTTCGTTTTGCTTAGATCTACCATCAATACTCATGGAAGCACCAGTGAAGAAATCAAAAGACATATTTCAAAGACTTCGTTTTGTTTAGAACAACCATCAACACTCATAGAAGCAGCAGTGAAGAAATCAAATGACATATTGCATTAGGCAAATCTGCTGCACAAGACCTCTTTCAGGTGTTGAAGTGCAAAGATGTCAGTTTGAGGACTAGAGTGCACCTGACCAAAGACATGGTATTTTCAGTAGCATCATATACATGTGACAGTTGGTCAATGGTTAAGGAAAACTATAGAAGGATTGATGCATCTGAGTTATTGTGTTGGAGAAGAATTTTAGATTCCGTGAATTGCCAGAACAAACCAATCTGTGTTTGAACTACAACCAGAATGCTCCTTAGAAGCCAGGATGGAGAGGCTTTGTCTCTCATACTTCAGACATATCAGGAGAGACTGGTCCTTGGAGAAGGACAACATGCTTGGTAAAATGGAAGGTTAGTGAAACAAAGGGAGAGACCCCCAATGAGATGGACTGGCACAGTGACAGCAATAATGGGTCACACATAGCAGCAATTGTGAGGATGGCGCAGGACCACGCAGAGTTTGATCCTACTGTGCAATGAATCACCATCAGTAAGTCATATAATGTTGTGTTTCAGTGTCTTTCTCTGTGATGATGAATTTTTTGTTGTTAGTTTCTGTAGTAAACTGGATTCTCTAGAAAAAAATAAACCAGTAAAGCTTACATTGGGGGACTTCAAAAAGTTCATGCAAACATTGCATTATTTTTTAATTCAATTTTCCCATGATTTTTGAAGCTCCTTCATATATGCATATAGATTTATCCCAAGGAAATGGGTCACATGGTTGTAGAGGCTGTCAAATTTCAAATTCTTGGGTCAGCTGTCAGGCTTGAGACTTCTCCTGACTCACGTAGCTGTAAGGAGCTGACAAACACGAGACTGACAAGACACATAGAAGTCTGTGAGTGGCAAAATATGATGTTGAATATATCCCATCTGAATTTAGAGACCATTTCAAGAATAATTTTGATGGTATCAAGGTCATACATGAAGAAAGCAAAATGTAACTAAAAAGACAGGAAAGAAAGAAAAGACCATAATAGATGTCAGAAAATGATGTTGAAACTTGCTCTTGGGCACACAAAAGTTAAAGCAACAGGAAATATTGATGAAGCAAAGGATCTGAATAGCAAATGTCAAAGGGCAGCTCGAGAAGACAAAGTCAAATATTATAATGAAATGAGCAAAGACTGCGAGTTAGCCTGAGGGATGAATATTTCTCAACCTGAAAGAACTGAAGAAAAAAATCAAACCTCAACTTGAAGTATTTAAGGATTCTATAGTCAAAATATTGGCTATTCAAGAATCATCAAAAGGATATGGAAAAAATACACAGAGCCATTGTTCCATGAGAATTGGTTAATACTCATCCTTTTTAAGGATTACCATTTGATCAAAAACCCGTGATACTAAAGGAGAAGTCCAAGTTACACTGAAGGCCTTGGTGTAAAACAAGGCTCCAGGAATCGGTGGCATACAAATTGAAATTTTTCAGTAAACTGATGCAGCACTAGAGATGCTCACTAATCTATGCCAAGAAATGTGGAAATCAGCAATATGACCAATCGATTGGAAGAGCTTGATATTTGTGCTGTGATTCAGTGCAATGAAAAAATTCTCCATTACATTGTATCGCATTTCATTGGAATGGGCACAAATATGGATCTTCAGCAAGTAAAATTTTGCTGAAGATAATTTAAAAATGGTTGTAGCAACACATCTTCAGGGAGCTGCCAGAAATTGAAACTGGATTCAGAAGAGGATATGGAACTAGAGATAACACTACTCATGTCAGATGGATTTTGTCTAAAAGCAGAGAATACCAGAAAGATCTTTATTTGTGCTTTATTTATTATGCAAGGAAATTCAACTGTGAGGTTCTTAATAAACTACTGCTAACATTGAAATGAATTAGTATCCCGAACACTTCATTGTGCTCAAGATCCTGTACATAGACCAAGAGGAAGTAGTTTGATATTGAATGGCTTAAAATCTGGAAAGGTGTGTTCCATGGTTGTATTCTTTCACCATACTTATTCAGTTTTTATGCTGAGCAAATAATCCAAGAAGCTGGGTTATATGAAGAAGATTGTGGCATCAGATTTGGAGGAAGACTCATTAACAACCTGTGATCTACAAATGACACAACCGTATTTGCTGAAAGTGAAGAGGAGTTAAA
The DNA here is from genome assembly GCF_000296735.1 of Chrysochloris asiatica. Lineage (NCBI taxonomy): Eukaryota > Metazoa > Chordata > Mammalia > Afrosoricida > Chrysochloridae > Chrysochloris > Chrysochloris asiatica. The sequence continues at coordinate 5,891,397 of NW_006408593.1, read as the reverse complement.
ATGGTCAAAGACTACAGCGTTCATTATAGATTACACATCTAGGCAAAGAAAACCCAAATCCTCACAACTGGATCAATGAATAACATTATGATAAATGAAGAAAAGTTTTCAGTTGTCAAAGACTTCATTTTAATTAGATCTATAATAAATAATAATGGAAGCAACAATCAAGAAGTGAAATAAGAGATTGCATTAGGTAAATCAGCTGCAAAAGATCTCTTTCAAGTTTTAAAGAGCAAAGATGTCACTTTGGGGACTAAGGTACACCTTACACAGGCCATGATATTTTCATTCATCTCATACACATATGAAAGTTGGACAATGAATAAGGAAAACCATAGAAGAATCAATGCATTTTAATTGTGGTGTGGGTGAGGAATATTGAAAGCATCATGGACTCCCAGAAAAATAAACAAATCTATCATGGAAGAAATACAGACAACATGTTGCTAAGAATAGAAAATGATGAGACTTTGTCTCTTGTACTTTGTACATGTTATTAGGAGGAATAAATCCCTGGAGAAACACATCATTTTTGGCAAAGAGGAGAGTAATCGAAAAAGAAGGAGACTCCCAACAAGATGACAACAACAGAGGGCTCAAACAACCATGAGAATAGCACAGGATCAGGCAGTGTTTAATTTTGTTGTATATGGGGTTACTGAGAGTTTGAACTGTCTCAAGGGCACCTAACAACAATAACAGCAACATATTTTAAATGCATATGAGCCCATTGGGAAAAAACAAACATGAGTTGAATCCATTGCATTTTAATCATCAAACTGACATCTTAACTTTTTTTTTTAATGTTTTATTGTGAATTATATGATAGTTTACATGAGAGAACTTTAGTTTTACATTCATTCCATCATATATCATTTCATTGCCATGGTTCCAATCCCCTCCATGCATCATCTTCCGACCAAAGGGTATATCCTAGAAACCCATCCTCTTCACTTCCCCTTCCCCCCGCCCAGTCTTCGGCCCACAATCCCTCTCCCTCTCTGGATCCAAAGTTTACAGTGGTCTTTTCTAGCATAGTTGTTCAATGCAATGAACACATTGTTCTAGTTCTTGACTGCCACTTACAGAGAAGCTTACTATCTATTCAAGTAGAATATAGTCATTAAAAATGTCATTTCTTCTCATTTATTAATATCCAAATAATAGGGTTGTTGTGAAGACAAGCTATCTAAACAACATTGTTGTTGTTAAGTACTGTTGAGTCATTTCCAACTCATAGAGATGCTGTATAAAGTTTCTAAGGAGCAGTTGGTGGGTTTCAACCTCCAACCTTGCAGTTAGCAACTCAGTTCCTATCCTACAGTGCCACAATCTGCAAAATAACTGGTTATTTTTCTTTAGCCCGAAGCAATTCTTTTTCTAATTTAGAAGCTATCCCTGGAGATGTTCCAAAAATAAAAGACATATGGTATTGGTAAAACAATCCTTTTTTTAAAACATGGGAAGGTGTAACCGGCACAAAAAGATCTCTACTTAATAACTCCATCATTTGCTATTGCTCACCTCTATAAACCAATGACTCAAACAAATTTTCTGCCTCGCATAAGACATCCACAAGCTTTCCTGTCAGACTTTGTATTCATCATCCATTCAAAGCAATTCAAGACACTGGCAATCTATAAAGGAACAAAACAGATTAGGTCTCTGCCCTCATGGAGCTTATACTACAGTGAAGAAGACAGACAGTAAATGCTTAAGCCAATCCAAGGTAGTGATTGCTACTATAAAAAAATAAGTGGGGTGATGATTTTTGATCAGGAGGTTATACATAAAGGTCTCTTTGAGGAGGAACCTTGATGTAGAGACTTGGATAAAGAGAAGCAATGGACAGTTCTGTGTTAGGGGTGTTATAAATAGAAAGAATAGCATAAAACATTGAGAAATACTTAAAATTGTGTTGAGACTAGTGTAATTGGTCATTACAGATTAGTATGTTAGCACAAGTATACAGTGCTTATCTTGCTTATTGGGTAATTTGCACCTTCTTATTTTTATATATTTTGTGTTTTTCTAGAATACTTATTTCAATGAGAAAGATAAATCTGAATCTGTTACTCCATCATGGCCTAGAGTGGAAGTCCATGATTTAAAAACATGTAGTGTTTTCTTCTTGTTGTTGGGAGGTGTCATCAAGTTGATTCCTATTCATCGGAACCCCAAGCACAACAAAATGAAACACTTTGTCATCCTGTGCCAACATCACCTTAATTAATGTTAAGCTCGTGCCCAATTCATCTCATTTGGGGGTCTTCCTCTTTTGTCCTGATCCTCCACTTTACCAATTGTTGTTACAATTGAGCCCATTGCTGCTGTCATTGTGTTAATCCATCTCCTTGAGGGTCTTCCTCCTTTTCACTGACCCTCCACTTTACCAAACATAATGGTCTTCATCAAGTCCCTCCTAATAATACATCCAAAGTATGAGAGATGAAGGTTCACCATCCTGTCTTCTAAGGAACATTCTGGTTGTCGTTTTTCCAACAGATTTGTTTGTTCTTTTGGCAGTCCATGATACTTTTAATATTCTCCTCCAATAGCATAGCTCAAATGCATCAATTCTTCTACAGTCTTCTTTACTCATTTTCCAACTTTCACATGCATACAAAGTTATTGAAAATACCATGGGTTGGGTCAGGCACACCTTAGTCCTCAGATTGGTATCTTTGTTCTTGAAACCTCTTGTACAGCAGATTTGCCCATTGCCATATGTCACTTGATTTCTTGAATACTGCTTCCTTGAGTGTTGATGATTGATATGAGCAAAATGAAGTCTTTGACAGCTTCAGTCTTTTATACATTTATATTGATGATATTTAAATGGGTTTAATGAGGATTTTTGTTTTCTTCACATTGGATGCAACCCATACTGAAACTTGTGATGTTTGATCTTCATCAGTAAGTATTTCAAGTCCTCTTCACTTTCAACAAGCAAGGTTGTATCACCTGAATATCACAGGTTGCTAATGAGTCTTCCTCCAGTCCTGATGCCATGTTATTCTTCATATACTTCAGCTTCTCAAATTATTTGCTTCAGTATACAGATTGAATAAGTATAGTGAAATAATACAACCCTGGTGCATGCCTTTCCTAATTTTAAAACATTCGGTGTTCCTTTGTTCTGTTCAAACAACTGCCTCTTGGTCTATATACAGGTTCCTCATGAGCACATTAAATATTCTGGAATGCTCACTTTCCACAATGTTGTCCATAGCTTGTCATGATCCACACAGTTGATATACTTTGCATAGGATATCAATGATATTATCCAATAATTTCTGCATTCAGGTGTGTCTTTTGAATGGGCACAAATATGGATCTCTTCCAGTTAGTTATTCAGGTAACTGTCTTCCACATTTGTTAGCACTGATGAGTGAGTGCCTCCAGTGCCACATCAGTGTGTTGAAAGATTTCAATTTGTATTCTATCAATTCCTGTCTCCTTGTACTTTGATGATGCCTTCAACGTACCTTGGATTTCTTCCTCAGTATTATTGGTCCTTGATCATATGCTACCTCTTGAAATGGTTGAACATTGGCCTTTTATTTTTGTACAGGGACTGTGTATTCTTTCCATCTTCTTTCGATGCTTTCTGCATCAGGAAATATTTTGCCCATAAAAGTCTTAAATTTTGGAAGTCAAGGCTTGAATTTTTTTCTTCAGTTCTCTTAGCTTGAGAAATGCTGAATATGTTCTTCCCTTTTGGTTTTCTAACTCATGGTCTTTGAACATTTCATTGTAACATTTTAACATTAGCAAATTATATACAGCAATATATTACCAATAATGTTGCTGTAGTTGGTAAGTACTGTCGAGTCTGCTCTGACTCATAGCTACCCTATACAGGGTTTTTGAAGTTGCGATTCTCTATGGAAGTAGAAAGCCTCATCTTTCTCCCTTAGAGTGAGACTGGTAGACCTAAACCACAGACCTTGTCATTCACATTCTTATGCTTATCCTACAGAACCACTGTGCTGCCCACTACTAAAGACGTTACTATTGTTGTTAAGTGCTGTCTTGTTGATGCTGACTCATAGTGACCCTTTTCAAGTAGCAGCTGGTGGATTTGAAATGCCAATCTTGGATGGTCAGGAGTGCAATTTGTGCATCATAGCTTGAATATACTGTAAAGTGGGGACTACTTAGAAAGAAAGAAAGAAAGAAAGAAAGAAAGAAAGAAAGAAAGAAAGAAAGAAAGAAAGAATGCAAGCAATTTCCTAGTATGAGTTCTCATTGTTCATACTACACAGCTGTTGTGTACCATTGAGTAGGCTCTAACACATAGTAACCCTATACAGGGTTTTTGAGAACTGTTGGTGTTAGAAGTGCTAAACATGTAGTTACCACTCTGTTGCTTATCCCATAATGCCCCAACTCCATTTTTTAGTGGAACTAGGGCTCCAGATGGAAGTTAGTGGCTGCTTGACCAGTTTCTGTATTACAGCCTACAGTGTATCACAGTTTGTAAAATCATCTAAGTTGATGCCCTGGAGGTTCTAATATTTGTTTGACCTTGATGATGGTATTTATGATGCTGAGGAGGGAAAGGAGAAGCCACTAAGTGTAGGTAGTGTTTCATTAATACAGCCACTTAAGGCTATCTAACAACGAAGATCAATTTTGTATTAAAAAGTGATAGACTTGAATATTTATGCTCAAATTTAAAATGTCCCCTCCCTTCATTCCCTGCTTCCCCCTTCCGTTTACAGCAGGTATTCTTTAGTTAGGTATTCTTCTTAATATGAAAACTCAGCTGGAGGAAACTTAATCAGTCTTTCAATTTTTAAATTAAAAAAAAATAATAAAACACCTCTAGCCTTAAAAATTACTCACATTAATCAGCACTAGGAGCAGCAGCAAATAATAAATGAACACAGAACACCAGTAGCAAGAAAAATAGTTTATGACCCAGTTTGGAAAAGTTTGTCCTAGAAAGGCGTCAATATACAGATGCAGAATGTGCCCTTTTTTTCTCAGAATTTAGCGGGGGTAAAAACAGCAACAGAGAGCATTGTGCAGGGCTGGGGAGGAATTACCATCTTAAATACATTCCAACACGTGTCAAAAATGAACTGACTTTGGAAAGCTATTTTACCTGTTAATTGGAAAATCACAGAGCAGATGGAACCAATTAATCTACAATTACAGAATCACCACAATCCAAACAAAAATAATTAACTCATTTGCAAGATATGAATTTTCTGGAATTTTTTCCTAGCATTTCTAAAACTGAGCTCAAGGCACAGAATTCTATAGTTGTTGAAGTCTTTAAACAATGCCTAGGGGCTTATTCTCCCTCAAGATAAAAGGGGTATTAATTTTACTCTCAACATCTAAGGGAAAAATACAGAGGTGTCAAAGCCATTCATTTAAGACTGCTTATTTTGATGTTTTTATTAGAATGCAAGTAATTTAGCACTCTAACTGGAAGGTTGGTGGTTCAAAGTGTGCACCCAGTGGTGCTGTGGAAGATAGACCTGGCAATCTATTACCAAAAGAATACAACCACTGGAAACCCTTGGGAGAGCAGTTGTACTCAGAAACCCATGCAGTCACCATAATATGACTAGAGCTCCCAGTCACAGGTTTGCTTTTATTTTATGTGGCACTGTAGCAAAAGCAGTGACTTGCTAACTGTAAGATCAGTGGTTCAAACCCACCAGCCACTCCTCAGAAACCCTATTCAGGGTTGACAATGAGTCAGAACTGACTCGATGACGCCTAATAAAAACAACGACATACACAAGGAACACTGCTAGTGATCAGCAACAGAGAAACATCCTGGCCTCGTGGTTGTAACAGTGCAGTCAAATCACCAATCAAATCAATATCAAATTACAATCATATTGACACTATGAGAAAGCACAGCATTGCGTATTCGGAAACCAAATGTTGAGGAATGCCATGAGTAAGGGAAGACAATGAAGGCTTCCCAGAGGATACTTCATGATGGGACATGCTTGGCATTAAACTAGGAGAAGAAAAGGGTTAGCATGGGATGGGCATTCCAGATATAGGATACTCTATGTAAAGGCTTTTTCATGTACAGAAATACAGCTACATGAGGGTTTAGAAAAGCCTGTGTGCTTGAAATGCAGGAACAAAGAGCTTGTTGTTAAGTGTATACGCAGATGCATCGTGTAAGATTTATTAAGAAAATGTGTTTTTGTCCTTTGTTTTTTAATAAGTACTAGAAAACATTGATAGAGAAGTCTGAGAATCTTAAATCCATCAGTTTTCCAGAAAAACCCCGGCAGAGAGAAAAGTGCTCCTTCCTTCCTTTGGGATAGTTCTTCCTTTTCTGAAGTCCATGCAGTGCAGTCATCAGAGGGAGGTAACTAAATTTAGCAACAAAAATATAGGGTGCTTTTGGAGTGGGACACGAAATAGGAAGATTTGGAGTAACCTTGTAATAGCATGGAATGTAAGGAAATAGTTAAAGGGATTTAAGAAAAAAAAAAAAAAAAGGCAATACTTAACATTTGTTTTGTTGTTTTCAGGAAGGATGAGGGCATAAGTATTTGAACAAGCATGTTTGAGAAATGTGTGCCTCATTTTTTATCCCAATTCATCTTTCTCCAAGCCCAAAAGTTTGGTTGATATCATTCTAGATTCAAGTTATGAGCTGACTAATAGAGACTCATGGAGACCTTCTGTGGGACAGGAGGAAACACGGCCTGCTTGGTCCAGCGCCAGCCTCACAGTCATTGCTATGTTTAAGATTGTTACTGCTGCCACAGTGCTAATCCAACTCATTGGAGGTCTTCCTTTTTTTCTCCCACCCTCCACTTTACCAGAAATAATATCCTTTCCAGGTACTGGTCCTTGCTGATAATATAATGGAAGTATGAGAAATGAAGCCTGGCCATCTTGGATTCTAAAGGACATCTGGCTGTCCTTCTTTCAACACAGATTAGTTTGTTCTTTTGGCAGTCCCTGGTGCTTTTAATATTCACCTCCAGCACCCTAACTCAAATGCATCAAATCTTTTATGGTCTTCCTTCCTTATTCACTGTCCAACTTTCATATACCTATGAGGTCATTGAAATATCAAGGGTCAGATGTCAAACAGATATCTTTGTGCTTGAACATTTTAAAGTGGCCTTGTGCAGCAGATTTGCCCAATGCAATACATTTCTTGACTGTTGTTTCCATGACTGTTGATGACTGATGCCAGCAAAATGACATCTCTGACAATTTCAGTATTTTCTCCATTTAAATTGATGCTGTTTACTGGTCCACTGGCAAGAATTTCTGTTTTGTTTACATGGAGGTGTAGCCCATCCATACCAAAGACTGTGGTCTTTGATCTTCATCAGCAAGTATTTTAAGTCTTCTTCACTTGAAGCAAGCAAGGTTGTATCATCTTCATATCACAGATTTTAAGTGGTTCTTTATATAATCCAGCAGCATGACCCTGGTGCACACCTTTCCTAATTTTAAACCACTCAGTGTTCCCTTGTTCTGTTCAAAAAACTGTCTTTTGTTCGATGTACAGGTTCCTCATGAGCACAATTACCTGTTCCAGAATGTTGTCCATAGCTTACCCTGATCCATGTAATTAAAATCCTCTGCATAGTCAATAAAGCACAGGTAAGCATCATTCTGGTAATCTCTGCTTTCATCCAAGATCCACCTGATGTCAACAATGATATACTTTGTTCCATGTGCTGTTCTTAATCCAGTTTGAAACTCTGGCTGTTCTGTCAATGTATGGTTGCAGCCATTTTTTAATGAACTGTAGTGAAATTTTACTGCATAGGACATTAATGATATTGCCCAATGATTTCTGCATTCCGTTGGGTCACATCTCTTTGGAATGAGCACAAATACAGATCTCTTCCAGTCAGTTGGCCAGGTAACTCTCTTAAAATTTCTTGGAATAGATGAGTGAGTGCCTCAAGTTCTGCATCAATTTGTTGAAAGATTTCAATTTGTATTCCTTCAATTTCTGGCTCCCTGTTATTTGTCAGTGCCTTCAATTCACCTTGGATTTATTCCTTCAGTATCACTGATTCTTGGTCATATGATACGTCTTGAAATGGTTGAACATCAAGCATTTCTTTTTGGGACAGTGACTCTGTGTATTTCTTCCATCTTCTTTTGATGCTTTCTGCCTCTTTCAATATTTTGCCCATGGACTCTTTCAGTATCTCAAGTGGAAGCTTGAGTTTTTTCTCAAGTTCCCTCAGTTTAAGAAATGTTAAAAATGCTCTTCTTTTTAGTTTTCTAACTCCATATCTTTGCACATTTCATTATAACATTTGACTTTGTCTCCTTGAGCTGCCCTTTGAATGTTCTCTACAGCTCTTCAACCTCTTACATTCTTCCGTTAGCTTTAGCATCTCTAAGCTGGAGAGCAAGTTTCAGAATTTTTGCTAACATCCATTTTGGTCTTTTTCTTCTTTCTTGTCTTCCTAATGACCTTTTGCTTTCTTCCTGTATGATGTTCTCAATTTCATCCCATAACTTTTCTGGTCTTCAGTATTTAGTGTCTAATGAGCCAAATCTAATCTGTTCTTCAGATGAGCTCTACATTCAGGTGGGATATATTTAAGGACATATTTTACTCTTGTAAACTTGCCCTTATTTTCTTCAGCTTCAGCCAGGCCTAACTTGGGAGCAATTGATGGCCTGCTCAACAGTCTGCTCCTGGTCTTATTTTGGCTGATGACATGGAGCTTTTCCACCTTCTGTTTTCACAGATGTAATCAATTTGATTTCTGTGTATTCCATCTTGAGAGGTGTATAGTCATCTTTTATGTTGTTTAAAGAAGGCGTTTGCAATGAAGAAGTCATTGATCTTGCAAAACTCTGCCATGGGATCTCCAGCATTTTTTCTATCACTGAGGCCACATTTTCCAACTATTGATCCTTCCTCTTTGTTTCCAGCCTTTGCGTTTCAATTGCCAGTGACTATCAATTCATGTTGATTGCATATTTGATCAATTTCAGACTGAAGAAGTTGGTAGAATTCTTCAAATTCATCATCATTGGCTTTATTTGTTGGTGTATAGATATGAATAATAGTGGTATTAACTGGTCTCCCTTGTAGGTGTATGGATATTATCCTATCACAGACAGCATTGTACTTCAAAATGGACCTTGATTTGTTCTTTTTTGATAATGAATGCAATGCCATTCCTCTTCAATTTTTCATTCCCGGCATAGTAAACATTGTGATTGTCAGATTCAAAATAGTAATAGCAGTCCATTTCAATTCACTAATGCCTAAGATATCAATGTTTATGTGCTCTTTTGCTCTTTTGACAACTTCTGATTTTGCTAGATTTATACTTCATACATTCCTTGTTCTGATTATTATGGATTTGTATAGCTTCTCTCCATTTTGAATTTATGCTCCCCAGCACATGAAGGTCCTGAGGGATTTACTCCATTTCCATCATCATGGTCAACTCTACCTTGAGGTAGTATTTTGAGTACTTTTTAACCTGAGGGGCTCTTCTTCCAGCACTATAGGACAATGTTCTGTTGGCCTTCATGATGTTTGAATATTGACTGTTTTACACTGCTATTTAGAAGGTTTTCAGTGACAAAATCTTCAGAAGTACCCATCTCTCCTTCTTCCTTCTCTGTCTTCATCTGTAAGCTCAGCTCAAACCTGTCCACTGTAGGTAACACAGCTGGTATTTGAAATACCCGTGGTATGGCTTCTAGATTCACAGCACCATGGAAATCACCACAAACTGACAGAGGAGTGGTGGACTCTGGATTTTAGCAAGAATTTAATTCGATCTACTATAAAACATAATTCTATACAAAATTTAAAGGCCTCAGAGGCAAAAATGTTGCTTTATATGTGTATATATCTCCTTTCACCTAGTCTTACATTCCTTCTTTGTCCCAGTGTCTTGATTTATTTAAACAAAACATTCAAATGAAAAATAGTTCAAAGGTTCCCTTGTAGTTCTTCTAACGTACACAAAACCATTTTAGCAATGGATTGAAATCATTTATTAAATACTGTGTGATTTTCCTTAGGTTTTGCTTCCCCTCCACCCCTTGTATTGATGTATAATGAGTCTTGGTGTGGCACTGTAGGAAAACACTTGACCATAAGATCAGTTTAAACTGCAAGGTTGATGGATCGAACTCACCAACCCCTCCTCAGAAACCCTAGATGGGGTCGCTATGAGTCAGAACACACTCAACAGCACTAACAACAACAACAGGCATAGGGAAAGGGCATCACATGTGTAGCTCATTAAATTAGAACAAAGAGAACACAGTCATGAACCCAGAACTCTCAAAGATTAAGGACTCTCGTTATGTGAAAAGATTTTCTGTCTTTTAGATAGATTAGATAGATTAGATAGATAGATAGATAGATAGATAGATAGATAGATAGATAGATAGATAGATAGATAGAATGATAGATAGATAGATACATAGAATGATAGATAGATAGATAGATAGATAGATAGATAGATAGATAGATAGATAGATTAGATTAGATTAGATTGATTGATGTTGTTGTTGTTAAGTGTTGTTCAGTTAGTGCTGACTCATAGCTAGCTTATATAGGGTTTCTGATTAGTCACTGGTGGATTTAAACCATTGATCTTATGTTTGTAGACCAGTGCTTATGCTATAGCACCACACTAGGATTTCTTTAGATAGATTGTTGTTGTTAAGTGCAGTTGAGTCTATTCCAACTCATGGCTACCCCATACAGGGTTTCCAAGTAGCAGTTGATGGGCTTGAACCACCAACCTTGTGGTTCAAAATCCAGTGCTTATCCAACAACACCGCATTAGGAGTCCAATAACTGTGTCATATGGTAGATGTATATTTGTCATTTTTAAGAAACTACCAAATAGTTTTCCAAACTGGTTGTACTATTGACTTTCCCACCAGCTCAGTGTGAGAGTATCTTGCTGTTTCTGAAGCTCTGTAACTTCAAACAAGCATGGAATTCCTCACATGCATGTGATAATCAGTATTCTTCTGAATATTTGAGTAGAGGAGTATTCAAATTATATCTGAAATTCTGTTTCTGTCAAGTTCTCTTTATCTGATATTGTGTCCTGTGAATTGTAGCCACTTGGTGTCCCTGGACCTGCTTGTGCCTGGATTCCTTTCTCTGCAAACTGGGAATACTTTAAAGAAAGTAAACTGGGGCAATAATAGGGATTAGAGGTTTTGTTTCTTGTCTCTCCTTGATCACTTTCCCTCAATAGTAACTGTTCTTTCTCTTGTATCAGCATTCTTCTCTTTACCATCTTTTTAAAGTTGTTGTAAGAAAGTGTTCATCAATCTTGAAATCAAAGCCTTTCCTTGATACTACATTATCTACCAATCACTTGCCTAGTTTTCTGCTTCTCTTCACAGCAAAAGTCCTCCTATGGGTCATGTGATCATT
>NW_006408593.1:5866900-5879487 GCF_000296735.1 Chrysochloris asiatica | reverse complement strand
TACAGTGCTTATCCTATAAGGCCACAGAAAGATAAATCTTAGTCCTTATTATATTCATAAGAAGTTACCAGCAGCTGGACCCTGCAAGTAAGTGATGTGGAGCTCACAAGAGCCTAAAGTCCAAACAAAACTAATGAAGCCAGAACAGATTCTACCTTGGGGGTCTTCGTGTGGCACTGTAGGATGAACACTGGACTGCTAACCTCAAGGTCAGAGGTTCAAACCCACCAGACACTCCTTGGAAACCCTATACAGGGTTGCTATGAATCATTATGAATTGGAACCAACTCGACAGCACTGAACAACAGCAACAACAAAACAACAACAAAATTCGGTATATGGTGATTCCTTTTTACCTCCTTTACAGTTTCTCCATTTGGTTTCTAGGGCACTATACCTAAATGGTTCTTCCTGTTTTACTGGAGACATTCTTCTCAGTCTTATTTTTGGGTCTTCTTTGTCTCTCTGCTCTAATGTGAGACTGCCAACAAACTCAACCACTCGGTATCTGCTGGACAGTACCAATATTCCCTCCTTGGTATGTTCATCCATGCCAGTGTGTCTCCAGAGTTCTAGAATCAAATGAGGAGCTTCAAAAAGTTCATTCAAAACTGGAATTAGAAGATAGTGACTTTTTTCAATGAATTTTGAAGCTTCCTCATAGTGCTAGCTGTGAGTTCAATATTTTCCCTTGAATTTCTAATGTTGTTGTTGTTAGGTCCCTCTAAGCCAGCTCTGACTCATAGAGACTCTCTGTACAGCAGAAAGAAACACGGCCTGTCCTGTGTCATCCTCACAATTCCAATAGGAATCTCAAATTCAATACATCCCAACTAAAAGTCTGTTCCTCTCCCAGTCTTTCCCACTGCCATCAATTCAAACTCATAGTGACCCTATAGGAGAGAATAGAACTGACCCATAGGGTTTCCAAGGCTGGAATTCTTTACCCAAGTAGATGGCCACATTCCTATTCCTCGAGCAGCTAATGAGTTCTAAGAGCAGACTCTTTGGTTGGCAGCTTAGTGCTGTAACTGCTTTGTCCCCAGGGTTCCTATATTAATTACATGATCTTTAAATCTTGGGATAATCCTGGACACCTACCTGTGTGTGTGCTATACCTTCAGTCAATTATCAAATGTTGTTGCTTTACCTTTAAAGAATCTGATCAATTCTAAACATAACCCCTGCTATCATTCTGGGCAAATCTATCATCATCTCTTTTCTGAATTACTGTAATTGCCTTCAAACTAGTATCCATGTTTCTGTTCTTTTCCCTTTTCAGTGTATGCTAAATAGAGCAGCTGGAAAGATCTTATGAAGAGCAACATCAAATCATATTTATGGGGAAAGCCCTCTAATGGCATCTCATCCCTGTCAGTGCAGTGAAAATTCCTATTTTGACCTATAAGATCCTGCATGATCTAGTCCTCTCCTGACTCACTAATGTTTTAGGGGTTTTTTCTACTTCTTTGACTCTGCTTCAGACACACTGGCTATCAAGCTGGTGTTTTTGTTTCTTTGTTTTTAAATTTTAAACAAACTGTTGTTTTCTTCTCTCTCTCTCTTTTTTTTTTTTTTTTTTTTTAAGTGAGGCTCACTCTTAGTGTGGGAGTTCCTGGCACAAACAAAATACACTTCCAGAACCCAGTTAATGAACTGGGAAAACAAAAAAAGGGGAGGGTAGTCTTCTATTGTGGTTCTATCTGAATTGTGAAGGGTCAGGGAAGCGGTGGGAGAAGAAGTAAGTCTGTGGTGGTGGTTATACGCCGTGGAATCAGTTCTGACTTATAGTGACCCTGTACAGGGTTTCAGAGGCTGTAAATCTTTATGGGAGCAGAAAGCCTCATCTTTCTCCCGCAGAACAGTTGGTAGTTTTGAACTGCTGACCTTAAGGTTCGAAGCTCTATTTGTAACTACTGCACTACCAGAGCTCCTTGTGCCTTGCTGTATAAAGTAGATCAGTTCAGAAGAGGTCAAGTTAATGGGCATAACATTTCCCATGATTCATCCCACTTCATTGGTTGCTGCCTCCACAGAAATAGGACAAAAATCCTCTTAAGCTGACAGATCTGAAATTGATGATTTACTGATAGTTCTGCTTAAGACTGGTACAGGAACTAGAGAGTGCTGAATTGGTTAAGTAGAATTGCCATACAGTGGACTTTTAAAAAATACTCATTTCTTATTTTACTCCAATTTTGTTGAACAAGAATGTCTAGGTATTGAAGCTAGTGAATCAATATTTTAAAGCTTATTGGATAGTTTTCATGATTATCGTGGTTAATATTGTGCAAAAATAGTCCTTGAGGAGCTTTAAAAGTGCCCATGGTCAGACTTAGCCCAAGAAATGTGATTTAACAAGTAGCAGAATCTGTGATCAGAATTACAGATCAGTATTTCTTAAATGTATAAAATCAGTAGATAACTAAACAAAGTATGAATCATTATATACTCTAATCTTTGGACCGTTCAGTGAAATTCCATTCTCTCTGTTGAGATCTTTAGATCATATCTGGGAAGGAAAGATTAATAAACAAATACATGATTTCCACATCATGATTAGGAAAGTCCACATTACCTCTTGGCTGCAGTTTCTGCCTCTCTTTTCTCCCTCACTGAAGTCAGAGTTATCTATCCAGAACCCAAACCCAGATTACCTGACCATACTTGAAGAATTTTTGTGTGTTTCCCTCTATTAATCAGGAAACTGATTGTAAATGAAAGAAATTCATCTCAAACCAGTTTAAATGGTAAAAGAAAAGTTTATTGGATAACATCACTAAATAGATGAGAGCTGAGCCTAGGTTTCTACAGGATTACATTTCTTGCCATTTTTCATTGTTTCTTTTTTGGCATAATTCATAGGAAAGCTCTGTCCTGTCATTTGAGGCTCTCTCTCTCTCTCTCTTTTTTTTTTTTTTCAGTTAAACATCCTGGTAACTCAAGTAAAAGTTCCAGGATTAACTCAGATTTATGCACATTGAGTCACGGGTTCCTGGCTAAGGAAAACAGTGACAACAGGGTTGAATGTCTACTTGGTGAAATATATGCCTTTCATGAGTGTGCACTTTCCTTTATTGACATCCAGTTTGAAAATGGTAAAATATTGTTTCTCCTAAGAAAAACTGAAAAGTTGTTACCAAAAGATGAAAAGTGAATTCACAACAGGCAAAAATGACACAATAATATTTATTCAGGATTAATTTAACAGAAGTTTTATTCTAATCCCAAACCATTTCTTCTTGGCTCTATTTACCTCTGAAGATCTGAATGCTGTGACTTCTCCTCTTGTAACCAATATTCAGTCACACAGAATCACTTATTTCAAGAACATATCAGACTTATTTACACTCCTGCCTCTTGGCATGTAGAGTTTACTGAATTAGGAACACTAGCCTAAATTCTATTCATCTTGCAAATATTTTCATTATCTATTGCTATATAAAAAAGTACTTCGAAATTTAGTGACTTGAATGACATTTTACTATTTGTTCGGGAATCTGCAATTTGGGCCACATTGGAGGTGCAACCCATGTCTCCTTAAAATAGTATCATCTGGGCAGCTTGACCAGCTGGGGACTGGCAGGAAGGGGGTGTGTATCTGAAGCTCTGTTTTTTACAATCAACTGGTTTTTCAGATGGAGGTGGACATAGACGTGTCTTCTTCTTGTTGTTAAGTATCATTGGTAATGACTTATGTTATTGTTAAATGCTGTTGAAATGGTTCCAACTCATAGTGACCCTGTATAATGCTTCCAAGGTTAGCTTGAATTGCCCACCTTGTGGTTCAGAGTGACCTTGCAGTCCAGTGCATTAACCCACAGTGCCACATTGATGACTTATAGAGACCCTGTATAGGGTTTCTGAGAACAGCTGGTTAGTTTGAATGGAGTTCTGGTTAGGAGCCCTGTGCTTATCCTACAGAGACATACCAGGACTCCAGGATCATCTTAGTTCTCCTCCATTTGACCTGAACTTCTCACAACAGAGCTCCTGAGCTCCCAGACTCAGAAACACCAAGATTTCTTCTGGTGCATTCTCTTGGACAAAAATAGTTATAGGCCACTCCAGATTTAAAGAGAGGGAAAAGAAACCTGGGAGGGGCCGCATACACACTGAAGTGATGGTGGTTATGGGAAAGATAGTGTGGTTCTTCTTGAGAGACCAGCCATGTCAATGTTGATCCAAGTTAAATCTTTCCACTTACTAGTAGATCTTCTCAGCCTCTCAAAGACCTTGCTGCTGTTGTTAGGTGCCATTGAGTTGGTTCCAACTCATAGCGACCGTGTATAGGAGTGCCTGGTGAGTTTGAACCATCAACATTGCAGTTCAAAACAACCTTGTGGTCAAGTGCTTAACCTACAGTGCCTGCTCTTATGTAAAGTTGATCATATTTCTTGTTGCTATTGTTTTTGAAGACTTTCTTCTGTATATCCCACAGATTTGATGGGCAGTTTCTAGGCCCTTTACAAAAAAGGGAAATAAAAAATTATTTTTAGTCAAATAACTTGGGAAAATATTAATCTAGCAAACAGATTTTCCTACTTTGTGTTTTTTTAAAATGCTACTGTGCATTGGGAGGAATGAGAATTCCAACACACTTATTTGTGTTCATAAGGAACCTGTGCATGTACCACGAGGCAATCATTTGAAGAGAACCAGGGGATACTGACTGGTTCAAGAAAAGAAAAACTGCATCAAATTTGTCTCCTTTCACTATACTTTTTCAATCTGTATGCTAAATATACAGTTTGAACAGTATTCCAAATAATCCAGCAGGAAGCTGGATTCTATTCAGAAGAATGAGGACATCAGGATTGAAGGAAGGACCCTTAAAAACTTGTGATATGCCGATTACCTACCCTTGTCTGATGGAATCAAGAGAATTGGCAGTACTTACTGATGAAGACCAAAGACTATATTTATCCTTCAGTACGTATTGCACTTCAAGTTAAAGAAAATAAAAGTCTTCACAACTGGACCAATGCATAATATTAGGATAAATGGAGAAAAGATTGAAGTTGTCAAATATTTCATTTTGTTTGGATCTACAATCAATGTTCAAGTAAGCAACAGTGAAGAAATCAAAGGATCTATTTCGTGAGGTAGATCTCTTTAAAATATTAAACAGCAAGGATATCCCTTCAAGAACTAAAGAATGCCTGATCTAAGACATGATATTTTCAATTGCCGCATATGCATGTGAAAACTGGACGGTGAATAAGGAAGGTCCTGATATCTCAAGTCCTGATATCATGTTATTCTTCATATAATCCAGCTTCTCAGATAAATTGCTCAGCATACAGATTGAATAAGTATGGTGAAAGAATACAGCCCTGGTGTGCACCTCTCCTGATTTTAAACCATTCAGCAACCCCTCCTTGTTCTGTTTGAATGGCTGCCTTTTGGTCTGTGTACAGGTTCCTCATGAGCACAATGAACTGATTTAGAATATTTGTTCTCCACAGTATTGTCCATAGCTTATTCACACAGTCAAAAGTGCTTGCATAGTCAATAAAGCTCAGGTAAACTTCTCTCTGGTATTCTCTACATTCCGCCAAGATCCATCTGACTTCAGCCATGATGTGCATCATTCTACATATTCATCTGAATACAGCTTCAACCACTGGCAGTTCCCTGCCAACGTACCGTTTGAAGTTTCAGCAGATTTTTAATGATCTTTAGCAAAGTATTCCTTGTATGTGATATTAATGACATTGTCCTATAATTTCCCCATTCCATTGGTTCACCTCTCTTTGGAGTGGACAAAAATATGAATGTCTTCCAGTGAGTAGATTTCTTAGCATAAATGAGTGTTGTATCAGTTTGTTGAAATATTTCAGTTTATAGTCCACTGATTCTCAGAACCTTGTTCTTTGCCAATGCCTTCAGTGGACCTTGGATTTCTTTCTTCAGTATTATTGACCCTTTATTATTGTCTACCTCTTGAAATGGTTGAACATTGACTGTTCCTTTTCAATACAGTGATTCTGTGTATTTTTGCCATCTTCCTTTGATGCATTCTGCATCATTCCATAGTTTATCGAAAGAATCTGTTAGTATTACATGTCGAGGTTTGATTTTTTTTTTCCTCAGTTCATTCAACTTGAGAAATGCTGACAGTGGTCTTCCTGCTTCATTTTCCAATTTCTGATCTTCTTGACCTTCCCTTTGAAATTTTCTATTCAGTTCTTTTACCTCCTCATCTCTGCCCTTTGCTTTAGCATCTCTACACTGGAACACATGTTTCAGAGTCACCTCTGACATCCATGTTGGTCTTTAGTTTCTTTTCTGTAATATGTTCTAAATGTCATCCCACAAATATTCTGGTTTTGGGTCATTAGTGTCTAATTCATCAAATCTGTTTTTTTAGATGATCCCTAATTCAGGTGGCATATTTCAAGGTCATATTTTGGCTCTCATGGATTTACTTCAATGTTCTTCAACTTTAATTTTCCTGCTAATTAGCTGACTTTAAAAGTAGTATGCTATATGATAATGATGGGACCAATATAATCACCAGATTCCTTAACAGTTACCAAAGAAGGTAGAAGAATAAGAATGATGTGTACCATTGTAGGATAAGAATTTGACTACTCATTGCAAGGTTAGCAGTTAAAGCCACCTGATGCTCCTTGGAAACCAGAAACAAGTTACTATTGAGTCAAATCCAACTTGAGGGCACTTAACAGCAACAGCAACAACAACAACATCCTGGTGTGTCACCACAGGATAAACACTGGACTGCTAACTGCAAGGTTAACAGTTCAAATACACCAGTCAATCTTGCAAACCCTATATAAGGTTGCTATGAGTTCTATTGACATCAACGGCACTAAACACCAACATCAGCCTGAGAAGGGCCCAGCCTTATGTTATTTGCTTTGAAGATGGAGTAAGGAAAACAAAGGGCCAAGAAATAAAATGGTCTCAAGAAGTTGGAAAAGTTGGGGAAACACATTCTTCTAGAATCCTCCAGAGTCTCCAGAAGGAATGTAACTCTGCTTGATAGCTTGATGTTAGTTCATTGAAACCCATATTGGATTCCTGAGCTCAGTACCCATAGGGGAATAAATATGCACTGTATTGTCAATAGATTTGTGGGCATTTCCTACAGTAGCCATAGAGAACTAATACACCCAGGGGTGACTGCCATATTCTCCAGTTCACTAGTAAATTAAGAAGCAAGACTGGTGCATCACTGAATGCACTTATTTTATTTTAATGGATTAAGTTTTAATGACTTTCAATGATACTCTGTAGTATGTTATAAATACACCATGGTCTATTTGAGGATATTAACTGATGTATAGTCATAAAAGTTCTTAGTATGTTTTTTGATCCTGATCTATTTCATAAAAAATGTATTATGGCAAAGTAGAAGGTCAGAGAAAAAGAGGAAGATCCCTAATGAGGTGTAGTAGCACAGTGGCAGCATCTACATGCTTAAAGTGTAACAACCAGTGTGAGGATGGTTCGGAAACAGTCAGTGTCTCATTCTGTTGTGCACAGAGTCACTGTGGGTTGCAATCAACTCGGTGGCACCTAATAAAAACAACATAAAAAAGTATGTCCAAAGTATTTGTAGACTGAAGAAATATTCTTTCAGCTACCGATTTTTTTGTTTGTTTGTTTGTTTTGAGGATTATTTGCGACACACAAAAGCAGAGGAGACTATTATATAAGAAGAGCCACCATAAGCATTTCAAAATGTGAGAATTTTAATAAAATGTAAATAATTTACTGAAAGAGTGTTTAATTATTTAAACTCTCTTTCTGCATGTAGATGACAAGCATCTATTATGTGTCTGTCATGGTTTCAGGTAGTGGGATACACTGGTAGGTAAAATATGGTCCTTCAAGGCTCATATCTTTTATTGGCGCAAACAGATAAATAAAGATTTAATGTTAAATGGATGAGAATTATGTACCAATAATGGTACGGACTCCTATATACGACATAACTCTGTAGGAATAGCACTGAACTGCAAACCATAAGGCCAGCAATTCAACCCACCAGCTGCTCCTAGTAAACCCCACAGTGGTGGTGGTGGCGGTGGCGGTACTGTGCTGTGGAGTCGGTTCCATCGCATAGTGACCCTGTACAGGGTTTCTGAGACTGTAAATCTTTCTCCAGCGGAACAGCTGACAGTTTCATATTGTTGACCTTGAGGTTAGCAGCCCTACTCGTGACCACTACGCTACCAGAGCTTTTTAGTAAACCCCATACAGGGTCAGAATCAACTCGAAGACACTTAACAGCAACACTATGTACAAAACTACATTCAATACCATTGGGTAGCATGTAAGCTGATTTTCTAAGTAATCACAAAAGGTTAAAACATTTCTAAAATTCAACAGATTAAGGACAGAAGAAAACAAAATAGATAACATCACTCCCTGTTGAATTCTTGTACTATAATGCACAGGCATCAATTCTTCCTTGGTCTTCCTTATCCATTTTCCAGCTTTTGCATGTATATGAAGCAATTGAAATTACCATGGTTTGGACCAGGCACACCTTAGTTTTCAAAGGAACATCTTTGCTTTTTGACACTTTAAAGAGGTCTTTTGCAGCAGATTTGCCAAGGGCAATATACCCTTTGATTTCTTGACTGCTATTTCCAGGGGTGCTGACTGTGGATCCAAGTAAAATGAAAGTCTTGACAACTTCATCTTTTCTCCATTTGTCATGATGGTAATTATTAGTTCAGCTGTGAGTTCTGTTTACTTTGTATTTTGTAGTTGTTAAGTGCCATCGAGTCGATTCTAACCCATAGCAACTGTGTATGGGGTTTCCAAGGAGCAGCTGGTGACATTGAACTGCTGACCTTGCAGTTCAAACGACTTTGCAGTAAATGTTGCCACCTGAGACTTATTTCAATGCAATCCCTAATTGTTAGTGTTGTTGAGTTGTTAAGTGACATCGAGTCAGACCCATAGCATAATTGTTGTTGTTGTTAAGTGCTGTTGAGTCAGTTCTGTCACAAGTGACCCAGTATAGGATTTCCAAGAAGCAGCTGGTAAACTTGAACCACCAATAATTAGTGTATCACAAAATTTCTAAGTGTATTTCTGCTAACAGGTTGTTGTTGTTTTTTTAATTCAATAAGCCCATTGTTTTTAATGCACACTGTACTCTGTCATTAGTATTATCCATCATTATGCAAACAAAATTACTTTAGCTTCCATGTTAAACCATTTAATATTATTGTTATTTCATAATTATTTTTATTAAGAATTTTAAAAATTATTAATATTTAACATTTCACAGTGCTGTTCATATGTTTTGTTTTAAACAGAAAAAAAATATAAAACTTTACTTTGATTCAATGAATTGGATGAAAAAAAAATTGAACTATTTGGATTGAACTAATTTTATACTTGAAACTGATAATATTTCATCATTTAACTGTTTGTGAAGTGTTTCTGGTAATTGGATCCACAGAGGATCATTTACCCCTTCATTTCTCCTACCTTCCTAAGAAAAAGTGGCTATATGCACTTCGAAAAAATCATTAGATCTAAATGAGAAAAATCAGGAACCATATCTATCAATGTCCCTTCTAAACTGCACACATTAAATTGCCATTTAAGGCATAGTTAACGATGGAGCACAGCTCTCCTCTGGCACACATGGCATACATGGCAACTGGCTCTTACTCTGAGGATCATGTTTCAAGTAAATTCATTCACTGCTTGATTTGTATCGTCTAGTTATTGTTTTCTGATAATTTATGATAATACCAGTAAAGATTTTTTCAAGTTAAATATTTGTCAACTATCTTGAGAAATAAAAGTTAAGTAACATTTGCAACTGTTAGCTTGGTGCTAAACAAGGAAATAAAGAAAACAAAACAAAATAGATGTCAGAAGGGACTCTGAAACTTGCTTCTGGACATAGTATAGTTCAAGCAAATGAAAGAAACAATGAAGCAAACAAGCTGAACTGAAAATTTCAAATGGCAACTTAAGAACACAAGCTTATGATGAAATGTGCAAGACCTGGAGGTAGAAAACAAAAGTGAAGAACACACTCGGTATCTATCAAGCTTAAAGAAAAACTCAAGTTTCAAATTGCAATATAGACAGATTCTATGAGCAAAATATTGAACGACACAGTACGCATCAAAAGAAGATGGAAGGAATATACAGAGTTCATTGCACCAAAAATAACTGGTCAATGTTCAACCATTTTAGGAGCTACCCTATGAGTAAGAACCAGTGGTATTCAGGGAAAAAGTCCAAGTTGCACTGAAGGTCCTGGTGAAAACCAACACTTGATGTTTCAACAAATGGGTGCAGTGTTAGAGGTGCCCACTCATTTATGCCAAGATATTTGGAAAAAAGCCACTTGGTTAACTGACTAGAAGAGATTGGTATTTTTGCCTATTCCAAAGAAAGGTAATCTAATAGAATGGAAAAATTTATTGAACAATATCATTACTATGACACACAAGTAAAGTTTTACTAAAGATAAAAATGGTTACAGCTATACATTGAAAGAAACTGCCAGAAATTCAAGCAGAATTCAGAAGAGGACATGGATGAGGGATATCATTGCTGATGTCAGCTGGATCTTGAGTGAAAGTAGAAAATATCAGAAATATGTTTACCAGTATTTAATTGACTACATGAAGGCATTCAAGTATGTGCATCATAACAAATTATGAATGACATTGTGAAAAATGGGAATTACAAAATACCTAATTGTGCTCACATAGAACCTAAACATAGACCAGGAGACATTCAAACAAAAAAAGAGGAGAGTGCATGACTTAAAATCTAGAAAGGTGTGTGTCTGGGTTGTATATTTTCACCATGCTTATTCAGTCAGTACACAGAGCAAATAATCTGAGAAGCTCAACATATGAAGGACATGGTATCAGAAGCTGAGGAACACTCATTAATAACTTGTGACATACAGATGACACAACCTTGTTAACATCGCAACAAAAAGGAAGCAAAAATCTTTACAACTGGACCAGCCAATAAACAACTTTATGGAAAAGAAAGAAAAAGTTAAAGTTGTCAAGGTTTTCATTTGATTCATATCCATAATCAACACCCATGGAAGCAATAGTCAAGAAATTAAATGCCACTATGCATTAGGCAAATTTGTTGCAAAAGACCTCCTTAAAGTGTTAAAGGCCAAAGATGTCAGTTCCAGAACTAAGGTGCAACTGACACAGTCCTGGTATTTTCAATTGTTTCATTTGTATGCAAAAGCTGTACAATGAATAAGGAAGATCAGAGAAGGATTGATGAATTTGAACTGCAATGTTGGTAAAGAACATTGATAATACCCTGAACTACCAAAGGGAGCTCTGGTAGCGTAGTGGTTATGAGTCGGGCTGCTAACTTCAAGGGCAGCAGTTCGAAACTACCAGCGATTCTGCAGGAGAAAGGTGAAGCTTTCTGTTCCCATCAAGATTTACAGCCTCAGAAACCCTATGCAGAGTCTCTATGAATCTGAACTGACTCCAGGGCACATAACTATCACCAGCAAAAGAACAAACAAACTTATCTTGGTAGAAGTACAGCAAGAATTTTTCTTGGAAACAAGGGCCCTTAACAATGACAACTACTTCAAATGCAAATAAAAGGAAAACAATGAACCTATTTTGCCCTCCAGTTGGTTCCTACTGATACATTTCCAAGCACTGGAGAAGCACAAAAGGCACATTAAGTAGAGAGTCAGGAAAAAAGAAGCCGATTCTCAGTGAGATGGAATGACACAGTAGCTCTCCCAATGGGTTGGAACGTGGAAATGATTGTAAGGATGGTACAGGATCATGTAGCATTTCATTCTCTTATACATGGAACGACCAGGAGTTGAAACTAATTTGAGTGTCCATAACAATCACAGCTATTTCAAATACATAGTAAAAGGAAAATAATGTGCAAAGAAAATAAACACTCCCATGGATATAAGTCTGGTAAGTGAAATATGAGGGTGCTTTTATTTTTCCTTGCTTAATTAAATACTATATTTTCAACAATATTATCTCATAGGTTAATAACATTATAGAGCAGAAAAGGCCTTCGTGGTTATTCTTTGCAAACAGTACATTTTTAGAAAGAGTGTTCTGATCTAGAGACAGTAAATATTATAGGTTGTGGCTCTATGGGTTAATGTGCTGGATTGCAAGTTAGGGTTGAACCATAAGGTCAGAAGTTCAAGCTCACCCTGCTGCCCCTTGGAAAACCTACACAGAGTGGCTATGTCAGAATCCACTTAAGGACACTTAATATTAACAAATTAAGTAAAGACACAAGAGTCCTGATTTTATGTTACAGAACTAGCACTGGACTGATAACCACAAGGTTAATGGCTCAAAGCCGCCAGTCATTCCTTGGAAACTCTATTCAGTGTCACTATGAGTCAGAACATACTCTATAACTAACAATAGCAAGACAATGACAAAACTAGGAAACAGAAACCTCCTTTTGTATGTGCCCTTTACCTGCAAACCTGACTTCTTAAATCAAATTGAGAGTCTATAGTAAATTATATAGATAGATAGATAGATAGATAGATGATAGATAGATAGATAGATAGATAGATAGATAGATAGATAGATAGA
>NW_006408593.1:5861397-5866800 GCF_000296735.1 Chrysochloris asiatica | reverse complement strand
GAAACCCTGTTCAGGGTCTCTATGAGTCGGAACAGACTCCATGGCATATAACAACAACCACAAAATACTGTGGTACATACACACAATGCAATATTATTCTACCTCTTTGGTTCCCTGAAATCAGCCCTTCCAGGACAAAGATTCACCTCTGATGAAGAAGTGAAGACAGTGGTACATTCATGGCTCACAGCACAACCTAAAACATTTTCTAATAAGGGGATATGAAAGCTTGTTGACAGATGGACAAAGAGTATAAAAAAGCAAGGAGATTAAGTTAAAAAAAATGATATACTTGTCTTTTCTAAAAGTTGATTAAAATAAACTCTACAGCCAGGAGAATTTTTGCCTCACCCTTGTATAATCAATATGATTAACCGCCTCAATTTCGCTATTCCCTATTTCCCTATTCTCAAACTCTGACTTTGTTCTAGCTCCTTGCCAGGTACTCAAACATCAGAGAATCTATTATGAAGTATTTTACTTTTCCAATTCTGTTTCAGTGAGTTTACTGGAACATATTCTTGATTTGTTACCTTTGTTCCAGTCCCCACTGTTCATCTCTAACTAATGTTACATATCACGTACATGTTAACTATTAAATGAATGAAGAAATGAAATCATAGAAGACATAGGAGGCTGAAGGGAAACAAACAGACAACAAGCATCACTGTTTCATTCAGCATAAATCATGAGCGCAAGAAAAGTTCATCCCCTTAGGTTCTATTGTTGACCTCTTCTATTCTGATGATATCAAGAATTCAAAATTATCAATTTCTTTTTATTTAAAATAGTGTCTTTTCTTTACATGCTCAGTCTTTTAGGAATTCTTTCTCTTCCTCTCCTTTTTCTTTCTTCGAGTCACAGGTCTAGTACATCATTTCAGAGACTTCTTTATCTGTTTTCTCCAAAGAGTTTGGATTTCTCCTTGCTTCAGAGATGGCTTCTAAATCAGAATATCTAGATAATCTACGTTCCCAAAACTGCAATCTTCAAACTACCTAACTTCAGAAATCACACAGCATCACTTTTGGTTACAGGTAGAAGGAATTAGATGCCTTCTCATTGTAGAGGCTTGTCAACATCACGTTGCAGAAGAGCATGTGAGATATAGAATTGAAGATACTGTGGTGGCTGAGTGGAAACTAAAATTCCTATTGTGACCTTGTCTTTACTGTTCCCTCTGTCAGATAGGAGAATGTTCCTATGTTTTCCAATGATGTTAGATGCCACTGAGAAAATTGTGTTATTTGGGATTAATTCTTATCAAAGTTCTTACATATCTCTATCATAAAACTACTTATAATGGATAATCTGTACCCCAAAGCACAATTTTTCTAGTACTATAGGCTGTGCAGGATAAGCGCTTGACAGCTAACCAGAGATTGCCACTTCAAACACACTAGTTACTCCTTAGAAATCATATCCAGAACCACTATGAGTCCGATGGCACTTAACAGCATAGCACTTGTATTTATTTTTAAAGGTTCAAGTGTGTGGTGGGAGATTTGTTTACTTCTAATTTAGGTATATGCTACCCATGATGCATCTAAAAATACAACCAGACAGTTCACAACGTACATATGCCAGACATTGTTACTAATGGTCAGGTTTCACTTAGGTGCTAGAGTCTTTTCTCTTTTTAGTTATAGGTGCTGGAGTCTTCTCTTTTTGCTGTATCTTAACTACTTCAGATTTGTTTAACGCTATTAATAAGTGTTGTGGGCTACTGATAAAGGGGCTCATTTTAGTGAATCAGTTTGGATGTTAATATTCTTAGGGAAGGCATGGGTATCACTTCTGCTGAAAAAGCCATGGCTACTTGCAGGCAGTTGGAGAGAGAACAGTAATGTGTTCTAAAGCTAATGCAGCATCATGTGCTCACTCAAATCATAGGCCATTCATCATCAACCATACAGCCTTCTGATCATGGTGACAGTAAACAGAGGGGTATCGCTACCTCCTGATGCTCTCATTTAAAGTGGTTCTTCCCAGACCCACAGATCTATTTCTTTTGTCCTCACTCTCCAGATGCATGGCCCTTCATATTGCTTTCTCTCCCCTTCCCAGCCTGGTTGGTCCTCATCTTCTCTCCCTAAGATGTAAGTCTTTTTTCTGCTTTCACTCTATTATTAAAGCACCTACCCCCATATCAGTATTCCTGTAGGACCTGCCTTTATGATTTTCTTCTTTTCTCAGAAATACCTGTCTTGTACAAATCAAATCTTCTGGCATTGAAACTTATTATTTCAGATATGGCCTTTGAGAGTCTATATTAGAACTCAAAAATTAATATATTTCCTTTTGCATTTCTGACACAGTAGTATAATTCTCCTTGACATCCATCCAGTGTCTGACACATAATCACTCAATAAATTTTAGCTTTTATAAATAATTATCATTACTACAATTATGATTGATCTAGAATCTGACAAGTATTTAAGAATAAAGGCAAAGCATAAATTCAGTTTTATTGTTCTAAATCCAGCAATCACTTAAATATAAAAAGATTGTTTGAGAAAGATTCATTTGTCAGCATTGTATCAGGTTGTTGTTGATAAGTGCCATTAAGTTGGTTCTAACCCACAGCAACCCTTTATAGGGTTTCCGAGGAGACTCTGTTAAGTTTGAAGCACAAAGCATGCAATGTATAATTGAATCTGTGCTAATGGGGAGGAAATATATGGAGTACAACAATCAGGCTAGAATATAGGTCTTGGGGTGGTAACAGCAGTTAAGCACTCACCTATTAGCCGAACAGTTGAGGGTTCTAATCTACCCAGGCACACCTTGAACAAAAGACTTGATGGTCTACTTCTAAAAGATAGCTGCAAAAACCTTCAGAAGCATATTTCTACTCTGACAAATGTGGGGCCACTGTGAGTTGGAATCAACGCCATGGCAGTTTGGGGAGATATCAATGGAAATATGGGAATTGTATAACTATACAGCACAATGATGAGAAGTTAAGAAAAAATGACGAGGGGGGAAAAAAAGTCTCAATTAGGCCATATCACCCCCCACACAAAATCACTATTCACAGGCACACAGGAAGAATAGCTTTTACACAGGCACATGTTGTATGCCTGTGGATAGTGATTTTCTGTGTGTGTGTGTGACAACCATAACATATAAGCAAGAAGGAAGAAAGCGATGAAGACAGGGAGGGAGGAAGGAAGGAAGGAAGGTAGGAACATAGGAAGGAAGCAATGGTACAAAAGGAAAGAAATAAGGTCAGAAGTGGGAGGAGGAAAAGAAAAAAAGTAACAGAATTGAGATGGTAATGAGATTAAATGGATTGCTCAGGAAAGGCTCTCTCTTATGCACACACACAAATCTCTTATGTTTTTAATTGTGTAATATCTAGTCACAAGATACTCTCCTCTTCTCCACTAGACTATACTTGCTGCTTAGAGGCAAGCAGTGACTTTGCTAGATTAATGTATTATCAAACATACATTGATAAATTGAATAATGAATTAAATGAAATAATGAATACTAATGAATTTAGGCAGTCCCTAGATTACAGGAGTCCGGTTTAGAACAACTCTTATTTGTGAATTAATATTATATAAATTTTCCATCACTTTGAAATTATTGAACCAAACCCTACTCACAACAAATTCTTCATCACAATCACCTTCACATTTAAGTCACTGAAACATCTTCTTGCATTTTCTTGCACTAATAGGCTAAATAAGAACCATATGCAACTTTTTCTGACTCACTGTAAATTCCCCTTAAAGGCTTAAAGACACAGAAATGGATTTATCCTTAACTCTGGGACTGCCTATAAGGCATGAGCAATGGAATAAATGAAGCACCACTTTAGAAACTATAAGGGACAGAGTTCTGAAAATAAATTGTTACCAAGCAGGGCTGGCCATGTGGGCAGAAGGGCCAGGGGCCTTTTAGGTGTGATCTAAATGTTTTCTGCAAAGTTCTCCAGCTCAAAAAAATAACTACTCCACTGCCTATCAAAAAGCCTGAAGTTTTCCATTAGAATTCATTGCTTTGGCCTCAGGGATTTTCTGCCTTAAAGAGTTTGGCTGTTAAATTACAGATATCTCTGGGATATATAAAATGTGAAGCCATTATCAGTTAGAACCCTAGGGAGGATTAGCTGATGGCTGGTTGTTGGGAGGAAGAAAAAGAAGAGGGACAAGGAAATACTGAAAGTTTAATATGTCAGGTGTTTTACATACACGATCTCCTTGAATCCTTAAAAGACACTGTACAGGAGCTATTACCATAGCCATATTAACAGAGAGAAATCCAATTCATAGTGGTGAAATCCTTGCCAGAGATAATAACTCTGTCAGTTAGGAGCAGAGCTGGAATTTCAATGGAGGTGTCTTAGGCTCCTTCTAATCACCAGCCAGTGCTCACTTCCAAAGGCCAGAAGGAAAGTTCTGGTCCAGAAAAGCAATACCAGCAGTCCCCAGGTTCTGAATGACATGGACAACTCCTGTTGTTGCTGAGTGCTGTTGATTCCATTCAATTCCTTGGGACCCTATATGAAAAACCAAAAGTAGGAACTCAAACTCACAGATCTGAAGAAAAAATTCTATCTTTAACTTAAAATCTTGACATATTCTAATAAGCAAAATATTGACTGATGCAGAAAGCATCAAAAACAGATGGAAGAAATACACAGAATCACTGTACCAAATATAAACTGTCACCATTCAAAGTTTTCAAGAGGTAGCATCTAATCAAGAGCCAATGGTACCAAATTCAGATGGGATATAGTCAAGGTCATATTTTTGCTTTCCTGGTGGATTTGTTTTCATTTTCATTTTCTTCAGCTTCAGTTTGAGCAATTGATGGTCTGTTCCACACTCTGCCCCTGGCCTTGTTTTGACTGATGATATGGAGCTTGCCCATCATCTCTTGCCACAGATGTAGTCAATTTGATTTCTGTGTGTTCCATCTGGTGAGGTCCATATGTATAATCATCTTTTATGCTGTCTAAAGAAGGTATTTGAAATAATAAATCATTGATTTTGCACAAATCTATCATGCAATCTCCAGCACCATTTCTATCACCAAGGCCATATTTTCCAACTACTGATACTTCCTCTATGCTCCCAACCTTTACATTCCAATCACCAGTAATGATGAATACATCTTGATCGCATGTTTGATCAATTTCAGATTGAAGAAGTTGGTAGAATTCTTCTGTTTCATCCTCACTGTCTTTAGTGGTTGGTGCATAAATTAGAATCATAGTGGTATTAATTGGTCTACTCTGTAGGCACATGGATATTATCCTATCACAGACAGTGTTGTACCTCATGACTGATCTGGCTATATTCTTTTTTTTTTTTTTCTTAAATGTTTTATTGTGAATTATGTGATAGTTTACATGAGAGAACATTAGTTTTACATTCTTTCTATCGTATA